>NW_017306501.1:1643247-1677920 GCF_000935625.1 Nanorana parkeri
TGAAGCGGATCCCGACAATTATGTCTGGATCTGCCCAGCTGCGTGAGTGACAGCTGGCTCTGCCTATCTTGAGGCAGAGCCAGCTGTACCCGCCCCCTCCCCCGTCCGTTCCGTCAGTCAATAGTTCCTTTAGGCTGGGTTCCCACCTAGGCGTTCGAAATATGCGTGTATGACGCGCGTTTTGCGTTGCATGTTTTAACCGCGATTTACAGCCCACAAAACGCGCGTTTACGAGGGCTATCCGGCTGTATCCTAATGGATACACGCGGAAATACGCCCCAAAGAAGCTACTGTACTTCTTTGGGCATAGGGCGTTTTTCAGCACGTTCCGACTCGCTGAAAATGTACTGAACTCCCTTTGATCTCCTGTCACAGAGCCGTGCCGGCCGCATCGGGTACAGCGGATCTCGGGACCGGCAGTGACTGCTGCTGTTAATACAAGCGATCGAGCGTCTCTCGAGACGCTCGATCGCTTGACTGTAAAGCTCCTGGCCGGCCGTGTAATTACAACGGCCGGCCGGGAAGCTGCTAGTCGGGCTCCACCGTCTGCAGATTTTTCGAGATATATATATATATACACACACACACACACCTCAAAAAACTACAATACCCAAAATTGGCCACAGGCGACGTTTTAAAAGCTTTTACTGCTCATCAGTTTAGTGTTATCAGTGATTGACGGCCCTAAAATTATTGCTCTCACTCCTACGTTATGCAATGCGATATGCAACATGTGTAGCGCAATTGGTGTTTTCACTCGCTGGCACATCTGATGCATAGTTACGTTTATATGTGCGTGGTGCTACCCCTACACTGCAAGGGTTAAGTGCTTGTTTTCGTCTAGGGTCCAAAATAAGGCCCTCTCCTGACGTCCCCACCGGCCTTATGTGGTCTAGGTCAGGATGGATGGTGTACAGCTGAAGTAGTCGTGGCCGAGCGGCGTCTACTGTGACCATGTGGGAACCGAGCCTCCTCTCTTATGCGTCTCCAGCGCGAGGCAGCCTCTGAAACCCGGAAGTGTCGCACCGGAAGCGCGTCATCGCTCTGACCACGCGGCGCGTATCCCAGGCGACGACGGCGCTCTACAGTGACGTCACCCGCCGGATTCCCAGCCAGGACATAGCCCATGCTCCCACCACAGCACCAGCAAGGGGCGAAGAGACACCGCAGCCCGCCGCGCGAGGCCCACACCTCCACGCTGCCGCAGACTGACCCTACTCTCCATACCATCAGGTAAGAGCCCCCTACTGCCAAGGTAGCCGGGACCCCTGGACTCCTCCAGCCTCACTGTACCTCTCCAATGCTGCCCCTGTCGTTGCCAGACAAATGTCCACAACCCTGGGTCAGCATTCTCACACTCACATCCCAGCTTGCCACTGCTGTACACCAGGGGGGGCCACCATCTGGCGCCAACTCACGTGCAGGAGGATGGTTGCCTTCCCTGAGTGATGGAAGGGAACCTTGGCCAAGAATCGGATGGGGGTCCGATAGGGAAGCCCTGCATGCGCCACAGCAGGTAATCCTGGAGTAGGTCCCGACGCATAGCGGGGTAGGCTCAGCCCTAAGGCAAACAAACATGAGCCCTGAAAACAACAAAACGTTACGATGTCCCTGTGTAGCCGGCGGAAACACAAAAAAACTGACTTGGGATGGAAGGAGGAGTCTATTTATTTAATGTGGTTGATGTGTTTCCTGTTGCAGGTAGGCGGAGCCTATATCTCGATGGCTGTCCTGGAAGATGACTGGGGAAAATCACCTGAACCTAGCAGCCCGCTGGCTGTTAGACCACTACCTGCTGCCTCGCTCCCCCTCACCTTTAGCAGTCTAAGGTCCTGTGAGTCATCATGTCCTATACAGTGCACAGGGCGTGAGGGACATTCCATCGTTGGAGCAGAGGGGAGACAGGCTGCAGTGACTATCATCGTAACTAGCCAGCTCCAAGATTCAAGTGAGTATTTCTACTTTTAGGTCAATATTTGGCTATGGACAGGCTGAGTTGTGGGAAAGGTGTCACTTGCCATGACTTTGTGTGTATCTGAATGCAGAAAAGAACTATGTTTAGAGGCAATGGGAACAAGACACGCTAAAGCCAAATGACAAACTAAAGATCACTTCCACAAGCTTACTTCTTTCACCTCCTGATCATGATTTAGGATGACAGTTGAGCCTCCAAAATCTAGGTCTAATGTTTTAGCATATCCTGCCAAAGACTGATGTCTATGGCAAGGCATGTCTACTAAATAAAAAGTGCTTTGAAAGATACACAAAGCAAAAAAAAAACAAAACAAAAAAACACACTAATGCCTTTAACACATTTTATTATCACCAACATTTTACAGAATACAAAAAAGGTACTTTAATAAAAAAAAAAAAATACAATAATTATTGTGCGGCCTAAACATTAAAATAAGGGCTTTATTAAGCTGGGCCTGTGATAAAGACAGCTTATATAACCCTATTAAGATAATAAATGGCGTCTGTGTAATTAGATTAAGTATTTACTGATACGGACTAGTACCTGCACATGGTATGTTTGGCCACTACAGACATACAGTCTTTCATGCCAACTAGGGTGTGGTACATGCATCTGCTGCATTAAAGCTTTATCTACTCTAAAGGTGCCCATACACTGCTCGATTCTCGTACGAGAATCGGGCGAAATCCCGCGATCGTACGAGAATCGAGCAGTGTGAACTAAGACGTGCGACCGTTTCTACTGTACGGTCGCACGTCTTTTGTCGAGCCAACATGCTTGAAAACCAGCCGAGAATCGTACGATTCTCGGCGGGTTTCTAGCCTGCTAGCCCGATAGCTGCGGAAAGGGCCGGTGTGCGCACGCGCACACTGCCCGTTCTGCATTGCCGTCATCGGAAGCCCGCCCCTCAGCGGGGCGGGCTTCCGATGATCGCAAGTACGATCTGCCCGTCCAAGGTGGGCAGATTGTACGGGCTTTTAATGAGCATACGACCATCGCAAGACAAAAGTCTTGCGATGGTCGTAAGGTGTATGGGCAACTTAACACTAACTGCAAAATAGTGTACATAGGTAAAAGTCACCACGCAAATGTATTCACTGCCTGCACACAGGACTTTATTATTTGGCCTCTATTCATATGCTGCTTCTAAACAATCTGAGCAAGCAAGCTAATATTATGCAAAGTTTTATTTTGTTCATATTAGCAAAAGTGTGCTCGTTCCACACCTGGAAATGCTTAAAACGGGGGATGTATGTGCAGAAGAGGAGTGTGAAGGTTATGAAAGGGGTGGTACATGCAGGAATCCTAACAGTGGCCAGTATGTGCAGGAGAGGAGTACAGTGGGAATTATATCGGGCAGTTTGTGCAATAGAGAAGTACAGAGGTATGACAGCTGGCAGTATATATAGGCGAGGATTGTGGATTTTAAAAGGTGAAAAAAAAAAAAAGTGAACACTTTTCAGTGGCACCAATTACCGAGGTTTAAAGTGACACTAAATTCAGGAGCTCAATCTTAAAAATACATTCAGGTATCTGAACTATTACCAAATCTTATTTGTGTATCACTCAGCTGTATACTCAAATCCTCTCTGAATTGGTGCGGACACCACTGCTTTTGTTCCTCAAGGTCCCCGTGTGTTGTAACGCAGTCACCACTCCAAGCTCCATCCTGTGATGGACTATAATTTCAATACAAAAAAATAGGAGCTCAGAGATGATTTGAGGATCTACAGCAGAGTGATACACAAATAAGATACATTTTTGTTAATAGTTAAAAGGAGATACTTGAATGCATTTTTAAGATTTAAAGAGTTATTAAAGCCTCAGCTTTTTTGCATATATCTACTGCTAGCAAGCAGTAGATATATGCAAAAAGTTAAAAAAAAAAAAAAAAAAAGTTTTAAACTTACCTGCGTCTTCCCCTCGCTCTCCTGTCCGAAAATGTGAAACTGCTCGGGCAGCCACAAAGCATCTTGGGGCGAGAGCATGCACAGTTCACATTTTCAGCCGGGACGCGAGGAGAGACACAAGGTAAGTCTAATAACGCGTGCACCCGCATGCAGACACCGTGGGACAGGAAGTGCCAGAAAGGACAGGAGAGAAGATGATCGGATTAAAATACATAATTTAAGATAAGTGCTTCACTTAATGTTGGAGTGAGGGAAAACATTTTTTGCCTTTAATGTCACTAACTCCTGAGTTTAGTGTCACTTTAGGGCACTGCAGACTGGTCACTGACCGCACACTGCAAAAAAGAAAAAGGGGGACACTGCTGAAATGAGTTTCACTCAGAGTACTGAACCTCTAGAAGGTGTGTCGGAGCTCAGTGTGCAAGGTCTATGGGGAGGACGTGAACAGCGTTCCGTATGCAACTGGTGTCTGACTGCAGACTAAGAAGTCTCAGCACAGTGTGTGCTGGATAAAGATTACTGGTGAAAGAACAATGAGCAAGTGCTGGAGGTGGGATCTCACTGCAGAGGGACCAATGTCTGTGCTGAAGTGTGATGTCATTGGGGAAGGACCGAGCAAGAGGCCGATTTGCACAGTGGCAAAGTAAAAGTAGACGACATTAGATAATAAATAGGATTTGTCATAAAAACACAACCCTGAAGTACAGTGTTGAAAGAACTCTTCCCTCAAAAATATGAACAAAATACATCAAAGTTGAAGTATATGCCCAGCCGAACCTTTTATTTAGGGATACGCCGATACTGAGTATTTGGGTGACTACTCTTACTCGCCCAAATGCTCCGATCCCTAGTCCGATACCTAAACTTCCGGTATCAGGCAGCGAGTCCATACCCGCCCCCTGGCTTCCTGATTGGCCAGGTGAGAAGGGAGCATTGAGCCGGCTTTCTGGCCAATCAGGAAGCCGGGCGCCATCTAATGACTCGCCGCCTGGCTTCCTGATTGGTCGAGAAGCTAGCCAATCAGGAACCCAGGAGGCGGGTCCGTACCCATCCCCCAACTTCCTGATTGACCAGAAAGCCGGCTCCATGCTAAATCAGGAAGCCAGGTGGCGAGTCATTACACGCCGCTTGGTATCCTTAAAAGGAGAACTATGGGGTTAAGGCTTTTCCCCATAGTTCTCCTTAGAGTAATGGAAGGACACAAACTAGCATCCGCCCGTCACCCTAGGCTCAGTATACCGCAAGCTGTAGCTCGCGGTATACTGAGACGCCGCAGCTGAAGCGGATCCGACAATTGTGCCGGGATCCGCCCAGCTGCGTGACTGACAGCTGGCTCTGCCTATCTAGAGGCAGAGCCAGCTGTACCCGTCCGATCCACCAGTCAGCGCTGGCGGATCGGAGCGGGGAGGGGTGAATCCAGGCAGAGAGCCGTGACAGGATCGAGAGGTGAGCGAACGCCGGTATGTGTTCGCTCACCTCCCGATCTACTGAGCCGACCTGTGACAGTCTCATTGGTCACAGGTCGGCTAGAACTATGAGTGAAAAGCACTCACCTCATAGTTCTCCTTTAATGGGACTTCCGGTAACAGTATTCGGAAAAAAAAAAAATATCGGTACTCGTACTAGTGCATTCCTACTTTTATTTATTTCTTTTCAGTTCTGTTTGGAGGGCAAGGGGTAAACCTCCAGGCACTTCGTTTTGGTAAAACCTTGGTCACCAGGACAGAAAGTGAGGGGGAAAAAAAAGAAATCTCTCTAACAAAGCCCTGGATAGCAATATAATCCTGACAGGAGTTATACACTTTTCTCACTCTATCCAAAATTTACAAAAGTTTTGGCTGGACATACACTTAAAAACACAGGTTAGAAATCCATCGTATCACAAGCCCAACTCCAGCTGAATTATTTTTGGGGGTTTTCATAAAGTGGTAAAAGGTTTTAAACTCCGTCAGGCATTTACTATCATTTGTGTCCTGCTGCGGAGATTTGACCTAACTTCCAGTTCTAGTAACCACACAGGAATTCAGGAGATCATTCCAATGGGGACAAACATAGATATAAACAACCTGAAAGAGTTATAGACAACTGTGTGGTGGTTGGATGCTTACACAACCAAATACAATGCAGCATAAAAATCAAATCTGCAATCAATGGTTGGACCATCACACCAACAATAGAAAAAACAAACAAAAAACTATACATTGACAAAAAAAAACAAAAAAAAAAAAAAAAAGATAAAAAAAAACCAAACAAACACAGTCCCACATTAGTGCTTCTTGTACCTGAAGGATGAGTGTTCTCCGTGGACAGCTAGGCCCAGAGACGGGCAGGGTGACTGAATGTATGGAGACTGACTGGAACCCTGTGATCCTTTCCGAATAAGCTTGCCAGTGACTGGGTCATACTGTCGAACTTCAGGACATGGCTGGGACTTTGGGTGAATGGGGGTAGGATGATAGAGTGGAATCTGGAGTGTAGCATGAATGTCTGGGAAGCTAGTAGGGCTAAGTTCTCTGTTAAAAAATAAATAAAAAAAATTTTAGGACAAAAACACAGAAATATGCCTTTAAAACAGTAATAATTATTTCTAAGTCCTGAGAGTGGTTAATGAGTGGTCAGGGTTTGAAAAAAAAACCTGCAGATCATTGTGTGTCCCAGAGGCATCTGATCTTGGTCTACAGAGTGCTGAGTGCCATCACAAGCTCCTGCACCAAAATAATGCGTTTGCACCATATTTGTAGCAAAGTCACCAGTAGCGTTCAATAAATGCTGCTCTACTAAGAACACATTCTGAATTCTCAAATGTCAATTCTAGTGAATTGCATTTTACCAGCACACATGAGGCGCCTCTATGACATATTGTTATCTTTGGTTTTTTTCAAACATTGACCACTCATCTTACCATGCTGATGTCCCACAGTGGATCTTGGATAAGGGCCCTCCAGAACATCAAGAGTGACCACTCATTCCTCTTGTGTTGGAGTTTTTTCCTCTTACTAATCTTTTTGCATTCTCCTTTCTACATGTGGATGTTTCCAAGTCTCTGTCTTGACTATGATCACCACTCATATTCCATAGCTGAGAGGTTAAACCGCATACTGAGGTATAACACGTACTAATGATTCTATTAAAGAAGAAAAAAAATGCTTTACCGTTGCACTGCAAAGGTTAAGAGAAAATAAAGTAATACTCTCTGAAACTCACAGCTGGCTGGCTGTTAGAGTGCTCCATCCAGCCTGTCTCCTCTTCCACTCCCGCAATGAAATGACCCTCAGTGTCCTCACATCCAATTCACAGTGTACTGGCATGATGACTCAAGGAACCTTAGACTGTTGCAAAAGAGGGGGTAGAGAGGATGGAAGGACCGGTCTAGAAGCCAGGCCAGCCAGCTCCGAGGTTCAGGCGAGAATAACTGTTATTTTTGCACATAGATGAAAACGAGCACTTAACCCTTTCTCTGCGGGATAGCCCTACTGCAAGTTTAAAGTAATGTGTTTTTTCCCGGAGTTCTTCTTTCTCAGATTGTTTTGATTGAAATTTTACGGCCATGACACACCATAAGAAACCATGCACAAATACCGTGGTACAGCAGCTACACATGTTTTGTAGTATAAAACGTATACAAGTCACATACATAAGCAAAGGCATTGCTTACACTTACAGGTCCTCTAAATTCGGAACACATCACCATAAGATGGACATTTTACATATTGCTTTATCAATTCATTTGTGCTGCATTAGAGCAAATTAACACTTGAATATAGTAATAAATACATACCTCTGAGACTTTAAGTAATCCTCTTTTAAGGGAAAGAGTTGCTCCTCTACTTTTTCCCACCTCTCCAGGCAACTCCAAAGCCAGTCTGGGTTCACAACATAAAGATGTTTGCAGTTCTGAGCTTTGCTAACTTTTTCAGTACCTGGAATTAAAAACATAATGCTTACGCTGAAGAAAGGACTGTCCTTTCTTCACATTGCCTTCTACTCTAAACAATAGAAGCTGACCATACGGTCTTATGTATAATCCTGCTCCAAAGAAAGAACTAGAAAGGAAAGACGTTTTAAAATTATTTTTAGGTATGCTGTATCAATGGGAATACAAACAAATGTGACTGCAAAAGGTGGAAATACACTTTAGACCCTTGGTTTTCAACTGGTGGGTCGTGACCCAAAAGTGGGTCACGGCCCCGTGTTCAGTGGGTCGCCGCATGCCTTTCACTTTTCTAGGTAAGAGGCTCCCCTTAGCCTCACCCTAACACAGCACTGTCTGTTCTTACACTAAGCAGCCATTAAAAATATGCTGCCCAGCGCTGAGTGTCGACTTGAGGTGGGGTGGGCTGGGGGTTGGCCACGAGGGAGCTCCATCCATATATACGTGCATTGCTGCAGCTAACGATTATTTTCATAATCGATTAGTTAGCCGATTGAGTTCGATTAATCGACTAATCGGATAAAAAAAAAAAAAAAAAAGGGTTCAGTGATGGACTACTAGTTTCTATTGAGATTGTAGTCCAATCGTCAATTTTAAATCGACTTAATCGAATAATTGTTGCAGCTCTACTGGAGTGACGTCACATTCTGGCTCCCGACACCTCTACAGGACATACGAGGGAGCTATAAGCAAAGCAGGTATGGATAGAGCTCCATCTCGGCACAGCAGCCCACACCGCCGTGCGTTCCTTTGCAGTGCAACTTGGGTCACTACTTAATTAATGACAGAGGACAAATGTGGGTCCTGAGGCTACACAGGTTGAGAGCCACTGTTATAGACCATCTTTTAATCCCACAATTAAAAAGAATAAAATACAAATATAATTTGCTATACAAAAGCATGATCTACTGTGACAGCTGATATGGGAAGGCTGCGAGTACAGCGTTCCTGTTTCACTAAATCACACAGAGCAGAGTGGAGAACGGGTGTTCTCGGCTCTGCTCCCCATCCTGAACTAATTTGTCATGGTCCCGGGTTCCTCAGAAGGCACCATGGGGGGAAGGGAGGCAGGCAGCGGGCAAGCACGCGCACACACACTGGTCCTAAAATTGCTTATGATCAGCCAGCTTTTATATACAAATAATCACTTGTAGAGGCCTAAAAAGGGTGCCCCTCTGCTGCCACTTTATCCCAGGCTGAGCTATCCCTGGTGCTAGCCCCCACAACTAGTAGTGGCGGTTGGACTAGAGGGAGATCAACACTGTCTGGGAAATGTGAGTGTGCTAGGAAACTTTTTGCTGTTGTAGTGTATAAAGCCCTTCCATGTGCACCTTGCTTTAAAGCTGGTTATGAGTTGATGAGTGCGTTTTCCATTTGTTTTGCTCGAGGGATTAAAAGAACACCGGCGTCAAGTCTCCCATCAGCAGCTGGAAACAATAGCCAGCCTGCTATTGGAGATTTAAAAAATTGGAATAGCCTATAGCTGCTGACTATTGCATCCGCCCACTGCCAATCAGCAGAGGACCTGATGGAAAACTCTCTCCTTCAGTTCCCTCTGCTGATTGACAGCAGGCAGTGGGCGGGTGCAAAAGCCAGCCTGCTATTGCAATTTAAAATAACCAATAACAGGCTGGCTATTGCTCCCAGATGCTGCCTGCTGTGTTGACATTCAGCTGCCTCAGCAGCTGAATCCAGTGAAGTGGAAAGGTGACAATGGGGGTCTAAAAGATCCCTAATGTCACCTTAAAGAGAACCTCTCACCTCCAATGTGCGATCACATATAGGGCTTGTGGAGCATCTACATAGTTGGGTGCATCTACATAGAAAACCAACGATTGCGCTACACATGTCAGGTATCGCCACGTATTTTATAAGAAATTAAGGATTGTGTGTTTTTTATCCGATTAATCAAATAAAAAAATCGACCAATCGATTGTGAAAATAATGGTTAGCTGCAGCCCTACTTTTATTAGAACCCCTTTCCCGAGTCCACTGAAGGGCAAAAGGATTCTTAAAGGGAGCATGGGTTTGCTGGCACCTATAGAAGTAAGGAAAACTAGAAAAAAAAATTAAAACAAAAAAAAGCTGTAGAAGAGCCCTACTCATCTATAAGCACTTAGTCTTCAGAGATGGGGTCAGGCAGACGCAGCTGCCAATGCTCTAGACCAGGAAAGCATCATGCAGTGACATTCCCAGCCTAAGCTTGCTTGGCTCAGAAGCAGAAACCAGCACCCAAGGGCACTTCCTGCTGTCTCCTGCAGAGATTTGGCTTTATACAGTTGTCGCAACAAATCTCCATATGCAGAGACTGGGAGAGCAAGAGCACAGAGCGTGCTTGATAATGTCTGCTCTATTTTTATATAATAAAATGTAAAAAAAACCTTTTACAAATTGTAGACCTGATCACAAGCTTGTCTGCCTTTCTTTAGTGCATTTCATACAGACATTTATTCTTTAAAAAAGGTGTTTATCGGCATTATCCGGTGCACTCTGCATCACTTCTTTGCCACTTTCAGTTTGCACTAGATCTTCTCCCGATATTGGAAGTGCAGATTGCTAGCTATCCAGTGAGCATGGCACGGTTTAAGATTTCTAAGACTGCAATAGCTTGTGCTCCATGACTGACTAGGGCGACTTCCAAGATTAGCAAGATCAGGCCTGAATCTACCAGCAGCTTTTGACTGAATAAAAGCCCTCAAAGTCTTGAAAACAGCAGAGCTGAAAAAGATGTCCATCCTCCTAAGGACACCAAGCTAAACTGAGCACTAACGTTGTAGACCATAGTAGGCAACAGCATAACCCATGGCTCCAGATTGAGAACCCTGTGTCCCTCAATGGATTAGTAATGCAGATTAGTGCTCTTTGGCCATTATGAGTCCCACTGCACTTTTTAAGACATGGCAGTACAAGAAGGGGCCTCTAAGTGCCCGCATGTGATGTATGCACTCAGGTTTACTATATTTCTTTTAAAGCATCACTAAAATCTTAAAACAAAAAAGTTTCAGATTTGGTCTAGCATGTCATTTTAACATCTCTCACCATGTATCTTTAAATTTCTATGTCTATTTTGTCCCAATAAATACCTTTGAATAGATGACGAAAACCACATTTACATACATTTCCTGTGTGCCTGTGTCCACCTTTCATTCTGCCTTTTTAATATCTCCCATCAAAGTCACACATGCAGAAGCACTGGGCTCAGAAACAAGTACACTTTTGTTTTCACTACTCCCTCAAAACTCTACAATACCTCCCTAATGTACTGCCCACATCCCTTCTACAGACTGGGGCCCAGCTGCATGTGATGTGGCCCAAGCACCAAGGGGTTGTGGGAGATGATCGGGATTAAGATGACCCAGAAGCACAAAAAAAACATGCAGAAGCTACTCAGAAGAGTCAATGATATGCAGTGTTTTTAAAAAAGGAAGAAAATGTATAGGAGCATAAAAACAAAGCCTATTTATTTCACAATGCTTGTCCTGAATACCTAATGTGATGTTGATGCCTTTAAATCTCCTTTAATGAATTGTTCACTGGTTTTCTTATTAAACGAAATCTCATTTTCATAAAACCACATTTCTTAAAAGGAATGAGATAATGGAACAGAATTTTTAAAAATAAACCAGTAGGTTCTGCCGTGTGCAGTGATACCGCAGGAAGGCAGTTTTATTTTTTTGACACGGTAACCTAAAAAGGCAACCGCCATGAAGAAAGACGCCTTTCTAAAGTTCGGTAAAACAATAGTCTGCTTACCTGCCCTAGCTGCAATAAGGTGCGTCACCCGGTTTGGTTCATCCTCATTTAAAACCAGTTGTCTGCTGATCCTTGAGCCCAGAGCTCTGGCGTGATAGTATTCCCGTGTCCTCTCAATGGCAATGTTTGTGGGATGAAGGCCACTGAATGCAATCACTGTATTTTCTAAAATTTTGCTTTTCAGCTCTGGCACTATTTTACGGATGTCAGGCACCTCCTCCAACTCTTTCTTCAGGAATCGGTCATACTTTGCATAGTAATCTGTGTGTACCCTAACAAGAATTTCCTCAAGGTATATTAAATGATCATCTTCATCTAAGTCATCGCTATCGTCATCATACTCTTCCATACTCTGATCTAGCGACTCTCCTACTGTAATACCAGACTGCTCACTATTTTGGGACTCTGTTTCTATCTCTTTCTTGTCTGCACAACCATTACCCAAGTCACAAAGACCATCTTGAGCCACACTATGAGCTTCCATATCATCATCCTCTGTCAGGAGTTTCTCTTTTGCATCTGAGGTCAGTCTTTCAGCACTGTTATGGTTCTTAGTCCACTGCTTTTCAGGTAAATCCTCTTTGCAAGATTCCTGTAAAACAGCAGATTCCTGGTCTAAATGTTTTGACTTTCTCCAACTTCTTTTACATTCATTTTCACTCCCAGAAGAAGGGGACGGTGTTTTCCTAATTTCAGTATCACTGTCACTATCACTTGAAAGATCAAAGTCTAAGTCTTTTGCTGCCCCAGTCTTTAACATAGATTTAGTAACTATCGTCCTTTCACCCTGATCAATAGGTGGCTGAGCTTCTGGCAGCGGTGTGGAATCCTTGCTGCCAGTATGCGGACTAGATTCAGAGTCTTGTTCTTGTAGTCCATCGCTGGCATCAGACTCCTGTTTGAGAAGATTGCTGCATGGAGGATCACCATTGAGTTCCTTCGTGGCTTTCCCAAGTCCATTGCTCTGTTCCTCTACAGAAATGTCCTTGGACTGGCCAGGAGGCTGTGTAGGTGGTTCAGATGGCTGCACCTTACTAGATTTTGGACAGCTCACTATTCAAGAAAAATAAACTCTTATTACTCAGGAAGTACAAAGAAATGCGCTTATAGAAAACAATAAATTACAAAATGATAATGCTCTAAAATTAAGTCTGCATTTCTCAGCATCAATGTGAAAAGGTACCTATTTCAAGTACCATCTCTGCCTTAAATGAGAACTATGAGGTGAGTGCTTTTCACTCATCTCATAGTTCTAGCCAACCTGTGACAATGAGACTGTCACAGGTCGGCTCAGTAGATCGGGAGGTGAGCGAACACATACCGGCGTTCGCTCACCTCTCGATCCTGTCACGGTTCTCTGCCGTGCCAGGGGAGGGGCTGGATTCCCCCCTCTAGATAGGCAGAGCCAGCTGTCAGTCACGCAGCTTGGGCGGATCCCGGCACAATTGTCGGGATCCGCTTCAGCGTCTCAGTATATCTGCTGCTCGCAGTATACTGCGGCGTCTCAGTATACCGTGGGCTAAAGCACGCGGTATACTGAGCGTAGGGAGATGGGAGGACGTTAGTTTGTGTCCTCCCGTTACCCTAAGGAGAACTATGGGGAAAAGACTTAACTCCATAGTTCTCCTTCAAAGACACGGTCACCTTGCCCCCCACCTCTAGCCCTTTATTACCTTCCCTTGCTTCTGCTTCCTCTATCACAGACAGCACTGAAATCATTGGTGCCAGCAACCAAGGTGACATCATTTAATCAGTCATGTGACAGTGAATGGGTCTAGCGGTCAGCTGCTAGGACAAAGCATGGTCACAGATACGGAAGTCAGATGTTCCTCAAACCCAGAAACCTTGGATTGGGTCACTGACTCAATAGAGAACGGAGTGTCAGGGATGTGCTGGCAGGAAGAGAATAGGCTTATGCAAAGAGCCCCTTACTTTGCTCTGCATTGGCAAGATGATATACATTACCAATACCAATTAAAAAGTAGGTTGTTTTTAAAAAAAAAAAAAAAAAAAAAAGAAGAAGAAGAAGAAAAACAAACTGCTGAAATTATTCAGTAAATTATTACTATACCATGTGTCTATGTTCAACAAATATAGAAAATCACATCCACAGGACAGTTACATACTTTGTTATGGAGCTATTCAGCTATGTTGGTTTTAGAAACCGGTACCTGGTATAGAAAACTCCAGTGGGAAAATAAGTATAAATGCTCCTGTAAATAATTAAGGACATAGTATGTTTACTGTGTTCTCAATTATGAATTGACAGGAAGTGCTCTACATCACTTCCTGTTCATCCATGATTGTGGACATAGTAACTCATACTATAATATATCCACAGTTTATGAATGGACAGGAGCACTCAGTATAGAGGCTTCCTGTTCATCCATGTACACAATCTCTTTGTTTCAAAAGGGAAATATCAGGAGTCTGTTTAGACCCCTGATAATACTTCTTAACTGTAATTAAATTAGGTGCAAATTTCCACACATCTTCTCGATCATCTATAATGCAAACCATCGAGTCCCCACAAGGAAAAAGGTTCCTGAAAAAGGCAAACTATGACATTATAAACAAGCGTCTATAAAATAAATGCATTTATGTCTAATAATTACAGATGTGGACAAATCTAAAAAAATGGTGCCCTTACAGATTAATACAATGCTTCATTTCTCCTGATAAGTGATTAAAATAAAGAACTTCCGGCATGGAAAAAATTACCCTTGCAGTGGGGCTAGGGGTTGAGTGCTCATTTTGGTCTAAAATTAAGATAAACAACCCCCCCCCCGGCTGTGGAATGTCCCTAGACATCCTCACGTCCAATGCAAGTCAATGAATGTGATGACGTCACGGATCCTTTGACCGCCAGAGCCCAGCTAAGAAGAGGGTGCGGGGACCAGTCTAGCAGCCAGGCAGTACCAAGTATCGAGTGACTGTACCTTTATTTTAGACCCTAGACCAAAACAAGCACTTCATCCCTTGCAGATTTGTTGGCACTACTTAATTGGATCATAATGATATTTCTAAAATGTTTCTGTAATTAGTATCACACATACTTCAGTCTTCATACTACAGTCTTCAATATTGTAATTAGTCAGCCAGCCTATGTAAATGAGAGAAGTTGTCACCCTGTTTGGTATCATGTGCACCACTTTGAACATGGACTACAACTAGCAAAAGGAGAAAGATGTCTGAGGAGATCAGAAAGAAAATAATAGATTTACAAATTATAGGGTAAACGCTACTAGACCATTTCCAAGCAGCTTGATGTTCCTGGGATTAGTTTCAAATATTAAAAAGTTTAAAAAAAGGACCATGGCAATGTAGTCAATCTAGACATGACAAGAGGAAATATTTACTCCATATTAAAACAGAAGGCGAGAGAAAATGATAGACAAAAAGCTAAGGAGATACAAGCTGAACTGCAAGGTCAAGGTACAGTGGTGTATGATCAGATGAGCCATTGCATATGGAGTGAAGGTGAACTCAAAAGAAAGACCCGGAAGGACTGCAGTGTTGAAAGAAAGACATTAAAAAGCTTTCCTGTAATTTGCCAAAACACAGTGACATCCCACTATGCTTCTGGGAGAATGTCTTTTGCAAAGAGGAGACAAAAAAACTGTAGATTTTTTGCAAGTCACATCAACTCTATGTTCACAGATTAAAATATATATCTCTATCTATCTATAATTTTTTTTTTTCAAGTAAAACGTGATGGGGGCTTGGTTATGTTTTGGGTCTGCCCTGCTGCACCTGGCACGGGGTGCCTTGAATCTGGGTAGAAAACAATGAAATCTCAAGAATATCGGGGGACTCTGAAATGAAACATACTGCACAGAAATCTGTTTCAGTTACAGGTCATAGGTTCTCCAACAGGATAATGGCCCTAAACACACAAGTTAAAAGGGCCAATGAACAAGGAAGAACAAAACATTGGACTATTCTGAAGTGGCCTTCCATGAGCCCTGATCATCTATGGACACAGCTGAAACGTCTCGAGGAGGCACCCTTCAATCCTAAGACAGAGCAGTGTGCTCAGAGAGTGGGCTGTTATTGCTTCTAAAAGGTTGGGCAACATAATATAAGGTTTAGGGTCCTATCATCTTTGTTGATACTCATTTGTTTTATTAGTTAAAATATTCTGTTGAATTGAAAAGGAATGAATTAAATATGGAATAAACAAACAATGGATGGCAAAGTACTTTGGTCAATTTCAAGTCATTTCAGAGAAAATTGTGGGTTCTCCGTGGAAGGGTACCATAAAATTTGTTCATGTTTGTATAAATCGCACAACAAAATTTGATTCCTTTGACGTTACAAATAAGATTCAAACAATTTCTCAGGCAATAAAGCCAGAGACTTTTAATATATCATGATACCCTTTCCTCCACAGCTACCATGGCAACCTGCAAGCACCTCTTGAAAGCTAACTTTAGTATCCCCAAACAACCTTCTGCTTCAAAACTGCAACCATGGCAGCTGAAGTGAAGGTGGCAAGGTGAAAGCGAAAACAATAATAAAAGTAGCATGCAAAACTAACTGTTGTAAAAGGTTTTAGAAGCATAAATAAATGTGCCTATATCCTATCTTTCAAGATATGGTTAAATAAAAGTTGCAGTTTTGCTCACAAAACCAAACATTACACATAAGTTATCAAAATGGGACATTTTAAACAATGTATCTGACAGTTTTAAATGACTGGATATCAGACAACTTGGAAGAATGCTAATAAAACACAGTATTTGCCGATTTCAGAAATAGACATGCATACTGTCATAAAGCAGCAAAGCAGCCATGCTGACCGTACCCCCGCTTTTTCCTATTCTCTCTTATCTTCTCTATATTCTCTGCTTATCTCTCTCTTTCTCCCCCTCCCTGGGGGCTGTTCCCACCTTGTGTGGGTACTATGGAGCTGCATAGTTTGATATTGCTGGGTCATTGCCCTTCTTTGCCAAGAATACAATGTGATGCTATCATGTGCAGTTAATGTTACCTGAATATTGTACCCATATAGTACCTTGAGAAGGAAATGGCATTGGCCTCATTTTATATGCTCCATGACTTTTGTGTACTTTTTTATTGTTTCTTTACTGAAAACTCAAAAATTTTCCAACACTCTTGGCAGCCATCCAAGAGTGTTCCATTTCTACAGCACGTGCAAGCTATTAAAACAATGCAGAGCAGATTCATGATATTATGGACCCCAAGGTATCCATGCTAAAACAAACTAGTTTCTGCTGTCCTTTAACAATGGGATAATAGATAATATTTTGGTACTGTTAAAAGGGTATTATTCATACAGGGATTATGTATGCATGTGATGAACATAAGTGATGATTGATTTTCTATATATACACATTTGTTCAGTATGGGAATATACGCAATGAGATTAGAGTCTGTGGTTCAGGCTGTATTTGCAATACATGTTAGCCCTCGTTCACACCTGAACGTTTTGTAGCGCGTTCTACGCTCGACGAACGCTCTACAAAACGCTCAAAAATATAAATCCCATTGTATTCAATGGTCTCGTTCCCACCTTGGCGTATTTCCGCCTGTCCCTAACGCGCTACAAAACGGCCCACGCCTGAAAAGGTACATGTACTACTTTGGGCCGTTTTGTTGCACGTTTCCATTGGGATACAGCCAAGCAGCCTTGGGAAACACGCAACTTTTTTTACCGCGAATCGTGGTAAAAAACGCGCGACAGACGCGCATATGCAATACGCCTAGGTGTGAACGAGACCTTACTGATCAATCATGTCAGAAATGCTTAGAACCTCCCACATTCCTTATTAAGAAAGACTGTGAGACATTCTCTATCAAAGTTTATGAAGTGTTTACAAAGTATGTATTATATCTCTTTACTGTAAATGGCAAACAAATATTATTAATTAATAACTATTATTAATTATTAAATAATAATAATAAATAATATTAATAACTAAAAATATTGAAACAACTAAAGAAAGATGCACCCTTCATAGAAGTATTTGATATGGAATTAGACGGGAGAGGGAGACTGCAAGAATATACCAATTTCCTGAGAATGCGTAATGCCTGTATATTACTGTAACCAGCCATAACGAATGATAAGTGACTTTTAGTGTATCCTATTGCGTATAGACCATTGCATGTGCAAGGAAAGGATAGGTTGCGTGTGCATAACTGTAGCTGCTGTAGCATTTCATGCAATTTATAGAGAGTCTGCGTGCAAAGAACCAATATCACATCAGCAGGCAGCATTGTTACTTGCATTGCAGCAAATCTGCAAAGCGCTGCTTCGCCACTCTCCCAGCTCTACTTTACAACAGACTGCAAGAAACACATCTGGCGCATACTGTGTGTTGTATTGTGGTGCGTGATGTTGTAAATGAAAGTACATGCGCAATTTTTTTTGTCCCTTCCAATGAATTGGCTGCCTTAATGCAACACACTTTAATGTGTGGAACCATTTGCCTGTGTTTTATTTATATTACACACACATACATTTTTGTGAGGGGTTGTATTTCATAAACATGTAAACTTCAACAGTTTTAATAAAGTTGTTTAGATACAACAGTGCAGTCTGTTGAAAATACGTAATTTGTAGGCACTGTTCTCCTCCCCTTCTGGCCCCACGATGCAAAGATTTGAACACCTCAAACGTTAATTCTACAATTCAAGACATAAAAATAACACTTAAATTTGCTACAATAACGTAGACGTAAAAATAACTCCCTAACGCTTAAGTTGGAAGTCGTAACGAGCATGGTAAATAACGATTGGGACTTTTGTGAATACCATGTTTTTAAACGAAAAATAAGGAGGGGTAAATTAACAACTAGAAAGAGCAAATAAGTTTCTCTTTGCAAAATGTTCCCATTCTGTGAAAAGGAACCGTGGGTTGGAGTACCAGATAAAATAGGAAATCCAAGCTTTATTGAAAGTCGGTAAGGTGCAAACACAAACCTAAGATTCCCTGTTTTGGAAAATGGATCAATACATTCATCCCGAGATAATATTCGATGAGAGAATAGTTTCTTCTCTGGATCTAAAAACCCTACAAAGAAAAACAAGAAAAAAAGTTAGTTTCCATAGTCCAATGAATCACAAAGCGCTTATTTTTGGTCAATAAATGTGTGCTCGCATGACATTAGAAACATCAACAAACACATGTTCCCGGCCTACATAAAAATGTTAATTTAGGCAATAAAGATGACAGCATAATATAAGGAATAAACAGTCAATTATAATATCCAAAGTCTACCTATCATTAGAGGTCCACGGGTGTTTTCTTAGTCTTTTAAACTAACAATGTGTGGTACTCCATGGAGGAATATAGTTAAATGCCAACTTGCCTTTGGTGCCAGCCAGCACTGAGTGCAGCCCACCAAGATCAACCCCTTGCCTTTTTCCTCGATTCACTGATCTTTACGGGGAGCCCTATCCAGAGCTGCACAGCCTTGCTCCACAGAGTGTCCACCTTCATTTTGTGCACAAGTGCTGTGGCATTTCTATCGGGAAAGCCATGTCGGACTGCAAGAGGCCTCTATGAAGACTCAACTCGGCAACTTGGACTTTACAAAGGGCTGAGGACTCACACTACCTGCCCGTGTGTGATGGTGCACGAGTGGCACTGTCATGCGGGCGATAGGAGAATGAGTCAGTAGATGGAAGTAATGGGTATTTCTTTCCCAGCAACCAAAAGGAGAACAAAAAGGGAAGGCAAATATGCTGCTGGATGGGCCACCATTACATTGAACCAAATAGTTAGGTATATCACCAGCAAACCAAAGTAAAATAAAACATTTTAACGAGTGGTCATGACGAGATGTGGGTATATCAATAAAATGACCACTCGTTAAATTTTTTTTACTTTGGTGTGCTGGTGATATACTTAACTATTTGAATTTGAAGTGGTGCCATCCACGATCACTGCAGCACCCACTTTAAAAAAGGGACATACCAGTAAGGAGTACGGTGGAAACCTCTTGAAATTACATTGAACCAGTCGCTTTGCCCTTCATACTCGTTCATTTTAAACAAATAACTTTACTTTTTGTTCTGTGGGCAAATAATTAAAAACATTTCTTGTTCAGCTGACATAAAAAAAACCCAAAAAAACAAGCTTAAAGTCTAGGCTAAGGAATACATTTTTCATGAACAAAATGACATCCACAATAAGCTTTGAGAAGTGAAATGTGTAAAAGCTTCACCCATGATATATTCTAGGGTAGAGACTATCCCACTATCAGGGAATGCTTAAGTGACAGAAAACCTCAGACTTCTAAATCTGATGGGGAGTGTAAACTCGCCAATCTTTTACCATGCCAACAAGGGCTGGTGTTATGGTAGTCTGCAGCCACTCGCATATAGCAGTTCCAGAATACAAAGTGCACATAGTCTATATTTCCTTGGATATAAACTAATGTGTGGCCTTAGTAAAGCTGTTTAGTTATGTTAACTGAAATCAATAACCATCTGGTGTTCTTGTCCCAAAATATTTTTCCAGATTTCCACTGGCTTAGTCAAACTCACACCAGTTTCATTGTTAGTGTTGCGATTCTTACTTTTCAACACAGTACAGAAAGTAAAACCATTCTACACAATCAAAATGCATGGGTTTATAGGGTTTCATCAGCAAGTGACAGCACTTACTGCTGGTTTAACAACGGCCGAGTTCAGTACATTCAATGTTTGCTACAGACACAAAGCATGGTGGGTAGATGGAGATTTCAGAGTCTGCGCATTTTTCCATGTGAATTGTTGAAAACTAAAAATGGTACTACAATTAAATGAATAGAAAGCAAAACAGGAGTGATTTGAGTTTGGAGATATGTATGCATAATTTAACATTTTGCATAAATTAACTTATTTCTGCCCAGTTTATAAAAAGCAATACACATTATTAAATACCATGATTGACTTAATAACACAATTTGGCAATTCATAAAAAGGTTGTAGAACTTAAATGCACTTGTATAGCACTGAAACTTCTTTTGCGGCATTGTACTGCCCTCTTGTGCTCAAAAGCCATCCAAAAATGTTCCTTCCAAGAAAACCACAAATATCTGTCACTTGTGTAAATTATATTGTAGAACTCTGCGCTTAATGCACATGGGCATTTTGATTTGCAACCATTTGTGACCAAGTTTCTCTTCTTTTTTTTTGGTACATGGGAGTTAATTTTTTTCAGCATATAATTTATAACATATTTAGATTAGGCTGGTTCTGAACAGTGTTGTCCATGGAGCAGTAACAACAAGCTATGTTAAAGTAAACTCAGGAGCTGTAGCTTAAAAAATGCATTCAAGTACGGCAACTATTAACAAAAATATAGCTTGTGTATTATTCTGCTTTAGATCCTCAAATCATCTCTCAATTGGTGCCGACACTGTCCTTTCTTCTGGAGGGTGGCTACTTTTATTCCTCATGGTCCCAGTGTGTTGTACAGAGGCAACCGCTCCAAGCTCACTTCTGTGATGGACTACAAGCTCACGCTTAGTTTACCAATTTCTATTGAGATTGTAGTCTATCACAGGAGCGAGTTTGGAGTGGTGGCTACTTTACCACACACAGGGACTGTGGGGAAGAAAAGTAGCCACCCTCCAGAAGGAAGGACAGTGTCAGCACCAATTCAGAGATGACTTGAGGATCTGCAGCCAAGTGATACACAAATGAGATACATTATTTTAAATAGTTCAGGTACTTGAATGCATTTGAAAGATGTAACTTTTGAGTTCAGTGTTCCTTTAAGTCACTTGTTGAAAACAAACTTATTAGAAAAATATCCTTGGAGGGCATGCTGAACACTATAGGGGTTTGTTTTTAGGTCTTTCAACATCCTTATTACTTCCTCTTGCAAAGCAGTTGACTCTGCAGAATGTATTTAGCAATGCTAAAAGCGCAGTCAAGCAGAATGTTTAGCAATCCCAAGCATTTTGATGAGGACACACAGTTTCATCCACACAGCTACCTCAGCTGCATACAGACAGCCACACACACTACAATCTGATTGCACAATCTTCTTTAGATCTGCCAACAGCTATGAGTGCAAGGGCCTGCCTCATAGGATAGATTAGACAAATCCTCCTATTACATTTTGTTTTGGTAAATGTAAAGTTGATTATACAACCAGATTTTAATGTGTGTGGTGATCCTAAGACCTACAGTATCAACAGAGGACTGTTATATTTTTTAGTAACACAGGTACTCAAAAACCTTACAAATACAGGATTTTATGTCGAAACATTAACATACAACGTATATGAAGTCGTGTTCAGTTCTGCAACAAGGACATCAATGCTGACATAAATAATACTGATGACAGAACACAAGAACCTGGACTGGTATATTGTAAAATGTTGCCCAATTCCCAGTCATTTTTTGCAAATGTTGTAGTCAGTAGCTTGTGTTTCACTCGGCCGTAGATCCTCAAATCATCTCTGAATTCATGCAGACACTGTCCTTCCTTCTGGAGGGTGGCTACCTTGTTCACCATGGTGCCCGTGCGTGTTGTAAAGTAAAGTACACACCACTCCATGCTCGCTCCTGTGATAGTAAACTAAATATGGGATTGTAGTCTAATTTGTATTGAGATTGTAGTCCATCATGGGAGGGAGCTTGGAGTGGTGGCTTCTTTAGAACCCACACTAAGACCATGGGGAACACAAGTAGCCACCCTGCAGAAGGAAGGACAGTGCGAGCATGAATTTAGAGATTATTTGAGCATCTACAGCCAAATGATATACAAATAAAGATACATTTTTATTTATAGTTGGGGTACCTAAATGGATTTTTAACAAATTACTAACCTGCAATAGTATGTGCATAAAGCCTGCTGCCAAAGGTGAAAACATGCAACTCAAACAACTTGGCAATCTTCTCCAAAAACTCTTTACAATGAGGACGCAGGCGGGTGTGCAGCATTGGTTCTCCTCTACCTAACTGAAAATGAAAAATGCCCTGCAAAACAAAAAAAAAAAAAAAGAAAATTACGTAAAAACCATGATAAATTACAAACATAATACATTAAACTCAATACTTTTAGCAAAGCCATACTGTAAATCAGATTTGTTGCACGATGCCAGATTGTTGTAGAGCCTCCAAAGTCAAAATGGGTGCATTAAGCTCCCATTTTGAGGGTCTGTGGAGGCTCTCTGGCGGTGTGGAGGAAACGGAGCTTATAATGTTGACTGATGTCGAGATTTTCTTCTGGGTTCCTTCTGCAAAGAATAGTGTAACGGGAGGTTCACTGTGCCCATTGGAAGCAAACAGAGCTGCCAATCAACCTTTTTTACTTCCTAATTCGATGTGGACAGTTCCAAATGATTGACCACCTCAGCTCATGAAAAGCTTGCGACATGATATCTCTTATGGTATACAGTATGTCCAACCAAAACTTTTTTCCTTTGTTTTGCATAGAGTGGGAAAGAGTTGGTATCCATCAGATTTTTACTGCTATCCATAGCTCCGTTAGAGAGATTTATCCTCAATTCCTGTGCTGCTGAGGTTTACCAGGCAGGAAGTTAGGAAACAACGCAGACCGCAATAAACAATAAAATAAAAAAATTAATGTAAAATAGAGTCGGGGGAAGGCTAAAAGCCGTTAGGTGAAACTGCTGTCAGCAGGACAGGAAGGGTACATTAACCTCTTGCCGTCCGCCCGTAGTAAAAAAACGGACGGACGGCACTGCAGCAACTGCGGGATTACAAAGCCCATGGACAGCAGTAAACAGAACAGAAAGTCTAATCTTTCACATCCAAAACGAGAAAAAAAACTTTTGGTTTGACGTGCACTTTTAAGGCTACACTATATTAAAAATGTATATTTCACATATTTGTGTGTCTTCCCTTTTTTCCACAACCAGAAAGCTCCTGGTGTTCACCTATAATGATCCAGTAGGAGATTTCTACATACTGCTCTAGGCAATCTGAGCCATCAATTACCATGCCGCATGTAACAGGGTTGGGTATAGACATTTTTTTTTAAGGATGCCAGAGAAATTTGGATATTAAACTTCTCTCCTCCCACAAGATAAGCAATCTACTATATTCAGTGATCTCATAGATCTGAGTTCTGTTCTGTTCTGACTTGTTCTGTTAAGATTATACTAACTCCACAGTACTGACATATGGTTACAACAGGTCCTAGACTCTCCATATTATTGATGTAATAGATTTTCTGGTTTCCTTTTTACTTTCTTTGCCTTTTTGCATTCCCTCCCTCTATGTTTTTGTTGAATAATGGTATTACCACACCATCAAATGTTTTGCCCACAGTATGTTCTCTAACATTGTAACCTTACTTGCCAATATATTTATTAATGCTTTTTTTGTTTTCTTTTATGAACTGTGAATTTGTATGGTTTCCTTTACACAGATCACATATTTGCTAAAGCAGAAGCAAGTCAGGTAACCTCCCAGCACAGATACTAAATACAACTTCTGTAGCAAGACATTTGCCCTATACTTTAAAAGGTTCAGACATGTCAGTGACCCATTAGTATACATCTCAGCTATATTTATAAGTTCTGCAACATTGTTCACCTTAAGATGTATATTTTGAAGGACACACCTGAATTCAGACTAACACTATTTCTAACAATAAAAGGGGATGATGTTTTTTTATAACCACATAAGTCCTGTGTGCAGTACCTAGACCCAGTGGCTCCTGGGTGCCCCTGGAGACACAACAGATGGAGCCACCAGCTGTTGGTAACCCTGCAGTCCACCGCTAAGCCCAGGAGCTGAATCAACTTCTGGGCTTCCGATTCTTCTACAGATTGCTCCAAAGAAGTGTGCTTTAGAATCCAATGTAAACACCATGCTTCCACATTGGTGTTTACATTAGGAGTGTAGTGAGGTCACGGTACTTCCTGTCAGTAGCTGTTCCATAAAGTATATTATATATATATATAAAGGGCTGCAGAAATTAACGATTAATCCCTCGACTAATCGTTCATTATTTTGATCGATCAAAGTTCTTTGGATGCGTACTCACCTCTCCGCCGGCTTCCGGGTCTTCAGTCGGAGATCCGCTGACGTCACGGACATCGATGTCACCGGACTCCTCCCCCCTTCCCCAAGTGGCTAACGAAGGGAAGGGGAGGAGTCCAGTGATGTCGATGTTCGTGACGTCACTGGACTCCTCCCCCTTCCCTTCTTTACCCGATGGAGCTGCTTTGGACGGTGAGTACACATCCCGGCCGGGAGAGAAACACTTTTTACTGATATCTGATCTTCTTTCCTGATGTTTTCATCTGTACCTCCAGCGGTGCAGCGGCTCTCTGATACAGCACTGACTCCTCTCTGCTTGCAGGCACTTCCGAACCCACGGTGTCGGCACGCGTCCATAGACTTACCTTGCGTCTCTGCTCGTCTCCCGGCCGAGAATCCGAACTGCGAATGCGCCCGCCCCAAGATCCTTTGCGGCCGCACGAGCACTTCCGGATTCTCGGGGCGGGAGCGCGCAGCGATAACGAGGTATGTTTAAACCGCTGTTAAAGCGTTTTTTGTTTTAAAAAACTTTTTGCATATATCTACTGCTTGCCAGCAGTAGATATAGGCAAAAAAACGGAGCCTTTAAGATCTTAATTTTACGCAAAACCATTTTCCCCTTTATATGCATCACAATTCAGCATGGAAAGGGAAATAAAGCTTTTCTAAAGTAAAACGCATAGGTTCACTTGAGCTTTACCAGTCCACTATGTTACATAAAAGTCGCACCATACTAAATTTATGAGCGTGCTCAAATTACATAAACAGTGCGATGAGAAAAATTAAAGGATGATGCATTTTGTAAACTACAAAACGCTAAAAGAATGTGCGGACCCTGAGACAACAAAGGGAAAAAAGCCCTCCGTGACTTAAGGGAATTAAGGTAGAAAAAGGCTTGGGCAATCGAATGGTTAAAGATGCTTTTCTGATAAATACTCCGACAAATCCTTTAGTACCAACCTCAAACTGCACTAATATTCTGAAGGCATGTCAAAGTTTTTTGGTTTTTTTTTTGCAGAATGTTACACATTTGTTGCAACGCTGGGTACCTTGCTTGCTGACAAAGCACACAAATAATCCTTTCACAAAGTTTAATTCTATCAATGCTTTACTGGCAGGATAGATAATCAGCCACTGGAAACCTAGGTTGGCTTTCTAACAAGTATCTATAGACTGCACACATTTAAAAACCCCTATTGTCAGTGTCCATTCTAGGCCTGCAAAATGTTCTCTAGGTGTTAACTGCCATCTTTTTAATTTCGTTGATAAAAAAGCAGTACATCTCAGCTACATCCTGTCTCTGCACAATCTGCACATCGATGATATATTAAACACAGAGCTGTATTCATTTTTTCTACTTTAAGCCAGGGAATATGGGCAGGTAGACCTTAGATCCAAATGTTCATAGCCTTCTGCTGGGAATACAAGCCTAGCCAGAGTCTCTAGGGAAAGGCAGAAAAACCTGTTAAGTAGATTAGTCAAAATATACTGATGTACAGGTACAGTTACTGGTCCAATCCAGGTTGTATTTCTAAGCACTGGTTCTTACATTTCTACAGCTCACAACCAAGTTATTTTGCTTGTGTGGGCTCTCTCGTAATTATTCTAGCTAATAACCACAAATACCATTTCACAAAATGCATGTTCATCAGCATGCCACTGCTATAAGATTGCAAGTCCCATTATCTAATAACCTCTAGACTAAGTATGTAAAATGTCTTACCTTTCTAGACATATGTTGGCAATGCAGTTCTGTAGTATGGATTAATGTCTGGTCCAAGTCAACCATAAGAACAAGTTTTCTATTTCGATGTAATCTTTGCTGGTCTTCCCGTCCTAGCAGTTCTGCTTGCTACAGGGGGGGAGGGGGGGGATAAAGGATTAAAAAAAATGCCACAAAGAAAATGCAGAAAAATACTGAACTTCAAAGTGGTAAGCAGTCAAAAGGATGACCACCATTACTTTGTCAATTTTATTAATATTCTAATCTTGGAAGTTATGTGCTGTGCTTTCCCTTTAGAAAACCATAACTGTTCTGTGTACCCTGTGTGATTATTACAACCTGTATAGAATGTTCATTTGTAAAACAAATACAATACATGTCTCCCCTTAAAAAAATATACAATAAATACGCTGTTGAGTCTCATTTGAAACAAAGCTGTAGGCAGTAGTGCAGCTTACCTCTGTGCTGACCATCAGTTCTGGGACACTGTGAATCATGGAAACGGTAGCTGTTGACATTGGTACCTGCTGCTTTCCATTCTTGTTTTGCATCCTACATAAATGAAAGACTTAGTAGGGGACCAACAATCCCAAATACTGTGCATGCAAAAACGATAGGGAAAAAAAAACAACAAAAAAAAAACACCCCACAAAGCTATATAATGTCAGTATGAGGCACTGCAACAAACAAGACCTTTCTATTTTTCAGTACATTTGATTTGGACTTTGCTATAAACATTTTTTTCTAATATCATCTGGCACTATTGCAAAACCACTAAACATACTTCTAGAGATGCACCGAAATTTAGGCCGCAGAAACATATGATCTACATCACTTTCTGTTCATTCATGATTGTGGACATGGGAAACATACTATCTCCACAAGTTATGAATGAACAGGAACACTCAGTATAGAGGATTCCTGTTCATTTATAACAGGGGCTGCAGAAAAAGAGATTGAGGGCTCTGTGTCCCCAATCTCTTTCTATTTATAAAAAGGGAAATTTCAAGGATCGGTTTAGACCCCTAATATTTCACCGAATCCCTCAACAGTAAAGAAAAAAAAAATATGTAAAAAAGGTTAGAAAATAATTTTTTTATTATTGGTTTCGTTTCGGGTTTTGAAAATTTCATTTCGGTGCGTCTCTACTTACTACAAAATCAGTTGGAAAAAAAGTAATTTGCAGTAGCCCAATCCTTGTCCTGGCTATCAGGTGAAGTGCCTTTACTTAGTCACTTTACTTGCTGTAAAAAAAAAATCTTCTAATTTTCTACATTAGACAGTCCGCTGCAGGGGAGGACACCAAAATGCATGAAAAAACCCTCGGGGGCCAGCACCATTAAGTGGCAAAATCCCAAGGCAACCAGAAATCTCACACACTCACACTATTGTTTCTTGGTGGGCACATCTATCTATAAGACATGTAGGATATCCAGAAGAGGTACCTACTGATGGCCTCTAAAAAAAACCCTGTGACCCAAGCTGGCATCCACGTTACCCGTACCGGAATTCAGAGGTATAGACAAATTACCAACTTGGCATTTTACACATTTCAGCCACAGAAGCCTGGTGACAAAAGGCTCAAGAAGACTGCACTAGTTGATTGAGTAGTAATAGGAAAAAAGTAGATCCTTGCATCTCTGGGAATAGGCCTAAGAGATCATATGACAGATCGATCATACAAAAGGAAGGGGGCGACATTGCAAGCCCTTCATACTGATCTTCCACAACAAAAGTGAATCTGTCTTATGCCATGAGGGAAAGAATTGAGACAGATCCCAATAGCTTGGCCTACATACAAAGAACTTAGGGCAATCCCCTTGAGGTACACTGGAGTCAGACAAAGGGAAAAAATTTTTACAATGATCTTATTAAGATGAAGAGCAATATCACGTTGGGCAAATAAAGTTCACAGAACCACCTTGTAACACTGAGAATGCAGGCTTGAATGGCAAAAAAGCAGCAACTTCCAGACTCTTCTGGCTAATGATACAAAAAACACCGGAGTTTCCCAGCACATGTACCAGCTAGCCAGCAACAAAACAAACTGCCCTGTCTAATGTGCCTGTGTTCCGGGTGATCGCACTGCTGGTGGGGGGGCGGGATGCGGTGCCATTGACTTCAAATGCAGTGCCACGCCCCTGAACACAGGGAGCCGGCTTAGCTTGCGTTCCAGAAGCCGAACGCACTGGAACGTGGAGTTTGGGGTGTGAACCGGCCCTCAATCGTTAACTGAAACCGCTGCACTTCTCTGCGCCGCTCCAACGATGCAGCAGCCCTCATTGCTGATGCTTCAATCTTCTCCCAGTCTTTTCCTGGGTTTGACATCTTTGGCCTCCTCAAAAATGTTAAGTTATCTAGCACATGCAGTATTGCAGTCACGTGAATTAACTGGGGAAACTAAAAGATTCTGAGTTATCCAGCCCATTGGCAAGTCAGCAGTTGTTTGAAGATCAGTGGTGAAATAAAATGGCAGATTTGCAGGACAGACAGGACAGACTCTCCAAACACAGGAGCTAATGAAAAAAACTGGGCTTTTTAGAGGGTGCTGGCCCTGAGGTTACTTTATTTTATGCACCTAGCATCCTCCTCCTACAGATGGCAATATAAACCCACACAGCTGTGTCACTCAATGACAAAAGAGAAACATTTCAAAGTGGATTTTACATCAAATATACTTTAGAAAGCATAATAAAAGTCGTCGGCAATTGTACATTCAATGGCAATAGTATCAGGTGAATGGTTTATCACATTCCAAGCACTATATTTTTGGGAGGCAGGGGGCATGTCAATGTGTACGCATACCCAGAATGACAGGAAAAACAATTGACTTTGCACACAAAATGTACAAGTATTTCAAGTTGAGCAACCACTGGAGAAGTAGCAGGAGTTACTCTTACACAGTGGTCAGACAATGCAGGCATAGGATGCGCATGTCACAGATGTATTGCATACCTGCCATGTCAGTTAACAAAGCATACTGCCCATTACCTGGACACGGATGTAAGTACATAGGCAGATGCTGATGAAATGAGAATGAATTAAAAGCAACAAATAGTGCCAACACATTACAGCAGATGACACATAACACAGGCTTGCCACAGTTCATAGAACATCAATCGTTTCACTACGCATCTTTTATTGAATATTTTGAAGAACATACATACAAAACATACATACAATTAAAATAACAAAACAAGTCAGAACAAAGGAAAAAGAGTTTACTTACTGTGTCAAATCCTGACCACATTCTGCACACAGGCCTTTCATCACCACAGGATGGCTACAACCCGATAACCTCACCAAGACACCCCTACAACAGAAAAATAAGACTGCTTTAGTAGAAGCTGTACAACGTGGCACACAGTTACCTAAAACATTATATGTATTTGTAAGCATGACAGCCTATAGAGTGAACAGTTCATGGAGGAGGTTTAAACCACTGTGCTGCGTTTTTAAAGATCAGGATCTGGGTGGATCCAGACAGTACTGTCGGGATCTGTCCCAGCTGCGGCGCTCTCAGTATATCACAGGCAATAGCCTTGCAGGGTCCTATGGAGCCACCCTTGTGTGTGCTAGTGAGCTGTGTGCGTCTCCACAAACACACAGGCAAAGCAAGGCAATCCACTTCCCTGATTCCAGCTCCCTCCTTCCTTCTCCAAGCTAGTAGATGAACAAGGGCTGGAGACTGCCCTGCCCCTTGTGATCTTGTACTGGACAGGAAGTTTAGGGAAGATGAGGAGCTGAGAGAGTTGGAGCTGTTTGGAAACCTGGTGACTAAGTGTTTGGGCAAAAACTGAAAAAAATACTTTACTTGGCAATCCATATTTGTTTGATATGGACTATTGAAAAAAAAAGTTTGAGATTGTAATACTACTTTAAATAAAACTAGTGTAACACAAGTGTGAACAAGGCGCTGCAATTGCTGGCCTCCTGGGAATCCTGGCTGAACAAGCATGCTGCTAATTAAAGTCAAACTTCAATATAACAATACCTAATAAGGGTAAGTGACCGTTAGCATTGAGGCCAATGCATTAATAAGACAGCCAGGCTACTTTACCTTTCATGTATTTATTGCTTTTACACTTATTTCTAACTGAAAACAAAAACATGTCTTACAAGTCATCAGTGCTATTTAGCAAGCATAGCAATCAAATCCCTGTATATAACATGAGGTCGTCTCTTCTGCAGAACCACACCTCCCTCCCCAGGGTGGCAGCACATGGCAATGTTCAGCTGCTGGCACGCCCCTTGCCTGTCAGACACAAATTGTTTACCACAAATCCTCAAAAAGGTACTGAAGGAAAAACAAGAATGTCCCTTTATTCCTCCTCTCCAGAGACTACAAACACACAGATGGGAGCAGAAGCACAAAGCGTTTTGGATTTAGTGTCTCAATCTGCTGCACTCTTTATGCATTTAAAAAAATATTATCAAACAGCCGTCCTACTCTATTATAGATCCACATAAATGTCACTGCGTACATTTATCATACATGCTTCAGGGCTTGTTCACACCATATAAAGTGCGTTCCAGCACAATTCGATGCTGGACCGCACTGTATCGCATCGTGGTCAGCTCCCTGCGTTCTGGGGCAGAAGAGAGCGTGGCAGTGTATTGAAGTCAATGGCACTGCAGACAAGCCTTTAATCGCACTGGACCGGAATGCCGGCATTGATGTGCAACGCGTGCTGGAGCGGGCGATCGCACTGCAGACGGGGGGCGCCCCCTCCTGCCCCAGCAGCGCATCGTGCTGGACCGCACTGTATATGGTGTGAACCGGCCCTTGGCTGCAATCATTTTATTAAATAAACAATTTATATTTTACATAAAACATATAGCCAATGACCACTTAAACAACCAAACTGCTGGAAGAGAGGAGGAAAGCAGTTGAGAAGAACAATGCTTTATTCACACTTGACACGTGCGTTTTTGTGCTCTACATGCAGAGAAAAATCTGTCAGGCTAGATGCTGTGTTTATGCTTCTAGATGTGTTAAATGATGCATCTGGTACCAAACCCTAGCATCAAATAGCATATACATGCGCTTACTGGTTAAAATCGATTCCTGGACACACCTGACTTCTATTTTATCTGAACGCAGCTAAACTGACTGACAGCATCTAGACGCAAGTGTGGTTAAATTCATTGGAAATCATTAGAAGCATATAAGTGCATTTAGAAAACCATTTTACATGCATATAAACGCATCTAACCGCACCTAGTGTGAATGTAGTTTTATTGTGTTAAAAGTGCATTTATTTTTTAAAACAAATCTCTGGGCTAGAGAAAAACCTACCCTCACCATGGGTGCCCCTCTGCACATCAAGGGTTAAATGCTTGTTTTGTTTAGGGGGAATAAGATGATGTGCATGGTCATATGTCCTAGTCACATGTTCCAGAAAGTAAAGGGAGATATAGTAATCTGCCCTTAGTAAAAACAGACACTGAAAAGAATGGGGAGGAAAAGAAAAGGAATGCAAAAGGGACACCAAACACGCCTCCCACCCACAGCGAGATCGCCCGCACGGTACCCCAATGCATTTGTGTATTTCATTTTAAAATAAGGATGGTATTTTATTTTTTCAATTAATCGGATAAAAAAAAAAATTAACGGCTAATTAATCGATTATGAAAATCATCATCAATAACCGTCCTAAACGCAGTGCATCGCTATTTATGATTGGGAGCCCGTGGGATGGGCTCCCAATTACGTGACAGCCAATCACAGTGATCAAACCTGCCTGCTGTGCCCCTTGTGTTCAGAACCCCTAAAAGGCTAGCGGCAATGGGTTAAAGAAACGTGCCAAAAATAGGTGGCCTGTCATTGCTTATTTGCATTTTAAAATGTAAGTTACCTCCCCGTCAGCCTTCAGCTGTGGCTCTAAACATTTTTGAGCTCCTGACTTGGAACAAGTATGCTGCAAGTAAAGTCAGAATTTCTAATCTGCTTACTGGTTATGAAAAACAGAAAAAAAGAGCCTCAAACAATCAGTGTGAAGCACAGAACAACCTTCTACGGCTGGGCACAAACCTTTCAACCATCGCAAGACTTTTGTCTTGCGATGGGTGTAAGGCACTTAAAAAAAACGTACAATCTGCCCTTCTTCGGGACGCAGAAGCTATCTGGCGACAGGTAAGTCGCCAGGATCGCTTCTGTTGTAAAGCCGACAGTCGGCTCTACAAGTTTAAACAGAGTCCCGGCGGCAAAAGTCACCGGGAGTCTGTTTAAACAGCCCCGATGCTGGCGACGTACATTGTACGTCGTCAGCCACGAAGGGGTTAAAGTCGTGCGACCTTACAGTAGTAGAGGTCGCACGGCTTCCACACACCTTACGATAATCGTACGATCGCGGGATTTCCCGCGATTATCGTAAGGTGTGTGGGGACCTTTAGGGTGTGTGGGGACCTTTAGAACAGAAAGTATCTGCATTTGCATGACAAATCCAAAATTGTGCCAATTACACAACTATTAGCCCACAGCAAAGATTCAGCCTAATTTCAGTTATTTGTCCAAACGTCATCCAGCTGTTTCCAGCATGTTGGCCATCATTGGTGCAGTGTATGGAAACCACGGCTTCTAAAGAGCAGGACTGGGGGAGCAAAGAGAAAACCAGTGGTACTGGATGCACAGTTTGTTTAGCAGTCATTTATTTGCTTGGTTCTGCCCACTTTCCTAAAATGAAGAATAAACCCTTTGGTTTTTTTTTGTTTTATTAGTCCGACTGTACAGCAGAGGCCAATGCGTCGCACAACACACATTCTGCACATTGTTGTGCGTTGCTCTGCATAACAAAACCCACTCAGATTCAAGTCCTGTTAATTGGTCTGTTTGGTGCATGATTTGAATGAGCTGCCTAAAGGGTATTTGCACGTTTGCAGCCAAATTAGGATAACACTTTACTTGTGTTACATGTTCCCAGTCACATAGCATAACAAACAAACAAACATTTCAAAAAAGTGAAACTTACATTTTTCCTATATTTCAGGAAACTCCAGGACTGAAAAATCCTGCTTAGTTCTCACCATTTTGGAGGGGGAAGTTTTGTTTCAAATGATTAACCCCGTCTGTACTGTGTTGGCAGATTGTATTATCACCTGTGAACTAGATGAGCAGGGATGTCTGTCCTAACCAAGGGTTAAAGTCCTGAACACATTAAAAGGGAATGTATCAAAACTGGAGCAGACAAAATCTGGAGCAGATTTGAACAGCAGCCAATCAGCTTCTCTCTCTCATTTTCAAATCTTAACGGGAGCAAACTGAAGACAGAAGCCGATTGGTTAATTTGGAGCAACTGCTCCAAATTCTGTTTGCGCCAGTTTTGATAAATTCCCCCATTGTATGTCAATTGACTTTTGAAAAACTGTCCCTCAGGGCTTGTTCACACCAATTGCGGTGCGTTCCAGAGCGTTAGCGGTTCTACGTCCCCGCCCGTAGTGCGATAGGATGTATGGCAAAACATTGCTTGCGTTCCATTCCACTGCAAACGCAAAAAAAATGCTGCTTGCTCTATTTTTTGTGTTTGCAGTGGAACGGAACGCAGGCAATGTTTTGCCACGCGTCCGATCGCACTGTGGGCGGCGGGGGGCATGGAAGGGGCGCCATTGAATTCAATGCACCACCGCGCCCCCTCCTGCCCCAGAACGCAGGGTGAAGTTTTTGGAGCGATTGGGTTGTGTTTCAGCAGATACTGCCCTGGAACGCACCGCAATTGGTGTGAACAAGCCCTCAGTAAGTCCCTTAATCAGCTCGCAGACATCTTTTCTAACCACTAGAGGCTGCCTGTAGAGTCCCATGTATAATCCTTCTCCAAATAAACAAAAAAAGGTATTTTTAGGTATGTTGTGTACGGGAAAAACACAAACATAGATGGGGGGTTTCTAAAAGCTGGCTGCAAAAGTGGCAATAACCTTTAACACAATGTGTGGAAAATGACCCTTACTACCCAATGGTACACAATTGATAACAGAAAATCTGACAGGGGGTATAACCATTCGCTACTGTATCAAAAAAAAGTCTGGGGTTTAGCTATCCACTACTACTGTACACCACCCATGTTAAGTTCATCTAAAACCCAACTACAGGCTGTAAAACACAACAAAGAAAAAAAAAATGATATTCCCTCTTACACACACCTCCCTTCCTGTGTACACTTCCTGCACGCACTCTCAGTTTAACTCAACTAAACACATCCAGTTGCATCGAAACAGGTGTTCAACATCTTAGTTTGTTTTCTACCTAAAGCAGCTGTAGCACGAGCAGAAAAGCCTGTGCCCAGCCTGCATGCTGCAGATTGGGACCCTTGCTCTCTGTAGGGAAGCAGTGGTCTCTCTGTAGAGGTCACACACACACACACACAGACCTATAGTTTTCCAGTCGTCAGGGAACAAGAGATTTACAGA
>NW_017306501.1:1677988-1690297 GCF_000935625.1 Nanorana parkeri
GGGGGTGGGGGGGTCAGACCTTTGCAGAGAGACTACTGCTTCCACACAGAGCACAAGGGTCCCACTCTTCAGCTGCTGGCAGGGGACAGGCTGTGGATGTTTTAAATACAAAATAAACTGCAAGGTATTGAACAGCTTTTGTCTGATGCATCTGAAAACACATTTAGACACTTTAAACTGACAGTTCAATTGACCCATAAAATCTGTGTTCATAAAACAACTGTTGCACCTTCCTCCTGCTCGGCAGGTTTCAACAGTGCTGGCACATCTGAACGCGTCTGATGCAAAAGCATGGTTCCAAGAGAGCATTGTTTAACATACATTCATTGCTGATGAACCCAGGCAGTGTGAAGACACAAGTGCATGTAATCCAGAGGGCGACATGTCCACGACAGCCTGGGCTCACAGGAGAAAGTTGCATGATGCAGGCTGTGCGCAGTAAAATTGCAGTACAAAAGCAGAAAAACGCAATGCACTGCGTTCCAGATCTGGTCCGGAAAATGGTGTGAATCTGGCCTTAATTAAGTTCTACATCTTCCTCTCTGATTGCTTGTCCTAAAAAGGTTGCTAATTTACTGCCCCCTGCCAATGAATACATTCAACCTAAACGGTGGACTGAATACCTGCTCTCCCTGATGCAGAGTGGTTCCTCCTGCCAGCTTGTACATCCGGTAGTAATACATGAGCCAGTGAAAGGAAATACAGTCTGTGGCAGGGGAAGCGGTTCTTCTTACAATTGGATATGTGGAATATCTGCATAGGTCAGGAAGCGGCAGCATTTCCAGGGCGGGTAAGTATCGATGACTTCACTCTTCTCTACTGCAGTTAACCCCTTCACTAACAGAGCCGTAAAAAGATGGGGTTGTGTGGAATAAATAGATACCAAACAAGTCAAGCTTCAAAACTTTATGTGCCTGTAAAAAAAAGTTGGGTACCCAAATATCGCCCATAGGCGATTTAAAAGCATTTACAGCCCATCAATTTGCAGTTAATAGTGAATGACGACCCTAATATTACTACTCTTAGGGCCCGGTCACACCATCAAGAGTGCGTTCGGCCTCTGGAACGTACTGAAACACAACTAGAGCTGCAACAATTATTCGATTAAGTCGATTCGTTGGCTAAAATGTAAATTTCCCGCTCGCCGCTGCCCGCCGCTCCATACACGAGCTACGCTAAGCACGCCGCGTACGTCACGCCCACCACACACACGCCCGCAGAGCACGCCGCCGCCACGACTTACAAGGGTTCAGGTAACAAGAAACGGGTAGGGGGGACCTGGTTTTTTTTTCTCACAGAGGGGGTCCTGCCATTTTGAAACCGAATGCCCTAACTATTGACTGTGGCCACCCCCAGCCCTGGCATCAACAAGGCACACAGTGCACTGCTTATCACTATAGAGAAGACTCCAATACATGCAAATCCCCAATAGCCGCCATCCTGTGCATTGTATAATACAGCGGCACACTGCAGAACACCAGCAGCTATGGAGGAACACCAAATCCCAGCAATAGTACATTATAGTATAATGTTGTACTATTGCTGGCATTTGCTGTATTTGTTGGCATTTGTTGTATTTTGCCGTATAACCATTATACAGCGCACTGCAGAATACCACCAGCTATAGAGGATTACAAATCGCAGCAATAATACATTATATACGGTGCAATGGAGAATAACACCAGCTACAGAGGACTACAAATCCCAGCAATAGTACATTATAGTATAATGTTGTACTATTGCTGGCATTTGCTGTATTTGTTGGCATTTGTTGTATTTTGCCGTATAACCATTATACAGCGCACTGCAGAATACCACCAGCTATAGAGGACTACAAATCGCAGCAATAATACATTATATACGGTGCAATGGAGAATAACACCAGCTACAGAGGACTACAAATCCCAGCAATAGTACATTATAGTATAATGTACTATTACTGCATATCTCTATAGCTGCTGGTATTCTGCACTGCGCCGCTGTATAATGAACTATATTGCACACCACACTATTTTTTTTTACTTCCACCGCACCAAGCTTGCTCCCGTGATCGACTACAATCTCAATAGAAACTAGTCCCATCACTAGAGGCTTTTTTTTTATATCCGATTAATCGAACTTAATAATCAGCTAACTAATCGATTATGAAAATAATCGTTAGCTGCAGCCCTAAACACAACCCTACCGGCTCACTTTGTTTTGGCGTGGGAAGGGGCGTGGCAGTGCATTGAACTCAATGGCACCGCAGCCACGGCCCCTGCCTGCGGTGCGATCGCCAGCACCCGAACTCGTGGCACATTAGTGCCTACATTCCGGTCCTGTGCGATCTGCAAAAAATGCTGCATGCACTATTTCCTGCAGATCGCACTGGACCGGAACGCAGGCACTAAAGTGCTACGCGTTCAGGTGATTGCACAGCGGGCATGGCGGTGAATTGAACTCAATGGCACCGCAGCCACGCCCCCTCTCGCCCAAACAGTGAGCCGGCCGGCTTACGTTCCACAGGCTGAACGCAGTGGAATGCACTCTTGATGGTGTGACTGAGCCCTTAGGATCCATTCAAAACACATCCAGATCATCTACAGACCAGATAGCTTCCGGACCCAAAATGCATCCCAATGTATCCCTATGCTATTTCTGACCTCTGTTCACACCAGCGCAGTCCGTTCCAGACCAGACCAATACTTCATGTCTCATTTTGTCTGGAATGCGTTGGAACGCATGGAAACACAAATGCATTTTTTTTAAATATATTAATTTATTATTTTTTTTTCACAATGGGGCTGACAAGCTCCCCATGTGATAGCACATTGGAACCGACAGGTTGTCTTTATGGAGACATCAGGGGAAAGCTGCCAATCAACTTAAGAAATGTAACCCTAAGCCCACACTGCTGCCGATGCACAACATGCGTGGCAGCAAAAGGGTAAAACCAAACAAGCTTGGTCAGACCATGCGAGCCCACCATGGAATAGTGAAGGGGTACCAACACACTGATGAGGTCAACCCTTAGCTCTCCTCATCTATCAGCCAGCAAACGGTTTAATACACCAGGGGTGTGGAAATGAAAAAAACAGAACTACTGGTCCAAAGACTAACACGGGGGCCCAATCTACTTGTTGCGATACAAAAAACTATTTTAACCAAGGACAGCCGCCCAGATCACTTGTACAAAATGAGTGGCGGCTCCCTTGCTCCACAGGTAGCTCTGCTTGCCCGCAGAAAAGTAAAAGTAAAGAAAAACGGAACATCATGTCCCAGGCGTCAGGCATCACACACCTCTGTACAGTGAAGCCTATATTGCTTTACGCTTTTCCCTCAAGGGCTTAATGCAGAATTTAAGCTGCAGGCATTTCGGTGATGTATATTGAAAGGAATGATTCCACAAAAAGAGATGAGTAGACACGCTGTGCATCTACACCCAATTGTATGTAGAGGGTGAACTTTCACGTTTGGAATGTAATGAAAACGCTGGTCACACATAATGAACATTGTTTAATATGGAGATGACACACTAAAATCCCTATGGAAGAGTAAGGAAAAAGGTTAATTCCAGGAACTCGTAATGACTTCTAAGGAAGCCAATTCTGCTCTTCCTGTACATTCTGATGAAGCCCCGTTGTGGGAAGGGTGAAACGCGTCAACGTGGAGCAGACACCTGCCACCCGTGGCCCATCTATCACATGCGATGACTGTTTGGAGATCTTCAGCAGTTAATCCATGAAGTCCAAACCGAGAAGCGGCACTAATGGATAAGTGCAAAGACTGCTAGGGATGTCCCTACAAAAGCATAGTGATCCATACTCCGTGAGTAAAACAAATCGAATGTCGACCCGTATGAAAATGCTGGGCACAGCAAAGTAGGAAAATCATTTAGAAGCTGATCACAATCTGTGATAAATGGAGCCAGGAAAAGTGCATTTTCTAAGCAACTCATGAACGGAATAACAATAAATTGCTACTCTGAAGGCCTACACCAATGTAACATCAAAATAAAGAAAGGAGAAGGAGGTGTGAAGCAGATCTATAGCCAGAGAAGCTGGGAAGATTATAAACATGCTTTGAGAACAAAACGCAGGAGGGGAATTTATTAAAACAGGAGCAGACAAAATCTGGAGCAGTTGCCTAGGGCAACCAAATACTCTCTTCAGTTTGTTCCGTTAAGATTGGAAAATGAAAGAGAAGCTGATTGACTTTCATCATCTGTTACTGCATTGCTAAAGACACAATTATTAAAAGAGAACTATGGGGTAAGTGTTTTTCCCCCCATAGTTCTCTTATGGGTCACTGGAGGACACAAACTAGCATGCCCCCCTGTCCCGAAGCTCAGTATACCGTGAGCTACATCTCGCGGTATACTGAGACCGCCGCAGCCGGGACGGATCCCGACATTACTGTCGAGATCCACAAAGCTGCGTGAGCGACAGCTGGCTCTGCCTATCTAGAGGCAGAGCCAGCTGTACCCGCCCCCTCCCCCATCCGTTCCGCCAGTCAGCGCTGGAGGATCGGACAGGGGAGGGGGGGAATCCCTACAGGGAGCTGTGAGCGACAGTCACAGCTCTCTGCAGGGACATGATCAAGAAGTGAGCGAGCGCCGGTATGTGTTCGCTGCCTTCCCGATCTATTGAGCTGACCTGTGACAGTCTCATTGTCACAGGTCGGCTAGAACTATGAGGTGAGTGAAAAGCACTCACCTCATAGTTCTCCTTTAAGGTCTACATGTGAAAACGATTCAGACACAATTATAAGAAACATAATAAAGTGCCAATTGGGGGCAGGAAAAAGGGCGTTATATGAATGTGTGTCCGTATAAAGACAATCTATTAAATAGATTTGTCATAAATGTGACTTCTGTGCTGGTCTTTTTTCTATACAAGACCAAATGTTTATATAAAAGGCGCTGCCTAACTTCTCCCAGCTGTGCAGGAGACTGCAATGCAATATAGCTTCAATTTAAAATACATCCAGAGTGTTTTTCATTATTTACCAGTTGACATCCGCGGTGTTAAACCCCCTTCCCATCCAGGCCATTTTTCAGTATTCAGCGCTGCGGTACTTTAACTGACATTTATTCCGTCATGCAGCGCTATTTTTTTACTACGGGCGGACGGCAAGAGGTTAAACATATAACTGGAATACTTGCAATACTTTTTTTTTTTGAATACAGTGTGTGAAATTATATATAACACACAATAATGCCTAGTATTGGTATTGGGACAACCCTCTAAATCATTGGATTCAGGTGTTCCAATCATCTTCATGGCCACAGGTGTATAAAATAAAGAATGGGTCGCTGGCTCCTCCTATCTAGAGGCAGAGCCAGCTGTACCCGCCCCCTCCCCCATACGTTCCGCCAGTCAGCGCTGGAGGATCGGAGCGGGGAATCCAGCCCCTCCCCTGTCACGGCAGAGAGCCGTGACAGGATCGAGAAGTGAACTTTAGTCTGTTGAAAGACAAAAAAAAAAAAAAACTTCTCCTACAATACTCCCCTTCTATTCAGAGCTGTTCCACACAGTATTTTACCACCACTAGATATCTGAAGTCTACAGCTACCATCATTTAAAGCAGAACTCCGGGTAAAACATTTCCTAACCCTTGTAGTGGAGCTACCCCTGCACTGCAAGCGTTAAGTGTCCATTTTTTTAAGGTTCAAAAAGTTTTACTCACCTTATCCTCGGACCGGTCCCTGGAGCCTCTCTCCTCCTCTGTTGCAGTGGTCTAAGGTCCCTGAGCCATCACATTCTATATAGTGTATAGGACACCGAGGGACATACCATCACTGCAGCATAGATGGAGACTGCCAGGAGGGAGCGCTGTCACAGCTCGTCGGCTCCGAGGAGTTGAACCTTGATATTTTTTAACTCAGGCAAAAACCAAGTACTTAACCCTTGCAGTGAAAGGCTAACCCCAATGCAAGGGTTAAGACATTTTTTTACTTGGAGTTCTTTCTTAATCCATTTACACTCCCAGGCTATTATAGACCCACCCCCAATGTATGACTAGACAGTGAAAGGAAAAGCAGCACATCAGAGCTGCAACCTACTAATCGATAATGAGAATAGTTGTCAACTATTCTCATTATCGATTAGTTGGTTGGTTCCCCTGGCTCTCTCTTCCATGCTGGGAGGAGGGCACAGCAAGCAGTGGATGGGTGCAATAGGCAGCTTGCTCTTGGCTATTGTAATTTGAAATGGGCAATAGCAGAGACTAGCTATTGCACCCACCCACTACCTGCTCTATGTACATTTAAGCTGCCATCTGCGGAATCTTGCCACTGGCAGCTGTCATTCCCTGGCTGAAGCTGTTCAAGCGCCATGTGCTTAAAATACATTAAAAAGAAATACAATTATAAAAAGGTGGGTAAAAAGTAATTTTCAGCCTGAATAATTCTGCTGTGGGAGGTGCGTTGCACGCCTACCACCCACAGTGTGATCGCCCGTACTGGACCGCAATGCTGTGCGTTCCAGTGCAGTCCAACTGCAAAAAAACATGTGCATGCAGCTTTATTCTGAAATAAACTTTGTTTCTAAAACTGCATCTATGTATTTTATTTTAAATTAAGAAAGGTATTTTTTTTTTTTTTTTTAGATTAGATTTTTTTAAAAATGTATCGGCCAACTAATCGATTCTGAAAATAATCATTTGTTGCAGCCTTACAGCGCATATATTCGATTCATCTCTCTGTCACTCGGCTTTCTCTTCCAACCAGCATGTTCATGTCAGCCTATGAGCCGATTGGCTCCTTGTGCTGCTTTTTTCGCTTTTCTGCTCTGAGCTTTGCTCTGCAGGGACTGCAACAGGGTGATACCAGGTCACATTCAGGTACTTCCACTGCTTGCATATAAACATACATTTAATTATATATTAATTATGAATGTGCTGCATTCATCTGTGTCTTTTATATCTGCCTGGAGTTCAAACTTACAGGAATAGAGGCAAAGGGGGGAAAAAAAGTCAACAGCTTTAAAATTCACCAGCACATCAAAGTGTTTAAAGCTTCTATGATTTTCTATCTCCAAGGCACATTTTGATGATGTCAACTTTTATACTTTCTATATAATTTGTAAAAAAAAAAAAAAAAAAACCCATGACCAAAGAGAATAAGAAATTAAAGTGCAAATCCAGCAAGAGAAAATTCTAAATAGTGAGTGGAGGGGTTTGCTCCTATCTACCCTACTTTCTATTTCATGGTAGTAGGAAGATAGAATACCCACAACAGTAAAAAAAAAAAATGCTCCAGAATGAGGAAGGGTTTGAATCTCTTCCTGCTGTGCTCCCTGAGTGAGATTTCCCTGCATTACCTGTCAGAACAGGAAGAGAAGAGACATTTCCTCCATGGGGACACACGAGCTGTAACCCTCTCCACTGTAAAAAGCACATGAAATGTTTTGCCTGGAGTTATTTTTTAACCTCCCTGGCGGTATTCCCGAGTGTGGCTCAGAGTTAATTTTCAGTACCAATAGCGTCAACCCCGAGCCACACTCGGGATTGCACAAAAAAGTGTCACTTACCTAAACATGTCAGGCCTTAAAATTGCGTGCGCCCGCAAAAAACGCCCATAGGCGACAATTAAAACGCTTTTACTGCTCATCAGTTTAGTGTTATCAGTGATTAACCCCTTCATGACTGAGGCCTTTCCCCCCCATTTTTTGCACCCATGTTATATTCCACATTTTAGGCCTAAAAATGACTAAAAACCCCCAAACATTATATATTTTCTGAATGCCAAGACCCTATAGAATAAAATGGTGGTAGTTGCACATTTTTATGTTGCGCAATATTAGCGCAACTCCTTATTAAACCCCAACATTTAGTGAAAAATTTAATTAAATGCCCCAAAACACAAAAAAATACCCATTTTTTAATGAAATATAAAAAAGATGAGGTTAGACGAGTAAAACAATACCCAACATGCCCAGGTTACAAATTGCGTGCGTCCCTGAAACTGCGAAAAACTGCACTACCACAAAAAGTCCATAGAAGACGCTTTAAAAGTCCCCACAGGTCATCAATTTAGAGATACCCCAAAATACTGGCCCTAGAATTATTGCTCTCACTCCAGCGTGCGCGGCGATACCCAACATGTGTAGCGCGTTCGTCGTTTTCATACGTAGGCGCACCCGACGCGTGTTTACGCGGCGATGCGCGTGCTCACGGGTGCGGGGGACTTAAAATTTTTTTATTACTAGATTTAATTTGTAAAACTTTTTTTTTTTACTTTACTTTGACTGCTATCACATAAGGGGGCTTACAAGCCCCCCATGTGATAGCAGATGGTGGTGAAAGGTACTCTTTAAGGTGATGCTGGGGGTCCAAAAGACCCCCAGTGTCACCTTTACACTGGAAATAAGCTATTGAAGGGCGGCTCCTTCTACGGGACACAGAAGCGATCTGGCGACAGGTAAGTCGCCAGAATCGCTTCTGTTGTAAAGCCGAAAGTCGGCTTTACAAGTTTAAACAGAGTCTGTTTAAACAGCCCCGATGCTGGCGACCTACACTGTTCGTCGTCAGTCACGAAGGGGTTAATGTCTTTAAAATTATTGCTCTCACTCCGACGTTTGCGGCGATATGTAACATGTGCGGCACAATAGGCGCAATCGTCGTTTTCACACGTAGGCGCACCCGACGCATATCTGCGTGTGTATGTGGGGGGCGGGGACTTAAAAAAAATGTTTTCTTTTATTTTAATGATTCTTTAAAAAAGGAGGAGAACAATGAGGAGAGTGCTTTTCACTCACCTCATAGTTCTAGCCGACCTATGACAATGAGACTGTCACAGGTCGGCTCAGTAGATCGGGAGGTGAGCGAACACATACCAGCATTCGCTCACTTCTCGATCCTGTCACTGCGGAGAGCCACGTCACTGGTGAGGGACTGGGTTCCCCCCTCCGATCCGCCAGCGCTGACTGGCGGAACGGACAGAGGAGGGGGCGGGTACAGCTGGCTCTGCCTCTAGATAGGCAGAGCCAGCTGTCACTCACGCAGCTGGGCGGATCCAGACATAATTGTCGGGATCCGTTTCAGCTGCGGCGTCTCAGTATACCGCAAGATACTGAACTTTGGGTGACAGGACGCTAGTTTGTGTCCTCCCGTTACCCTTAGGAGAACTGTGGGAGAAAAGCCCTAACCCCATAGTTCTCCTTTAACCCCTTCGTGACTGACGACGTACAGTGTACGTCGCCAGCATCGGGGCTGTTTAAACAGACTCCCGGTGACTTTTGCCGCCGGGACTCTGTTTAAACTTGTAGAGAGCAATGACAGCTGCTAATACAAGCTTGACTGTAAAGCTCCCGGCCGGCTGTTGTAATTACAAACTGCTCGTCGGGCTCCACCGTCCTCCGATTTTTCAAGCCTTGCATATATGTATCAAACTATTTCGCTTCAATTTTGTCCCTATAGCTTTGTCCAGTGCCCTGCCTGCACTTTTACTGTTCTTTCTGCCTGGAAATTTGAGAACGTCCATGGCATTCAAAAAGAGTCCCTTTAGGTCAAAAGCAGTTTTAGACCAGGTAGAAAACAGTGATAGCAAATTAGAATCACTTGCAGAATTGAGTGATAGCGATTCGTTGGGAAATTCGTCATCACACACTAAAAGTGACGACAGCAACGATTCTGCAAAGGAGCTCAGTGATGTGCGAACTTGGTACTCTATTGACTGTGGTACGGATCAGGCAGCGCCCCCAGAATTCCCATTTACTGGACCATTTTTTTATTATAAGATATGCATGTATATGGCGATACGCAACATATGTGGCCATAGGCGACGCTTTAAAAGCTTTTACTGTTCATCAGTTTAGTGTCATCAGTAATTCATGGCCCTAGAATTATTGCTCTCACTCCAACGTGTGATATGTAACGATATGCATGTATATGGCGATACGCAACATATGCAGCACAATAGGCGGAATCGCTGTTTTCGCATGTAGGCACACCCGACGCATGTTTGCGTGTGTATGTGGGGTAGGGTAGGAGGATAGGGGGACATTAAAAAAAAATTTGTGTCATTTCAAATTTTTTGTTTTTACTTTTTTTTTTTAACACTTAACTTTATTGCCATCACACAGGGGGCTAAGAAATCCCCTATGTGATAACCAATTCACATAACAGGTCCTCTTTATGGAGACATCAGGTGTCTCTAAGACCCCTAATGTCACCTAGGGACCCCAGAGAAGCCGAGATCTGCTTCATCAGCTTCTCACCAGCATCTGTACCAGGAGAGTGACACTGAATGCAGGAAGTGATGTAATATACATCACTTCCTGCATTCGGAGACCGGAGAGGAGCTCAAAAGGAAGGTAGTGTACTGATCTCCCTTTGATCTCCAGTGACAGAGTCGCCGTGCCAGTCCCAGCCACACTGGGCATAGCAGATCTCTGGACCGGCGGTGTTACAGGCGCACACAAGCTGCTACTACAAATGATCGGGCGTCTCTAGAGACGCCTAATCGATTGAATGTAAACAGTCATCGCTGGTTGTTTACATTTCTGACAGTTTCCCCGCTCGTGTGCGCGCTGGGCGCCGTACACAAGCGGGGGAGGGGGGGGAGGACGTCTAAAGACATCCTCCCGCTCCTATAAGGCTCCCGTCCGGCCATTCAGGAATAGTAAATGGACGGGAGGTAGTTGAAGAAGAACTCCAAGAAAAAAAAAAATGTGATTAACCCTTGCAGTGGGGCTACCCCTGCACTGCAAGGATTAACTGCTCGTTTGTGTCTACGTTAAAAAAAAAAAAAAGTCATACTCACCTGAAGCTCTGAAACGGCTTGTTCTTGGACCAGTCCATCAAACGTCTCTCCCCCTCCTCTGCAACGGTCTAAGTCAACAACAACAACTATGAACTGAGGACACCAAAGAAGATTCCAATGCTGCAGAGAGGAGGAGACAGGCTGGAGGGAACTTTTGTTTTTAGCACCAGGACACAAACAAGCGCTTAACCCTTGCAGTGCGAGGATAGCCCCACTACAAGGGTTAAGAAAACATTTTACTGAGATTACTCTTAGGGCTTGATCACGCCAATTACAGTGCGTTCCTGTATGGTTAGCTGCTGGAACGCACTGTATCGCATACTAACCCCCCACACGTTCTGGAGCAGGAGGGGATGTGGCGGTGGATTCAAGTCAATGACACTGCAGCCACGCCCCCTACCTTCAGCATTTTTTTGCAATTGCACTGGACCGTAACACAGGCATTGTTGGGTCTACGCGTCCTTGTGGGGGCAATCGCACTGCAGACAGGGGGTGTGGCCATTGACTTGAATACAACACCACAGCCTCTCTGGTCCCAGAACACAGAGGGGAATTTAGTATGCGATACAGTACGTTCCAGCAGATAACCGCGCTGGAAAACACTATTTGGTGTGGAGTTTGTGGACAAGCCCTTAAAAGGTGCTCCCACTGAAGTCTATGGGACAAAAAACACCCAATTCTGTACAAAAAGACGCTGTAAAGAGACACTATTGGAAATAATAGGATTGCCTTACTTTGAGAAATGTGTGAATGGGGACAGGTGACAGCGGATGACCAGACTTGGCTCTATCATGATAAATATTGCTTGCCCTCATAAATCTCCAGACAAAACATTCATGTCGGATACAACACACACTTCGAGATCGGTTGGCGCCCTATGATACAACCCCCTGAACTTTGACATGTCCAGCTCCGGTGCACTCTGCAATCACATAATACAAAGCTGTCACTTCTCCCGCCACCCCGCCTCCTACTGATCAGCACCACCATGTAAACAAACCAGCGGACACATTGGAGGGAAACGCTGAGCCGAGCTGCCCCCGGCCCGGAGATCTCAGCGCTCCCGCTCTAGAACAACCCCACGTTCCGGCTTACCCCGCGGAGATGACTTGCCCCGGCTTCACACACAGCTCCAGCACCACTCCGGCCCGGTCCGACTTGACTTTCCTCTCAGGTGGTCTGTGTGGCCTCCCCGCCTCCTGCTGCGGGCCACGCTGTTCTCTGCTCTCCGCAGCCGGGATAGTAACCCCCAAAGCCAGCACCGAGCCGATCTGAACGGACACGCCAATGGATACCTTCCATTCCAGCAAGCGGAAGGGTCGGGGCCCAGGGAAGCGCACCTCGTTCTCCTGACCCGGGGGCTGCACCTCCCTGTCCTCCTGCGCTCTCCGCTGCATGCTCAGCGTATCCCAGGTAGCACAGTAGATGCTAGAATGGAGTTGTTTAGCAGAGGGGGGCGGAGAGCCAAAAGTCACGTGACAGGTCACATGGCAGGGTGGCGCAAATGCGTCACAGCTTCCCTAGTCCACTGAAGGGTAGGCGCTAGAATAGAGGCGTTTACGGGG
>NW_017306501.1:1690342-1690968 GCF_000935625.1 Nanorana parkeri
GGTAGAACCGCTACAATACATAGCTATTCCAGGCTGCTAGTAGATGATCACCGAGCCATGTATATCCGTGGAGAAGCTAACGGGAAAAGCAGGTGTATTAACCGAGCTCATGAGGTTAATTAGAGAGTGTATCAGGGTGCATGGGGAACACATGCGGCGGTGGGATATAACAGTGAATGGGGGAGCACATTGCATCGTGGCACATTAGAGTGATGCTGGGGTGTGATATAGGAGGATTCATGGGGGAACGTGTAGTGTGGTGGTATATGGGAGGGTGCATGGTGTGGTGGGATATCGGAGAGTGCACGGGGGTGCGCCTGATGTGGTGGGATATCGGAGAGTGCACGGGTGTATGCCTGATGTGGGATATTGGAGAGTGCACGGTGGTACGCCTGATGTGGGATATCGGAGAGTGCACGGGGGTACGGCTGAGGTGGTGAGATATCGGAGAGTGCACGGGGGTACGCCTGATGTGGGATATTGGAGAGTGCACGGGGGTACGCCTGATGTGGTGGGATATCGGAGAGTGCATGGGGGTACGCCTGATGTGGTGGGATATCGGAGAGTGCACGGGTGTACGCCTGATGTGGTGGGATATCGGAGAGTGAACGGGGGTACGCCTGATG
>NW_017306501.1:1692016-1695962 GCF_000935625.1 Nanorana parkeri
GGGGGGCGGAGAGTCAGAAGTCACATGACAGGTCATATGACAAGGTAGAACCGCTACAATACATAGCTATTCCAGGCTGCTAGTAGATGATCACCGAGCCATGTATATCCGTGGAGAAGCTAACGGGAAAAGCAGGTGTATTAACCGAGCTCATGAGGTTAATTAGAGAGTGTATCAGGGTGCATGGGGAACACATGCGGCGGTGGGATATAACAGTGAATGGGGGAGCACATTGCATCGTGGCACATTAGAGTGATGCTGGGGTGTGATATAGGAGGATTCATGGGGGAACGTGTAGTGTGGTGGTATATGGGAGGGTGCATGGTGTGGTGGGATATCGGAGAGTGCACGGGGGTGCGCCTGATGTGGTGGGATATCGGAGAGTGCACGGGTGTATGCCTGATGTGGGATATTGGAGAGTGCACGGTGGTACGCCTGATGTGGGATATCGGAGAGTGCACGGGGGTACGCCTGATGTGGTGGGATATCGGAGAGGGCAGGGGGGTACGCCTGATGTGGTGGGACATCGAAGAATTTTGGGAGAGACGGGGGCCAGATTTGATCGGGTAAATCCATTTTCCCATATTACCTGGGAAAGTGAACTTGCCCTTTAATGCACATTGTGCGTGTGAGAGAGTTCTGCTGCCTCGCTACCACAATATGGCACAGTGAAATGGTGGCAGCACTCAACGCACACACACAATGTCCTATGCGTGCGTTTATTTGCATGCCAATGGCGGGGGTATCGGGGTTGGTTTTCATTTATTTTATTTTTTACATTGTCACTTTTTTTTTTAATACAATTAATTATTTTTTACTTTATTACTTTTATTTTTTACCCCCACCTAATTTTATTCCTATCACATGGGGATTTAAAATCCTCTAAGTGATAGTTTGGAGGTGACAGGTTCTCTTTATGGAACCTGCCCTCCAACACAGAACTGATGTAGTTCCTGACAACTGAGACAGGTGGCGCTGTGATCACACGGTCTCAGTGATAACACAGAGCAGACGAAAAACTGACGCTGCGGGCTCTATGGTGAGCTCATGTTCCGTGGTCTCGGGTCCGCCAGAGGAGCGGGGGATCCCGAAAACCACGGGAGGGGGGGGGCGGGGTGGACAGAATCGCTTCTCGTTTCATTCAAGTGATCTGATAAATGATCAGATCACTTGAAAACGAGCGGCAGCTCCACACTGTACACTTATCAGGGTACGCCTGATGTGGTAGGATATCGGAGAGTGCACGGGGGTAGCCTGATGTGGGATATCGGAGAGTGCACGGGGGTACGCCTGATGTGGTGGGATATCGGAGAGTGCACGGGGGTACGCCTGATGTGGGATATCGGAGAGTGCACGGGGGTACGCCTGACGTGGTGGGATATCGGAGATTGCACGGGGGTACGCCTGATGTGGTGGGATACCGGAGGGTGTGCGTGGTGTGGTGGGATACAGGAGAGTGCATGGGGGTACGGGTGGGATATTGGAGGGTGCACAGGGGGTGTGGTGGGATACAGGAGAGTGCATGGGGGTACGGGTGGGATATTGGAGGGTGCACAGGGGGTGTGGTGGGATACAGGAGAGTGCATGGGGGTACGGGTGGGATAGTGGAGAGTGCATGGGGAACACATTGCATGGTGGCATATTATAGAGTGATGGGGAACACATGCGGTGGTGGGATATAGGAGGATTCATGGGGAACGCGAAGTGTGGTGGTATATGGGAGGGTGCATGCTGGAACACGTGGTGTGGTGGGTTATAGGAGTGTGCATGGGGGTACTCCTGGTGTGGTGGAATATAGGAGGGTGCATGCTGGAAGGCATGGTGTGTTGGGATATAGGAGAATGCATGGGAAACACATTGTGAGGTGGGGTACAAATGGAGTGGTGGGTTATAGGAGGGTGCATTGGGGAACTTGGAGTCCCTCCAGCGTTGGTGCCGTCTCTGATCCAGCTGTGTCTTCCTGTCCCATGGATTCTGTGCAGGTACACGCTGCCGGGCTGTGTGCATTGAATTACACTGTATCTCTCCTCTTCTCCCGGCCAAAGATCTCACATGCGCCCGCCTCATGATCCTTCGCGGCTGCTTGGATTAGAGTGAGCGGCAAAAACACGGGTAAGTAAAACCCTTTTGGTGACTTTTTTTTTTTTTTTTAATGTTTTTGCATATATCTACTGTTTGCTAGCAGTAGATACATGCAAAAAAACCCAGAGGGTTTAATGTCACTAACTCTTGCAGCGTGGCTACTCCCGCACTGGTAGGTTAACTGCTCCTTTTGGTCTAGTGGCGAAAAATCCTGGCTGGTTGCTAGACCGGTCCCTGCAGCCTCTTATCCCCCGGGCTGCGGCTGTCTAAGCCCTGCTGACATAATTGGGTCTAATGCAGTCCATTCACCTGCATTAGATGTGAGGACGCCAAAGGACATGCCACAGCCGGAGTGGAGTGGAGGGGAAGAGGTGAGCACTCAACGCCGCTGGACCGAGGATCAGATTATTATTATACAGGATTTATATAGCGCCAACAGTTTGCTCAGCGCTTTACAAAATAGTGGAGACAGTACAGTTACAATACAATTTACAGTACAATACAGTTTCAGAACAATAGGGTTGGGAGGGCCCTGCTCGTGAGAGCTTACAATCTAGTAGGAGGGGCAAGTGATACAAAAGGTAATAATTGTTTGGATTGAGTTATTGGAGGAAGTAAAAGGCAGTTATGTTGAGATGAGGTAGGCTTAATTGAAGAGATGGGTTTTTAAGGATCGCCTAAAGGTGGGCAGCGTATGAGATAGGCGGACAGAATGGGGTAAGGAGTTCCAGAGGATGGGGGACACTCTAGAGAAGTCCTGGAGGCGAGCATGGGAGGAGGTATAGAGAGAGCTAGAGAGAAGAAGCTCTTGAGAGGACGGTTTGGGTGATATTTTGAGATGATGTCAGTGATGTAGGTTGGGGCAGAGTTGTAGACGGCTTTGTATGTTGTTGTTAGTATTTTGAATTTTATTAGTTGGGCAAGTGGGAGCCAGTGGAGGGATTGGCAGAGAGGGGCGGCAGACACTGAACGGTTGGTAAGGTGCGTGAGTCTGGCAGCAGCATTCGTGATAGACTAAAGGGGGATAGCCTGCTTAGTGGTAGGCCATTAAGGAGGGAGTTATAGTAGTCGAGACGAGAGATTACAAGGGAGTGAATTAGAAGCTTTGTGGTGTCATTGGTTAAAAAGGGGCGTATTTTGGAAATGTTGCGGAGGTTGAGTCGGCAAGATTTGGATAGTGATTGGATGTGGGGCTGAAAGGAGAGCTCAGAGTCAAGGATAACACCGAGTACCCTGGCTTCATGGGAGGGGTTGATCGTAGTGTTGTTGATTGTGCTGGGGAAGTTGGGGGAGGGAACCCGGAGAGGAGGAAAAATTATAAGCTCAGTTTTTGAGGTAGTGGTGTGACATCCATGCTGAGATGTCACTGAGTAGATTTGAGATACGTGAAGAGACAAAGGGGGTGAATTGAGGAGTGTAGAGATAGATATCGGCATAAAGATGGTATTGGAATCCATGGGAGACTATCAATTGACCCAGGGAAGAAGTGTATATAGAGAATTGAAGGGGCCCAAGGACAGATGAGCATAATTTCTGTGTTCTGGTCCCTAGATTAAAACAAGCTGTTTTCCCCACTGCATGGGTTAAAAAGGAACGTTGCCCATATCTTCAAATTAACAACAAAGGCACCTTTAGACATTTTTAGTAATGTCAATAAATAGACTCCTCCTTCCATCCCAAGTCAGTTTTTTTGTGTTTCCGCCGGCTACACAGGGACATCGTAATGTTTGTTATTTTTAGGGCTCATGTTTGTTTGCCTTTGGGCTGAGCCTTACCCTGCTAGGCATTGGGACCTACTCCAGGCTTACCTGCTGCAGTGCCTCCAGGGATTCCCTATCGGACCCCCACCCGATTTCTGGCCAAG
>NW_017306502.1:0-59466 GCF_000935625.1 Nanorana parkeri
CGTGTGCGTGTTGGGCTTCGTAAATCAGCCCCAAAGACTCACTGAGAATCAAGATATGATTCATCAAGCTGATAAACGTGGAGCATTGGTTATACAGAACAGAAAGGGCTATTTGAGTGTGACATAAAGATACTGAAACATATAGTAGATTGCCTAATTACTGCACAGTCAGCTATAAGGTGGAGTTGTGTAACATCTTGCAGAAAGCACTCAGGAAAGAAATTATTGCTAAAACTGAATTTAGGTTTTTATTCAAATTGTATCCAATGACTCCACAATTGTATCCATATTTTTACCACATAGTAGGGATTCGCAGTTTGACCTGTAATATAGCTAGCTATATAGACTATTTCTTCCAGCCCTTAGTAGTTGAGTTTCCATCATTTGTACAAGATTGAAGTATCTCTAACAAAAGGACATTTGTTAGAGATGCTATCCCACTGCGAGTGGAAGAATAAATACAACTGGGTGTCGTTGGATTTCTCAGCTATGTATGCATCCATTAGACCACACTTTGAAGTGCAAGCTGTTCAATATTTTATTACTCAGACACAGAGTCAGATACCTTTAATTAAAAACAAGTGAGATTTAGCTTGGAGGGCATAGAGTTTGTCCTTTCCCACAATTATTTCTCTTTCCTTGGCCAATTTTTCCCCCAGAATAAAGGTATGGCTAGGTTCACTCCCAGTTATGCCAACCCATTCATGGGTTATTGGGAGAGGTTCTAAATTTGGGCTAATAATCCATTTAGCAGTGAACCTGGTCTTATATGCTAGATACATAGATGAAATCATTATTTTTTTGGGAAGGAGACGATAAGCTGAAGGCGTTTGTACAGTATTCCAATAAAATCGATTTGACATTCAATTCATCATGTTGTGGACAAATAGACCTTAGTATTCTTGGATTTAGAACAAAGTCATGGATCTGATGGTAAAAAAATAATTTCCAAAACTCACTTTAAGCTCTCCAGCACTGGGCATCATGCAAGGTGGATGCAGAATGCACTGCATGGCCAATTTGGTAGACTAAGATGGACATGCACTAGAGATCTGGACTGCTATAGTTAGAGTGAGGGTTTTAAGAATAAAATTATGGGAAAGGAGTACCAATAGAAAGCCATTGACAAGGTATTTTAATAGCATTTGGCTAGGAGAGAGAGAGAGAGAGAGAGAGAGAATAAAGATAACCAGGGTAAATATAGACATATAGTTACATTTACTACACTAATAATAACAACCATACATCTTTGATTACAAAGGTTTTGAACCAACATTGGCAGAGTTTTTCACAAATGGGTGAAGAGTTTGGAGAAGGCAGGAGAAGAGAACAATCTAGGACAACATAGCTGAACTGAAAAGTAAGAATTGGAGAATGTTGTCAAATCAGCTATTTTGCCCTAGATTGTTCACTTCTCCTGCCTTCTCCAAACTCTTCACCCTTTTGTGAATAACCCTGTGCAACATTCTTCAGACATTTTTAGAAAGCCCGGGGATCTGAGAAGTGTCTTGGGACAAATCTTGAGCACTATATACGTGTGATTCCACATTTGTGCATATTTGAACATGGAATATATGATTGAACTTTCCAATCATGTTTATGTATTGTTCTAGATGAAGCGCAGCACATTCATTATAATTTGATATATTCAGAGGGTAACACTTCTTATAGTGCTTGCAGCTACACAGGGTTTGGTGCGAGGTGCTATTTGTCACATGTGCATGCCATGCTGCAAATCGTAGAACAACTATGTGCAATTGGAAAGGAAATTAAAGATAACCACATGGTGGCATTACTGCCATGCAGTCTTCCAGAGTCATACAGTGCTCTTATAAACGCTATAGAAATCAGACCCGAGCAGAAACGAACACTAGAATACGCCAAAGGAAAATTAATCGATGAATATGACAGAAGGAAAGAAAATATGCACAATGAAGAAAACAAGAAAGCCCTTAAAGTTGCATTAGAGCACAAAGCAAAGCAGATCCTTGTCTTTATTCCAGGAATCAAGAAAACAGATGGACATACAACCTAATTTACATTGATGAAATTATAACCTGTTTTAAACAAGATGGGGACTATAGTCAAATAGTTCACAAACTAAAACAAAACTTTGAAATGAAAGAGCTAGGAAATATCAGTCACTATCTGTCAGGTTGGTGATGGTAGAAGCCCAGACGCAGGGGACTTGCCAGTACGATTGGTACCTCTACTCAAGAAGACTTGGATAACGCGCAATCTCCTGCGTAGTGGTAGCCAGTACAGGAGCAGTCCAAGAGCATGGTAGCAAAATCACAATCCGGAATCATAGTAATTGAACGTAGCAGGGTTGGGGCAGGCAGCAAATTATTAGGGTCACGGAACAGGCCAGGGGTCGGTAATAGGAATCAGAAACAGGTATAACACCAGGCACTCTAAGAACAAGCTTAACAATAACCAAGCACAGAATGACTTACCCTTCCTGCTTATATACCTGTTGGCAATGAGATGATATCATTTCCAGGGGCGGACCACTTCCTTAGAGGGGTGTGCACTGTCCCTTTAAGAGGCGGTCCAGTGCTCATGCGTGACTCTTCCTGTACAGCTCTGGACGATGGACCAAGCGGACACCACACACAGAAGCTGTTGGGCTCTGCACTGCACAAGGAGACCACCCGAGACCCTGCGGGAGGTAACAGGTAAGTCCTCACGCTATCTGGGAATTCAAATAGAGAGGGAAAAAGATGGAAGCTATCTTCTCAACGAAAGTCAGAAAATTGCAGACATTTTGGAACAATTTCACATGCAAAATGAATTAAGTTTTGCATTTTTTGACAAGACCAGACATAGCGCCGCAGTGGGCATACTTGCTAGAAAAGAAGCAGCACCGCTGTCTCTCCTCTCTCTCCCCTGGCTGTCTCTCTTTGCTCTCTCTCCTAGCTGTCTCTCTTTGCTCTCTCCCCTGGCTGTCTCTCCTCATTCTCTCTCTTCGCTCTCTCTATCATTACTGTCTCTCTTCGCTCTCTCTCTCCTGGCTGTCTCTTCACATGGGGCCCCTGTGGAAGAAGAAAACATGCAAGGTCATTTGAGTTTGATACCCCTGCTCTAGGGTCACTGTGTCCAATATGCAAGACGAGTGCTGGAAGTGTTTAAAGGTTGTTTGGGTTACCAAGGGACATCAGAGCTTCACTGTGATCACATGGGTGGAGAGGCAGGAGTGGAGATGACACTTGTTGAACCCAAGCCTCATCTTGGCTACAGACCTAACAGTAGCAGCTTTTGTTAGTTAGCCACACACAGGGGATCACCATACCCTTCTGATGGTGGTTACCATAGAGATAGGACGTGCATTTTAATCATTTTAAATACATTTACTCTGATATACTACACTCAATTTATTGTCAGATCAAAAAACGAAGGAGAGGATTTGGTTATATATATATATATATAAATTCATCCCAAAGGTCTTCTATCGGGTTGAGGTCAGGACTCTGCAGGCCAGCCAAGTTTCTCCACCCCAAACTCGCTCATCCATGTCTTTATGGACCTTGCCTTGTACACTGAAAACCAACCCTCCACCAAACTTTACACTTGGCATAATGCAGTCAGGCAAGTACCGTTCTCCTGGCAACCGCCAAACCCAAACTCGTCCATTGCCAGACAGAGAAGCATGATTCGTCACTCCAGAAAACACGTCTCCACTTCTCTATAGTCCAGTGGCGGCGTGCTTTACACCACTGCATCTGACGCTTTGTATTGCACTTGGTGGCTTGCATGCAGCTGCTCGGTCATGAAAACCCATTCCATGAAGCTCTCTACAGACTGTTGTTGTGCCAATCTGAAGGCCACACGAAGTTTGGAGGTCTGTAGCTACTGACTCTGCAGACAGTTGGCGACATCTATGCACTGTGCGCTTCACCATGCGCTGACCCTTCTCGGTCATTTTAGGTGGCCTACCACTTTGTGGCTGAGTTGCTGATGTTCCCAGTTGCTTCAACTTTGTTATAATCCCACTAACAGTTGACCATAGTATATTAAGTAGCAAGGAAATTTCATGGATGAACTTATTGCACAGGTGGCACTTATTGCACTTTTGTTGCCAGCGGTTTAGACATTAATGGCTGTGTGTTCAGTTATTTTGAGGGGACAGCAAATGTACACTGATATACAAGCTGTACACTCACCACTTTAAATTGTAGCAAAGTGTAATTTCTTCTGTGTCGTCACATGAAATGATATCATAAAATATTTACAAAAATGTGAGGGGTGTACTCACTTCTGTGAGATACTGTATCTTCACATATTTCAATGACTGTATTGCATTAGGAAGGAATGGACTACACATATGGATATGTAGTTTAAGTGGGAGTTGTACATCACTTACAAGATTTAGTACAGGACTTTCTATATGTACACATTCTGAGATGTACTAGCACAAGTGTATATTTTTTTGTTATGCACATTTTTCATGTTTATTATGGCTTATAGTGTCTAGACCATTAGACCAAGAGTTTTTTCTGTAGTATCATTACCACAGGTGTTGTGAATAACACATAATTGTTTCATCACTTTGCGATCATTTCACAATTTATAAAAATTTTCTGACATTTTAGGAATATATTTTGAGTTTGTTGAAACGCAGTGCTATTTTTCTCTTTTCCTATTTTGGGTGTACTCACCCATTAAGCACAGCTGCTCTTAGAGTGTTATTTGATTTATAGCGCGGTTTATCTCTATTAAACCCCACAAGCTGTGTTGTATTATCCTGTGGTTGCTGGAGGTATTTTGAGGATTTCATGTCTACCAAGAGCAAGTCAAAAAGGCTTACATACTGTGCATAGAATCTGTACTATATCTCTGACTTGGCTGAGCAAGAATTAGAGAGCTTGTGAGGACACCGCTGGGAAAGAATAGTTATGTACAACCTGTCAGCATCCATGTGTGGGGTCTGCTGTGCGAGAGCTGTGGGAAGCTGCTGTGAAAACTGTTGAGTGCTGTGAGGACAGCAGGGCACTATGAGAACTGTTGGGCATTGTGAGGACTGCTAAGCATTGTGAGGACTGTGGGGCACTGTAAGAACTGCTGGGCACTGTGAGAGCTACTGGTCACTGTGAGAACAGCAGGGCACTATGAGAGCTACCGGGCACTATGAAAACTGTTGAGCACAGCGAGGACTACTGGGTACTGTGAAAATTGTTGAGCACTGTGAGGACTTCGGGGCACTGTAAAGACTGCAGGGGCATTGTGAGGACTGCTGGGCACTGTGAATTCTGTTGGGCACTATGAGAACTGTGGGATGTTGTTGAACTGCTGGACACTGTGAGGACTATTGGGCACTGTGAGAACTGCTGGGAAGTGTGAATACTGCTGGGCACTGAAAGAACTTCTGGGCACAGATAGAACTGCTAGGCAACACTACTATAAGTTGTAGCAGAGCAGAACTTCAACAAAACTCAGTATCACCATTAGGCTAGTGGCAAACACGCCCTCGTTGAGTGGGAATGTGACCCAAGACACTCCCTGGTCTATGTATGCACTTATTGAACAACAGTTTGAGTGCGGATACTGTTGGGTGTAAGATGTGAGTGAGTTGTTTGTTTGGCTCAGATCCTGGACCTAAAGAATCAACAAGCAACACCAAGGAGCACTGAAAACTTAGAGAGGAGATTGAACCTCACCCATCAGGTACTCGCTGGGGCCTGTAAAGAGGAGGGTGGTGTTATGGTTTGGAGGAGCCAGGGGTAAGTAGTGCTGGGTTACAGTTAGAAGACCGGATAGAGGAAAAAGTGTTAGAGAGGCCAGCCCTATGTTGAGACACCCCAATAAATATGCCTGCAGGATATTGGGGATATCGGTTCAGGAGTAGCATTGCTGGAGCAGAATACCTCTCTATTTGCCAGGAGAATGACTGCCCCAGTAAGAATAGGAGTAGGTGTATAGGTAAGGATAGGCAGATAATTGAGGTGGGGACTCCTTTATTAGAAGGACAGACAGGGTAATCTGTCACCAGAACTGTCGCCGAACATTATGTCATTTACCAGGCACTCGGTAAACAGTAGACATGTGCACCGGCAAAAAAATTGTTTTGTTTGAATTAGTTTTGATTCGGATTTCGCGTTATTTAGTTTTTCGGGATTCGGGTCAGAAAGTAATTAGTTTTGGGATTCTGATGAAATTCGTTAGCGGTAGTCTGTCTGAATTGTCGTTTCATTTTCGTTTCGTTCATTCGTAGCAGCAAAGTGATATTTGAGGGGGAAAAAATTCTAACATGTCACTTTGCTGCAACCAAATTTCGTCCAATAAACGAAAATTCGTACAGACTACCACTAACGAATTTCGGAATTGGAAATTTGGATTCGTTTGCATTCGTTATATCTGTAATTTGGATACATCCGAATCTTCAAAATTTCGTGCAAATTTCGATTCGGAACTAAACGAATCGCACATGTCTAGTAAACAGTGCCTGGTAAACAGGAGGTTTTTGGCTACCGGCTCTACAGTAGAGATGAGCTGCATCTAAATGGGGAAAATGCTTCTATGTTGGAGGGGTAAATGGTTAAAAGGCTGGAGAAGCTTTTAAACTAGAATCTGGAGGAGAGGGAGAGATCAGAAATAAATATAGCATACAAAAGACAAGGGTCAACGTGGGCACTGAATATAAAGGTGGGTGGATTCAGGGGGGGAAGGGGGGATAATTGTAATTCAAGAATGAGCAACGATTAAATACCAAACACTAGTATAAAATTAAAAGATATATGCACAAATGTTAGAAGTATAAGGGTCATTGTAGATCACAGACTTAGCAGCAGCATGCAATGCTGTAGTTAACAGAGCTTGCAGACTATCTCATGCATGAAAAATATTTACTGAAGAGACAAATCTATAATTCTACCACTTTACAAAGCACTGGTTTGGCCTCATCTTGAGCATTCAGTTAAGTTTTGGTCACCAATTCAAAGAAAATATGTTTCATGAACTAAAGAAAGTTCAGAGAAGGACAACAAAATTAATAAAGATGCTGGAAGAATGATTACAAAAATTACACTTATTCACTCTGGAGAAGAAGCCCCTAATAGAGGATATGATCACAATGAATACATATTTCAACTGTGAATCTGGCATGGGTAATAAACTGTTTACTCTAAGCTCCCTAAGGAAGACTCGTTGCCACCAACTGAGATTAGATAAAAAGAGGTCTGATCTCAAACTGTGCAAATGATTCTTCACTGTTAGAGCGGTGAAAATGTGGTACATTCCCCAGGTAGTGGTATCAGCTGTGAGCATATATGAATCTTTTCGATGTCTTCCTTAGTCAGCACAATATACAGGGGTATGGGAGTTCTTAGTGACCCATACATGCACACATAGAAATAGTTTGAACTAGATAGATCCGTGTCTTTACTCAACCTTTTCAACTATATGTAACTATGTCTCAGAAAACAAACACTCTGATTTTTATTTCTGTTGATCACCTGGCTGGTCAGTCCCACTGAAATTGCAGAATAGTCAAAAGGCCTACATACTGTGCATTTAATCTGTACTATAATTCTGCCTTTTGTTTTAGAAAACATACACACTTAATTTTATTTCTTTATAACATTTTCACTTTCAGCTCAGACAAAAGGCCTACATACTGTGCATGAAAACTGTACTCTATTTCTGGCTTTTATCTAAAAAATATAACATACAAGCTTAGAGTCTGAACATAGTACAATGCATTAATGACAAGGTTCAAGAATAAGAAAATTACAACAAACTTGTAAATTCCAAGGTGACTTGTTCAAAATGAGTAATAATGTCTCCAGCATATAAAGCAACAGAAAGTAGTGCACAACAAGTGCTACCCTCCAATGTCACAGTGAAGGTACCTGAGGCAAATAGTAATTATTCTGATGGTAATTGTGGATTGGAGTGAACTAGAACACCAAATTATTATTAGCATGAGAAAACAATGTAAAATGAAAAATAGAAACGAGTAAGAAAGTCTCTCCCTCTGAAACTGCAGCCTAATCAAAAGGCTTATATACTGTTCATTGAATCTGTACTTTATTTCTGTTTTATCTGGGTTCATGTTATTGAATGTTAACTGTATTATGATGAATGGCCCTCTGTGCTACATGTATTTGGAGATATATGCTGTGATATAAAAAGGTTCATTGCCTAAACATCCCCTCTCCATATCTGGCCTGAATTAACCAAATGCTAAGTAATATTGTGCATTGAGGAATTGTTTGACTTCTCAATATACTACTGATTGCTAGCATCAACTACACTTTCTGTAACCTACCCCCTTTTTCTTCATCTAATAGAATTTGCTGTCAGGTTGTTATATTTGGTATACGTCTGCTTTTGGTGGATTGTTGTGTGACTGGCATGTGATGGCTCAATGCTTTTCATTACCTAATGTCACTCCTTAAATATGCACCTATATTTTGCTTGATCCCAAAACTTACCATGACTACTTTAGCCCTCAATTTAAACATTTGCTTTAGTCACCTAATTCTTTTGAGACCCTGCCGCTAACTACAGAATTAGTATCCCAGAATAATGTTTGTACCTCATCATTTTGTCCAAACCTACTACCAGTCACTGGATACCAATAAAGAAATCAAAAACTGGAAATTACTATATTCCATGTACTGGTCATGGGTGTATATGCTACGTACATAGTTAACTTTATAGGGACTTGGTAAATTAAGGACAATCTGTTATTTCCTGAGCCCCTGTTGGAGTTCAATGTCTGGGAGCGATAGCACTTCCAGAAATGGGAAAGGAGTGATTAAGAAATTATAGCGGTGGCAGAAAATGGGAGCATTGTTGGGGCTTTACATTCTTATTAGGACAGCATACACAACCCCCTGTCTCAGAACACTCACTTCTAATAACTACACCCACAATTACATTACAATAGTAAGGATCTCATCATACACAACATAAATCCTAAGGGTGGAGGCAATATGGAGAAATGAGCACTTTTGACATTCTGACATCCCACAAAGTATGAAAGGTAAGGTTAGAGTCAATGGCAACTGTGGTTTGGGGTATGTATGCATGCACAATAATATGCAGATTCCACACCAAGGTTGTGACTAAGGGCCGGTAATATGTGCAGGTGCCCAAATATGCCCAAAAGGATGTGCCCACAGAAAGATGATGACTGTGTTTTGGGAAGTGTGTGCAAAGGCAGAGTGGCCACAGCAAGGTGACTTCACTAATACAGGGCTTTACAAATATTATTAGAGAGTATGTGATATTACACCTTGGGCCCATAGTAACATGGTATGTGTGGGTCAAATCATGTGAGCAAGTGCACTTCAAACAGGCTTTCGGAAAACATGTCAAAGCTTTTTTATCTATTGAGCCATTATACTTGGAGGAAACAATTCACCTGTATTCATTATAATCAGAGTAATTTTTGAAAAATGCAACTATAGATGCCCATGCACATGACTTCCCCCCAAAACCAGAATTGTGGTGAAGTTTATATACTAATGAAGTAAACATCACCATGTTTAGGAAGCACTGTAGCCATACAGCCATCATGTTTTATGGGCTAATATGACTGAGTTGCTATCGCTTAGTTTCTGCTGTTAGCACTGAACTCCACTTATCTCCTTCCTCCTATAAGGCATTATAATAGTTACACTCTGTCTTCTCCCTACTGTGCAAATTTAAAAAAAAAAACACTATTCTAAATTGCACATTTAAGGAATGAGAAAGCTTTGCTCATTTTTGTTAATAGCTGATGCTCCAGTTGCATGGGGTAATTGATTTGGCAAGTGTTATGACAGCAGGTGATATGAAAATGCTTTGTCCTGGAAATGTTACTCGAAACTATTGCTTTGATAATTGAATTATACAATATTTGTTTTTATTTATGTAATAAAATAGTTATTGTGCATTAAAGCTTTCTTTCTCTACTCATTTAAAAATACAAAATACTGAAATCCTGGCAAAAATGTATATAAGTACATAGTTGAAATGCTTGTTTCTGAAGTAATTTACCTGCATAACAATTAGTAATTTTGTTCAGCCACACTTTGCCACCTGCCTGCTCATTGAACAATTAATCAACAGTGTGATGATGCTATTTTCCTGTTCAATAAGCTGGCACATGGTGCAAAAAGCTTCAGCGCATAAGTAGTAAAATGTGGTGCCACCTGCCTAGCAGTGCAATGTGGGGGGAGGGGGGTTAGTGAACCACCAGACTGTCACTAACTGAACAGAAGAACACATCTTTAGGTAGGTAAACAGTTGACATAAATGCATTTTAAATATGCATTTCTCTGTTTGCCAGGAATTATACTTTAACTTAGCTCCATACTATCAACATAATGTTTAGTTTGTATTGTAACCAAGATAGCGAACTAACACAACCAAGTAACAGAGAATATGGCCAATGAGGACATACAGAGATGCCAGAAGAGAGGCCAAATTTGTCAACTTTTTTAGCCTGAGGGGAAAGAATGACTATACTGTTGGAGGTGTTACAAGAAACATGGTATAAAGAAAAGGCATTTTTAAAATGAGATACAGTGACTAAAGCAGCAGAGGAATACTACATTATAACATAAAAGTATAATCTACAGTTGCAACTGCTTCAGTACAAGTTAAAGTGAACCTAAAATAACAAAAAGTATCAGCTGCAACTGATACAACATAGCAAGCACATCAGGTAATTTCTCCTGTTAAGCATTTGGAAAGTCTAGTTCTTGGGTGTACTGGTATGCAAATATCAACCAGATCCTGGACAAGATAGCCTATCACTTTTGGTCATAAGCTCACCTCTGTACTTTTCAGTCATTTTTGCTAAGATAAGCTAAAACCAACCATTTCACAAGCAGAGGGATATATCTGATTGTTAACCCATTTAAATTCCTCTAGGAATTCTGTAAACCAGGATAGATAACTTTATAGCCAGCATTGGACATGGAACAGGACAGCAGGACTGCCAGGGCACCACACAGTCACTCATACATTATGCTGTTTACAGTTTACAGTCAGTAACTTGTTTTTATATTTTTTTAAAGCAACCCTTTTACTATACTAAAGCTTTTCAATCAAGGCTTACCTGTAAAAGAAGTCTGTAAATACTTACCTTTTATGCTACCCACGCCACTGAACCCAGCTGGGCCTCATACTACTTATTTGTAGATGGTGTAGCTTGATGCCAGGGTAAGGACACATTTTTTTTTTTTAAACTCCTGCTCTGTCTTACCTAATCAGCACCAATCCGTGGGTTTTCCACACCTCTTTGACATGCCCAACAGAAATGCTGCAACAGACCCCAAAACCACACAGAGGCGGAACAAGCCACTTTTAAAATGGCATGGGAGTGTGAGACACAGGGCAACTAAAAACAGGCGACTGTTACAGCTACACCTTCTCTACTATACTCCAACAAAATGAGCACTCCCTGTCCATAAGACTCTCCCAGATCTTATTATACAGCATTAGATGCTGGAGATAATGACAGGGACTGGGACCTTAAAGCACAAATAATACAGTATTGACAAAAGCAGATCTAAAAAACTGTGTCCAACAGGTAAAACAGGGCTTTAGACAAGACACCAACAATGTCAAAACCAAAGCAACCTATCTAGGTCAGAGGATAGAACCACTTAACACAAAACATGACAAGGCCCTGTATTCCCTTGCTCTCCTGAAAGACAAATTCATCAGACATGATGACAAAATTAAGTCCTTACTTAACTGATGATTGGTTGATTATGAGAATTGGAGCATATGCTCCAACATCCACACTAGAGGCTTACCAGAAGCTATGGGCCCCCTAGGATATCAGCCAGATGATGCAGGGGATCCTTAATTAAATCACAAGCAATGATTCCCCCACACATTTAGAAATTGATAGGTCACACAAAGCGATACACTCAAAACCCCAAAAGGTTGCAAGACATCATCTGCAAATTGAACAAATACCCAGTAAAAGTAAAAATTATGAATTAAACAGCATTTTGACTTTGATGGGGCATGTCCTTTTTCCCTACATCTCCCAGCATACTATTTTATGAAGTGCAGGCCTCCTGTCCACAGGCATTAGCCACCACTGGAGATCCATTTTACCTGATTGCCTGCAGGAAAGGCAAAACTGTTGTTTTGGGAGACATAAGTGACTCACCTAAATTAAAGACAAATGTGACTTTACACTCTCCTCTAAGTGCTCCCCACAGTCTTGTAACTGATTTTCCACCTCTGAGACCATGGAATGCATCCTGCTCTGGATTTTTTCCTGTTGGACTGGACCTGCATTGCATAACATAGCTCCATGTCTTACTACTCACTATGAGTACCTAGGGCAACACAACCCTTCAGCAACTTTAAAACAGTGCACTAACTACACCACACAGGCTAATTACACTGAATAGCAACAGGACCACCATCACAATCTTTATACCCTACTGGAACCTTGTTCACTGGACCCTACCATCCTCCCATACAGGACATCCTCCCCTCAACCACCTTGCTTACAAGTGACTGTTTTTCTTCCCAATGTTGGCTTTCTTTCATGCCTTCCTCACTGTTAATTACTATCCCGCCACTGATCCTTTATCTGCCATGGTTGGTGCCTGGACTAGTGGGTATCCCCTTCTTTCCTGTTGGTTGGCTGGATACCCGCAGCATACTGGAGCCAATGGTCAGACTACCAATGGTGACTGCTTGGGTTGTTTAGATATTCCTTGGAGCACTCATAAGACTGTGTACTGTCTCCACTTGCCTGTTACAATGTCTGGTAGAGTCTTAGCAGCTACTTTACCTGCATACTGCCAGGGGCTAGTTAGGTAGACACATCTTGACTCTAGGACAGATCTATTAGGTGGCACCACAACCCATTGGGTTAACAGAAACATGCAACTCCACATAAATGCTGTGGCTGTCCATGTCAGGGCTGGAGTAACGGGCCAGGTGTGGAACCCCTTGGCAGGGACAAACAAAGTCCAAAAATCGCAGTACAAAAAGGATAGTCCAATCGGGGAGTCAGGTCCAGTTCCGGGTCGTGGCAGGCAGCAGTAATCGTAGTCGAAGGGTCAAGCGAAAGGGTCGGTAGCCGGGAAGTCAAATCAAACAACGGGTTCACAGGAGGGAGCTGGGTGTTCACCATGAGGTAGAATAACTCAGCAATGAGTCATGGCTCTGACCAGCTTTAAATAATCAGGGAACCCAGTACCGCCCCCTGGCTGTCAAGGCAACCAGGAAGCTTCCCCTGTCAGAGTCCAGTCACAAGGCTGAGGGCAAGTGGAGAAGGCTGAAGTCCTCTCCCAGCCTGAGTAGCACCCGTGGCATGGAATGGTGTGCGCGCGCACTATGCTTGCTCGTCCGCGCATGCGGCTTGCGTACCGCGCACCCGGCGCGCGACCTGCGCACGCGCACTGGCCACACCAGCGTCAGATGCCCTGCCGGGGGGAGGAGGAGGAGCTACCCGTGCCCGATGCCCGCGCCTGCGAACCTGACAAGGAACGGCCCCTCTGGGTCCCTGACAGAGCCCCCCACCAAGGAGCGGCCGCCGGACGCGACCCTGGGATGGCCGATCAGGGTGAGCCCGGTGGAAAGCGCGGACTTTGGCGTCCGCATGAAGGTTACCTGCTGGCTCCCAGGAACGCTCCTCAGGCCCGTACCCTTTCCAGTGGACAAGGTATTCCAAGACTCCACGGCGCCTGCGGGAGATCTCCTAGCTCCAATTATGCAAATTAGATCAACACCTGGTTGCGACTAACAGATTATGTGGATTGGAACAATATTTTTGTACAAGTCATTCTGAATTGAGAAAGCTGGTTAGATGTCCAGTGAAACGTCTTCAAGAATTAATACAGCAAGTCCAGTTGCCTTGATTTATTCTTTACAGATATGCCTCAGAAATTTTTCTCCATACCTCCAAAATCACCTATGTATTCAGAGACTATTACACAAATCTATACAATCTGAACATTGGCGATCTACATTGGCTCAAAAGCAGAAGGCAACAATAATTCAACACTATCTATGGTAAACTGGATGGCATAGGTTATCTCTCTCCTCAGTGGAGGACCTAGATAAACCCATTTCCACTCATAAAAATTGAATGGGCAGCAGATGGGGACACTTTCCTACCACAAGTGCTTTCCTATGGACGTTTGTAGATATAGACAATTATTGCACTTTTTCCAGTCTCAGGCAACCACACTCTGTCCCATGACCTCTTCCCCTCATTAGAAGAACTATGTACAGTACCTATTCCTCTGTTTTGTTCAAATTGGTAGTACATCCTGAACTCTAGGGAAACTTACCTTTCATTAAATAATAGGAAAGTTACCTAGGCTAAAGCCTTTCAGAATCACAACTACCTGAGGCCTACTGAGCACTATAAAAAGCACCTTGCCTCACCTTCTGAATGTGGCTAAGTGCTTGATCCCTCTCTTTTGGAAACAATCTAAGGTCCTGAATAGGAACGACTGAATTAGGAAGGTGACAGATATTATAAAGGTAGAAAAATGTGTGCCAACCTGTTAAGGACTAATATGATAAGTGTATCCTGGCCTCGTGGCTTTAATATAACAGTTCCTTAACCCTAAGACCTTAACCAGCAAGTTATGTCCAGATACCTCACACCATATCAAAGGTTTGACGTAATAATATTCCCTGTAACTCATATGTGCAACTCAAGGAGAGACTCCTTAAGTCGAGTATTTGATGCACTTTCTCAAGCTGTACTATACATTACATACTCCTTACAATTGCTCTCTGCACACTATGCTGTATGCTGCCTACTACTGACCACTGCATTCTATATGGTATTTTGTACATTATACATTCCTGAATCCTGCACTGTATATGCTACTTGCACATACAATTACATACTCCTGACCAAGGTAGGATTTTTGTCTCAACAGTTACCCACAAGTTACTGCTCACTAAGTAGTATTCAACTGTTTCAGTATATATATGCACAAAGAGAGAGAGAGATATTACACACAAAAAATCAACTAAGTACAATAAGTATTAAAGGGTATACACATACTACAGAAACAAAACAATCCAGAAACAGCCAATCATGTTTAAGTCATATAACATAACTTACAGTGTATAAGTGAAACTATGGACAAAATCAAACCATCCCTCACCACTGCCCCTCACCACTGCCCCTTTTATTCATCTAAATACATAGTCATGTGATGCTCCAGTCCTGAGTCTTCTCTCTTCTTCTGTATACAGGAGACAGGATTCTTCTTCAGATGTCCACATCACTGCTTGTGCTAAATGGGCACTTCCTATTGGCTGTCCAACACCAGGGTCTGCTCAGGGTCCAGAGGACAGCTTGCAAGTGATAATATCAGTGCAAATTCACCATCAAGGAGACACAGCCAGAAATCTGGTTTACAGCACCCACTCGAAAACTACAAGGGACCCAAACGGTGAACATTGCCAAGTATAAAATGCTTCACAAGGTAAAAAAAGTGCTGATTTGGTCAGGAAGTGACTGGCAAAATACAAACTAGCAGAGTGTTTAACCCTTCCCTACATTACTTAAAATGTTTGGGCTATACATACACTTGTACGTCCCTTTTAAACTAAATGTCCATCTAAAACTAGTGCTACTCATGGCATTGGTCACATGATTCATGCTAAGGCCCCATGGGGAAATTGTGTTCAGGCAGAGCTGGAAAGTTAGAGGCTCTGCCTTACCTGTGACCTTTCCATTCAACACAGACGATGTGCTAAATGAAGAGGCATAGGTCATGTTTCCTGTGGTGGAAAAATCCCTAAGATTTCAAGAGAAAGATATTTTTTCTGACCTGTTTTTCCTTTTTTGTCACCATTACCCAAGGATAATTTTTTAAAGTATAGTTACATTCAGATTATCGGTGTTTAAAACTTTATATTTTTATAACAATGAGCATTTATGAGGTTGAAACATTTGGGGGAAAGGTTTTGTAAAGTCAACTGAAATTCCACATTGAAATATTTCTTAAAAGGGGGTATCGATAAAAAAATATGATGTGGAAAAAGTTTGTTTTAAAAAGAGGTAGGGTATCTAGGAAAAATTGCTGGGTATTAGCTGCAGCAAGTGCCAACTGAAGGCTCTCAAGGGGAAGAACATTTATAAATTTCCTCCTGAATTCAATTAATTTAAATCATTTGTAATCAGTGCTCCCCAAATAGTTCAAGCATGCCTTTAAAATGTAAAATAAAATGTAACTTTTTATAAAAATAAAACGTAAAAGATCATCTCCAAAAGCTTATATGTCTTTATAAGGCTGAGGCATTGACTTCTATGTGTACAGCCCAGCATTAAAAGACAATGAAAAAAAAAAGACATCCTGGCTTTACAGAATTAAATGACTGTGATCCAATTAGAAGGTATACAAGGTAATATTAAAATAAAAATACAGATTAGCACATTCATTAAAAGGCATGGTTTTAGCAGTGTAGCAACAATGCAACGTTACTAATTATGGATTTTATTCCATGTGACAATTAGGGTGTCAGACAAATAGCAAAAATATATTTTTTAAAGACCTAGAACAATTTTTTTTAAGTTAGAGAATCAGAGGAGATATTATTTCTTTTAGGTCATAGAAATTGTACACAATTTCACCACTCATTCATTACCATGACAGCAGGGCATCACCAGTAGTCAGGGAAATAGAGATCTTGTTTTTAAAAAAAACACAGATATTTCCAGATATGAATTAAAAGCGCAATATCTGAGCATCATCAAGGACAGCAGTGAGAGAAATGTGAAATCGCTGGATTATTAATGCGCTATATGCGATTGCTTTTTAAGTGTCAGAAATAGATTTTACATTTTAAAAAGACAAAACAGACATTTCCACATGACCATGACAGCAATGCATCAACTGAAATTCATAGAAATAGAAGAGACCAGTGATACAAGAGAGAGACAAACATAAACAGTAGATTCATGAATCAAATAAAACACAAATGATTAAATAAGTGCAAATACTAGAAGTATAGTAAGTGTAATATCTGATTGAGTAAAATAAAATAAAATATTAACTTACATTTAAAAATAGAAGTTACTAATTTTTCCTTTCCTCCCTCCCTCCCTGCGCCTGCTGTCTATCCTCCTACCTCCTCATTGCTTGCCTATAACCTCTTTTTGAGTATTGAGTTATCAGGAGGACCGGTCCCTTCTCCTATCAGAGGGTGCAATACTCCAAAGAAATTAACTTTTCTCATGCAAGCTGCCTGTAAAGGGAGGAGGTGAGAGCGTTTGTTGCTGTAGTGTGCACATGTGTGATAGGGAGTGTCAAGTCAGCCCATGCAAGCAAGAGTGCAAGACAGTTTGCAGCAGCAGGCCAGCCCAGTAGAAAATAAGTGTTGCAGCTCAGTGTTCATCTTAAAAGGTAATGATAGTTGATGTCTAGAGTGCTTGCAGTAGAAACTTAAAAAACTGCTGACTTAATGGGATGTGGATGCTTTTCAAACAGGATGTATGGTAGATTTCATGTACCTGGTCAAACTTTGATACAAAGTTCACTGCTGTGAAGGATGCCTCTCTGTAAAACCAACAACCACTGCTTTAGAGCACTTCACCTACAGCAGCCTCCCTTTGATGCTTAAAGCGGACCTTTACCCATATCTTAAAATAACAACAAACACACCTTTAGAAATGTTTAGTAATGACAATCTATAAACACATACTTCTAGATAATTGCAGTCTTTGTATTCTTTGCATAACTTATTTCTCTTTTCTTCCCCAGTCTTCTGGCAGTGGCCATGTTTAAAAAGGGCAGATTACTAGATCTCCTTTTACTTCCTGGATTTTTGGCACATGTGACTGGACATGTGACTAGGACATGTAACCATGCACATCATCTCAGGGGAGGAAAATACCGTTACCTAAGATCTCGTTAGATTTCAGATGGGATTTCCCAGCACTGCCCTGCTGATGACAAGGCAATCCCATTGTGCATAGTTTTGGCAAACTGAATTAATTTTTCCCTTTCAAAGCAGAAAGTGAATAGTATGCAAGTGTACTACTGTGGAGTGAGGGAGATCCCTTTAAAGCAGTGGTTCTCAACCTGTGTAACCTCAGGACCCACATTTGTCCCTGGTCATTAAGTCACGACCCAAGTCGTACTGCACTGGAACACACGGCATTGCCGGTACCGTGCATTCCGGTGAGTGCAATCGAACTGTCGGTGGGAGGTGTGTTTGGGGTGCCGTTCAAATGAATGGCAATGCAACACTCCACCCACACCAGAAATCGCAGAGGACTGTGCAATTAACGTACTGTACTAGTGTGAAGAGGCCCTCAAAAACACTGATAGACGCACACAACCACAGACATTCTCACACACAAATACACACGCCTAAAACATTTATTTTTTAAGATCCACCCACTCTCCCTATCTTACGAGAACTGGAGTGGATCCTCAGCCTGGAGTCCAGTGTGGGCTGCTGTGCTGTGATGGAGCGCCATCCATATGTGAATTGTTTGTACAGCTCCCTCGTGTGCACCACTAAAGGACACGTGAGGGAGCTATAAGCAATGCACAAATGAATAGAGCTCCCTTGTGGCCATAGCCCCACTCCACCTCTAAGCTGACACTTGGCACCGGGCAGCATATTTTCAATGGCTGCTTGGCGTGAGAACTGACAGCGCAGCGCTAGGGGGAGGCTGAGGAGCCTCTCTCCTAGAAAAGTGGAAGGCATGCGGTGACCCACTGAACAAGGGGTCGCGATCCCACTTTTGGGTCACGACCCACCAGTTGAGAACCAAGGTTTTAAAGTATGACATTACAATTCATTAGTACACAATGTGGAGTTAATGCAGAGTTCAACACAGTTCAGAAGTACTGATCACAGGAAGGCCATTGTCTAAAAATTTGCTGCTTGTTGTTTCAGATTAAAAACAAGCCTTTCTCGCCAATGTAATATTAACTATTCTTTGCCATCACTAATATAAGAGCCCCTTAGTTTTCTTTTTGTAATGGCCACAGAAGTGATACATTTCTAATTTCACCGACCAAGGATAAGAGGACAGTAGAAGCTATTTGTCTTCACTTTCTTTCTCTAATTGAATCTCCATAATCTGCTAAATAGAGGAGGCAGAGAGAGGGAGAAAGTAAGATGGGCCACTACAGGGACTGCTTCGGTTATGTGGGAAAATGTCAACTTGTGGTAATGAGTTCTGTAAACATGCTGTTTTCTATAAACCAGCTGAAGAAAGCCTGTAAAACATGTGAAAAGCAGGTTGGTGCTCCACCTAGTGGCTGGAAATAAACAACACAAAAATATTCATATGATATCTTTCATATTTATGTAAATCAAAAAAATAAAAACCATGACCTGTAAAGCCCACCTCCAGAAAATGTTTTTTATTTCCTTTTGGATAGAGTGGGGGCAGGTAAAAAATTACTCAAGCAAAAGAAATGGCAAACACACTCATCAACTCATAACCAGCTTTAAAGCAAGGTGCACATGGAAGGGCTTTAAACAGTAAAAGAGCAAAAAGTTTCCCAGCACACTCACCAGCCAGCATGCAAAAAAAAAACCCTGTCTAACTGCTAAGGTTAAAAACAGAGATACACGTCTTCTGCAAAATATGTGAAAGCCGCACTGCCTCGTCAAGGCCCCTCTGTGTAGTGCGGTCCTAACTCTAACCTATGAGAGTCTCCATCTTGGAGCACATGTAGCAAAAAATAAATTGGGTGCCAGTTCGCCAGGAGGCAGCCCAACCTCCTTAAAGGCACATGGACACACAAGGCACCCCGCACACCACAACGGCAGCTGAGACCCCCAATGTGTCACTGCACCAAATCAGACAAGCAAAAGAAATGGCAAACGCACTCATCAACTCATAACCAGCTTTAAAGCAAGGTGCACATAGAAGGACTTTAGACAGTACAACAGCAAAAGGTTTCCCAGCACACTCACCAGCCAGCATGCAAAAAAAACCCTGTCTAACCGCTAAGGTTAAAAACAGAGGTTTTAGATACTAGTCTTCTGCAGAATATGTGAAAGCCACACGGCCTCATCAAGGCCCCTCTGTGTAGTGTGGTCCTAGTTCTAACCTATGAGAGCCTCCATCTTGGAGCACATGTAGAAATCACTGTCAGGTTTACTGCCACCTGTCTTCATACTGGAGTGATTTCCTCTTACTTCCTGTCAGGACAAAATGGAAATTGTTCCTACAGGGAGATACACAAAAACTTAAAAAAAATAAGTAGATGGAGAAGAGATTGGAGAACTTCTTAAGTTTTATTGGTGTCTGTGACTATCTATCTCAGTGACAACCATACTTCCCATCTTTCTAAAAAAAAAAACAGGGAAACAATATATTCATATGCAATTATTCATATTTACCTAAATTAAAAAAAGAAAACCATTGTTCACTTTAAAGCCCAACTTCAGACAAAACATTTTACTTCCTTTTGGAGAGTAGGGAACAGTTAAGAGCCCTGTTGGTTTTTACCGCCATCTGTTTCCTTATTTGAGAAGTTTCCGCTCACTTCCTGTACCTCTACCAGTGACAACCACACATCCCAACTTTTTTGAGAAGGGAAACATTAGAAACATTAAAGCACATAGAATATAGGACACATCCCTGTCACACCTTTTTTGAAGAATAAATACACAAAAATAATTGGTTGAACCTAGGGCTGTCACTATGGCAAACAGTGACGTCAGTGGGCTGGGTGAGGGGCTGGATAGAGATACCATGCACCCCCTGTAATGTGCACCGACACTGCCACTCGCACAGGTAACAAGCATTGCTAACACCCCCCTCCCCTGAAACAAGCACTGCCAGCTGCCACTCCACGCTCCCACCCCCACACTCAGGTGGTGAAAAGTGTAGGGATGCCCCTGGTTAAACCTACATGTCCCTTTCCACCACTACTTCTACTTTATACCTTGCCAAATAAATGCATATTTAAAGCCCAATCCCAGCCTCCCTTCCCCCACCCTTTGTTGGGACCCAGAAGGGATTCGTGTCATTATCGCTGCAAGAGATAGATTGATTAATTAGATATAACCATCACCGTGTTACTATTTAGTATTAAAGGTATTGTTTGGGACATTGCACATACTGTATGTTGACTATCCATCTTCTTTAACACAAAGCTGCTCTGAACTTTGATAAGCAAATAGAGGCATTTGGCAGATCAGAGGGCCGCAGCATGCTTTTCTCAAAAGGAGAACTATGAGGTGAGTGCTTTTCACTCACCTCATAGTTCTAGCCGACCTGTGACACTGAGACTGTCACAGGTCGGCTCAGTAGATCGGGAGGTGAGCGAACACATACCCGCGTTCGCTCACCTCTCGATCCTGTCACGGCTCTCTGCCGTGACATGGGAGGGGCTGGATTCCCCCCTCCCTGCTCCGATCCACCAGCGCTGACTGGCGGAACGGACGGGGGAGGGGGCGGGTACAGCTGGCTCTGCCTCTAGATAGGCAGAGCCAGCTGTCAGTCACGCTGCGGCGTCTCAGTATACCACGAGCAGCAGCTTGCGGTATACTGCGGCGTCTCAGTATACCGCGAGCTACAGCTCGTGGTATACTGAGCCTAGGGTGACGGGAGGACACTATTTTGTGTCCTCCCGTTACCCTAAGGAGAACTATAGGGAAAAGCCTTAACCCCATAGTTCTCCTTTAAAGAAACACTTTAGTATTTTAAATGAGAAAATGATTGTTGTAATGTTTACCTCAATTTATAATTTATACTCGCTTGCTGTACCAAGTTTCCATTATGATATTACATTATAGATTTGTAGATTCTCCCTCTGGTGGCTCCACAGTATCAGTATTTCACTGTAGTCAGCGGGCATTACTGATCAACCACTGGTAAGATAACATTTTAGCTGCCTAGTGAATGAATTGTTTTCAATTAAATAAACTTGACTGGTAGATATGTATTGAAAGAAAGGAACAATAACCCTGGAATCACACTGTTGAAGTGTGTTAGTGCATGTGTGTTAACATGTGCTATGCTGTGCACTAACATAAGTTGTGGAAAGGTAGTCAATGAAATTGCATAGGCTGCCTAATGCACCAAAACACACCAAAACACACCAAAGAAATTAGCATGAACTGTTTTTTGTAATGCAGAGCACCACAATTGACAGTTACCGTGCGCAGATGCCTTGGTAAGATGTGCTTAGGAGCCATTAAGAATAATGCACATACCTGTGCATTTCTGCAGCACAACAGTCTGAACCCGGCTTAGGTAACATCCCCTGCAGTATTACGAAGTAATGCCTGTATACTATATGTAGGGAGCAGGTAGGGAAGGGAGCAGGTAGGATGACAGTAGCTTGCCTTGCTGTGCCTGTGTCTTTGTGGAGACACACACAGCTTACTAACACACACAAGGGTGACTACATAGGACCCTGCAAGGGAAAAGGCCACCTAAAACGGGATATCAGGGACAGTGCTCAGTGGACTTGCTGATTCTGGAGGAAACTAAAAGTTTTTAACATCAAGAAGCAATAAACTTGGAATGCAAGTGCAAATCACTTGCTATCACCATTAATCAGTGGGCCCAAATTATGATGCAATATCGCGATATTGGAGACCAACGCACACACATCAAAGTCTGCTATAAGCTGGTCTGATAGGAAAGGGAGAGTGAAAACACTCTTAAGCAAAAGTTCAGTTTTCACATGAAATGAACACACAGTTCTTTTTATAAGATGGACGTTCTTGTGCTTCATTTGCACATCAAGCAGATTTCTCTTTCTCTTTTTAATAGTCTGGATTATCTGATGTTTGTGTTTTTGATCATAAGTTTATTTGATCATAACTTGTCTAGAACTAGGGATTTATTATTATTATACAGGATTTATAAAGCGCCAACAGTTTGCACAGCGCTGATATTGCATTGATATCGATACTAGTATTGGTACCAGTGCTGATACAGAGTATTTGGGCTCGTACTTGCCCAAATGCCAGTCAGAGGACCTACCCCAAAACCAGAATTTTTCTTTAGAGGCAGATTTCCTCTGACTGGCAGTGCCGCGAGGGAAAATGGAGTCGGCTTCTCTGCCAAATTGGAAGCCGATCGGGGGGTAATGACTCACCGCCTGGTTTCCTGATTGGCCGGGAGGCCAGCACAATGCTGTTTGGCCGGTTCAATGCTGATTAGCCGGGTAGCCGGCTTCCAAGCCAATCAGCATGGAGCCAATCGAAGGGGCAGGCAAATCAGGATGGAGAGTGGGGAGGAGCTGGCTGTCATCTGCCACAATAGGCCGAGCTGGCGGTGTGGGGGAGGAGTCAACTGCCAGCTGTGTCACAGGAGGCTGAGCTCTGTGACAGCCAAAGGAGTCAGGATGGAGAGCCGTATACAAACACTTAGCAATCACCGTATTGTTGAGTGTTTGTAAATAATTGAGGACACAGTATGTTTACTGTATCCCCAATTATGAATAAACAGGAAATGCTCTACATCACTTCCTGTTAATTCATGATTGTGGACATAGTAACTCATACTATATCCACAGTTTATGAATGGACAGGAGCACTCAGTATAGAGTTCATTCATAACAGAAAAAGAGATTTAGGACTCAATCACTTTTTCTATTTCAAAATGGAAGTATCAGGGGTCTTTTTAGTCCCCTGATATTTCCCCAGACCCTAGTAAAGTTAAAAAAAAAACAACAAAAAAACATTTAAATCTTTTTTCAAAAAGGTTAAAAAATGTTTAATTTTCGGTTTGGGCCAGACAAATGTTTTATTTTCAGTTTAGGTATGAAAATTCCATTTCGGTGTAGTTGTAAGTGATATAATTAGCATTTTAAATAGCTTAAAAACAATTTTCTACTTTAATATCACTTTACGGCAGAAATTTTAGCAATAATTACTTATTCCATATGCTTCTTCTCCTAAATACCTTATTAAAAACCCAGAAGGTTTTATATATATTAGTGCTCTAACATTCTTCTATTTCTTCTCCCACATCTTTTATTCCTGCCTAGGCGTGGGTGACATATGTAATTCCTTCTTGCAGCCTCCTGGGATACCTACATCACATATCTCAGAAGGAAGCCTGAGGGCCAGAAATCACACGACTTCTCACTTCACAAACAAACAAAATGACCTGGTGCCACATCACCATCTTTGCATACACAGGATCAGGCTCAGGCATCTGGCAGCTGGCTGCACGAAAGTGGAAAAGAAATCATCTCCCAATAAGTAGGAAACTGAGATGCCGGTCTGAACAGACCATGCATTAAGGGAACTCCTCTTTGTTGGAGGAACTGTGGTTTACCAGGTACATATCTACATGTATGGTGGGAGTGTCCGCAGCTTAAGCCTTTTTGGCTTAGAGAAGAAATGCAACTTACCCTTGGTGAGACTCTTCCGTTTACTTTTTCTACCTTTTTGCTGCATTTGATGCCTATCTCAAAGGCTAAATATAAAACTACATCTTTGCCTCATTTATTAAATGCAGCGAAGAGGTTCATACCGAGATTTTGGAAGAGTCCAACGATTCCAACCAGGGTAGACTGGGTCTGGCAGGTTAATCTTACTATGGAATCTGAAAAGTGGATAGCAACTTGTAAAGGGAAATATGACAAGTTCTGTAGTGTATGGGATACATGGATTAATTATAGTTCTACGTTTTTTAAAGTGAAAGTGATAGTCTATGTTCCTGAAACACAGAACCGTAATTTGAGTGGAAAATATCCCCCTATCTCCATTCCATTGCAGTAGTTTTGTATTGGTAGTTTACTCATGAGATATTTTTGTTCTTTATTGGTTGGTTTGTTTGGATATATATATGTCTTGTCTGTACAATATAACATTTTGAAATAAAGTTTATTAAAAAAATGAGGGGAGCAGTAGACGAGAAGAAGGCAATTCTTGACTTGCTTGGCTTGCAAATATATTTATTATTTGGGGGAGTATAAGGTCCCCCCTTTAGCTCTCATTCACATCTGAGCATTTTGTGGCATACTACCCAAAGTGTGACAACACTCAACATGAAGATACTAATGATTTTCAATGGTGCCTGTTCACACCTGAGCATTGTACTGCTTGAAAAAGCACATGAGCTTTTTCTCGGGCAGAACTGCATGTATTTGGTCCCATAGATTTCAATGGGAGCACCTGACAAACACCTTAAAACATGTGTAACATGCGCTTTTCTTATGATTTTGCACCTACCAATCGTTTCCTCCTCTTAGTAACTAGACATTCATTGGCTGAAACCAAAACACTCAAGCTTGAAAACGCCTAAAAAACATGTTAAAATAATGCACAAAAACAGCTGTATAACAGCTGTACAACAGCTTAGAAATCGCCTGAAAAGACTTACGTTATTTCATTTATTACAGATATTTATATAGCACCAACAATTTAAACATCGCATTTCAAACTGTACATTAACATTAGTCCCTGGCCTTAAGGAGCTTACAACCTAAAGGCCTTATCTCACATGGATACATACCCACACACCAAGGGCCAATTTCCAGCATGTCTTTTGGAGTGTGGAAAACCAGAGCTCCAAGAAGAAACCCACACAAGTGTAGCACTGTTGTGGAACTGGACCCTGTAAGGCAACCCTGATGTTGCAGATGACTGGGGCTTCTGCTAGCAAGAAACCTCTTGGACATGAGTTCTTCACTCAGGGAGAGGTTAGCAGGACTGCCTGTCCAGGACTACAGATCCCAGTGAGTGCGGAGGGGGAGGCACTCTGGCTGTGAAAGGACGTCTGGGCGGAGGTCAAGAGAGCAGGACATGTGTGTGGCTGCTGTGAAGGAGAGGGCCGCTGTGAATGCACCCTGGGTCCCTGGGTGCTAATAGGCAGAGGGGGCGAGCAGAGCGTGACAGCTTGCGAGGGGATTGGACGAGCCGACCAGAGGGACGTCTGAGACCGTTGTGCCACGATCATGGACGGGGATTTGGCCGTGACAAGCAGATATCACGTTGGATTAGTGGGTCTTCTCCTACCAAGTGAGCTGGCTTTCTTCAGGAAGACCTCTACAAACAAGGTGGAAACTCCTGAATGTGCAGTTCCCTCCTGGATTGGTGAGAGGCCTCTGGCCTGTGCTTCTTGATTACACTTAACATTCAGTTCTTCATTGATTGCATTGGGCCCCACCATTGGCTAACCAAAGATAAGACCATTGGCCAGTTGGTTAGGTACCCGGGTTAACTGGGACTGAGACAAGGTTCCATTCTAAAATTGACTCTGTGTAAGGGGGCTGTTGTCAGTACATTCATACGGATATACAGTCATCAGTACAGCTGATTTAAATCTCTTGCCTGAATTATCTGACTTTATGAAATGTTATGCTGCCTGTATGTTAATATTGACATTTGATATCGCATGTGCAGTAATACTCCTGAAACCATCTCATGGTGTGATGTAGACCCATAATAGAGGTTTCTTATAGAGGAAAGACAGGGAGACCCGTTAGTTCAGTTTACTGTAGATCACCCCTTCAGAGCCACCGGTAGTGTTATCCTGAGCTGGGATAGTGCTGACCGGGAAGGGGGAGCACTACACAAGCACAGGGAGAACATGAAAACTCCATGAAGATTGTGTCCAGGCTGGGATTTGAACCAGGGACCCCTAATGCTGCAAGGCAGAAGTGCTAACCACTAAGCCACTTTTTACATGTAAATGGAGGCGACGAGCAATATAACAGCTATTGAAATAATGACTTATGAAATTACAAACAATGACTGAAAAATAGGTTTTTAAACCATTACCAAGCATGTATAACATTCATTGGATCAGGCTGATCACTTTCACATACTGTATGTGCTAAAATAATAATGTAAAATACTGTAGTTGTAACATAATGATCTCTAATAACTGTACTGCTCAAAGCCACTACATAAAAGGCTTGCTGAAATCTAGCTAGCCATTTTATAGTTTCTTTGTTGATAGCTTCTTGAATTTGTCTTTTTAGGTCAAACTGCTAATGCTGCCAACAAGTTCAAGCTTCACTTCCTCTGACCAGGGCACAAATGGCATTCTCCGTAATCACTAATTATAAACTCATTTGTGCCCTTTGCTGCTTTCATCAAAGGGCAGCGCAGTGTAGTCACAGTAAACTCCAGCCTCCTAACAATCTCACAGATGTGCACCGTGATTACACAGGCAGCACTATGATTCATATTCAGACAAATTAATAACACGCTCATAATGGACCCGCTAAAATAATCATCTACAATCACCTGAGGTCACCTGTTCATAGAATGCTTCCAGCTCTCCAGCGTTGTGTGAAGCTTTGTTTTTCAGTACCATAAATTAGGATTTAGAATTTTACATAGAATAATAAAATAATATGCAGTATACATAAAAGGAGCCTTTGGTAAGCAGTACTGGACTATCAAACTGATAGCTTTAGGCTGGGTTCACACCTGGCCGTACCATAGGCGCATTTTTTCAGCTCGTTTTTAGCACATTTTTTTCGTTCAGTGAAACGCGCGTTTTTATACCTCCCTGGCGGTATGATTTTTTTCCTTTATTTTCTCTATCTTTTTTTTCCGGGTTTTATTTTTAAACTTTCAAACTTCCCGCCGGTTCCGCCCCCCTGTGACACGGCCGCTCGCAAGGGATGGAACCCGGAAGTCGGCAGCGGCCAGAGGACACAGCGGCGATCGCCGACAAGGTAAGACCTACTCTGTATTCCCGAGTGTGGCGCGGGGTTATCGCTTTGTTAACCCTGAGCCACACTCTGGAATACCAATGGATATGCGCGGAAAAACGCCCCAAAGAAGCTCCTGTACTTGCTTGGGCGTAGAGCGTTTTTCAGCGCATTTCCACGGCTGAAATACGCCCAGGTGGGAACCATCCCCATAGGAAAGTATGGTATTTCACTGTTTGAGTGTTTTTCATCGCTTCGATCAGCACTGAAAAACACCCAGGTGTGAACCAGCACTTAGTCCTGGATTTAGTCCTGCATATAGCACAGGGAGATCACAGCTCTCCCTGTGTAACTAGAAGAACTTCACTCTGCTGTCACTGTGACAGCCACTTGCTCTGTATCAGGATATCTTTGTGCTCCTTGTAAATAGAGCACAATGCCCGGCTATCACAGAATAATAATTACATAGTGTCATGTCACAGATGCTGTGTGATATGCTTTTAAGATTATTTGTGTTTTAACTGCCTCTAGTATTTGTTTCCACCCCTCCCCCTATTTCCGTTTTCCTTTGTGTAGATAGCCTCACCTTCTTCATTATGTTCCAGTCTGCATCTCAGTCACATGTGCTTTGCTGAGTGGATCACATTATGATATTTTCACTTATCCTATGTTCACTGTAGTAAAAATCTGCACAGTTTGGATTAAACTTCAAGATGTCATCTGGATTGAGTCACTGTCTGCCAACACTTCTGAGATTGGGAGTTACTGCTATCTTGCCACAAATGTAATTTACAAAGATCACGCTGCTTAGACTAGGGAGGCAGTACACATAGGGAGAGCCTTGTTTTCCCTGTGTAACCTGCCGGACCTAGTTCCTGCTCTACATTAATTTATGAATTAAAAAAGGGTATGATTGTAGCTTTCATTCATGGAGTACTGTGTAAATAAATTCGTAAACTGATGTACAATTAACCCTTAGTCAACCCTAATCAGTTTTTAATAAAGTGATACTAAACTCAGGAGTTAAATCTTAAAAATGCATTCACATACCCTAACTATTAACAAAAATGTAGCTTACAGTATTTGTGTTTCACTCAGCTGTAGATCCTCAAATAATCTCTGAATTCATGCTGACACTGTCCTTCCTTCTGGAGGGTAGCTACATTTGTTCCCCATGGTCCCTGTGTGTGTTGTAAAATAACCACCATTCCAAGCTCACTCACATGATGGACTACAATCTCACATTTAGTTAGCTAATTTGTATTGGGATTGCTGTACATCATGGTAGCGAACTTGGAGTGGTGGCTACTTTACAACACACAGTGATCATGGGGAACAAAAGTAGTCACCCTTCAGTTCAAAGGGCAGTGTCAGCGCCAATTCAGAGATGATTTTAGGATCGACAGCTGAGTGATACACAAATAAGATACATTTTTGTTAATAGTTAGGGTACCAACTAACTAGGTTATATGGGCACAGCGCAGTGTGATGCGGTTGTACCACATTGTGGCTGGTTTTAAGGATGTCCAGATACCTGTTCAGATACCAGTGCCGACACTTGGCATTTTCACGAGAACTACCAGGGTGGCAGAGGTTGCAGCTGGAACCTATCGCTGGCGCTCCACCACTGTCCTGAAATCATTAGTCTGTATTGTTTTACAAAAACTGTCACAGCAAAAATATATCAGTATTTGTATCTGTGAGTACTTGGACAAGTATCAGTACTTGTACTTGAAAAAATGGTATCGGTGCATCCCTTTTATATATCTATTTAAAAAATCATACATTAAAACAGGAATGTACAAATCACAGGAGCTCTGTAAGCTCCGGTGGGGGAAATTAATAATTCGTTCTCCCCATCAGAGTGCCCCCTTCCATTGGCTGACCCCCATCAGTGTGCCACCTTACATTAACTCACAAAGTAAGCGGGCACACTGATGGGGGCAGCCAATAATTAGTTGTCCCGATCAGAGTGCCCCCTTATGTTGCTTGTTCCTATCAGAGTTCCCCCTTACATTGTTTTTCCCCACCAGAGTGCCCCTGAGGGGGCACACTGCTGGGGGCAACCAATGTATTGGGGGCACTCCAATGGGGGCAAATAATAATAAGTTGCCCCTTACACTGATTGTCCACATTGGAGTGGCCCCTTACACTGGATGTCCTCAGGGGTGGGGCTGGGAGGAGTCAGGGGTGAGGCTGGGAGGAGCTGGGAGGCAGAGAGAGCTATGAGTGGCTGAAGAGGACGGAAGATATTGTTCCGTCCTCTTCAGTGCTATAGCAGCACACTGTCTGCCACTGGCGACTGCGGTCCAGACAGACCTGCCGCTCTGTCCTTATCCCGACCGCAGTCCACCATTTGCAGACCCCTGTTTTAGTTTCTTTATGAAAAATACAAATACCAGAATAAAATTTGTAGGCAACCCTAATTATTTTTTAAATCTAAAATTTGTGATTAAAACATTTTGTAAACCCTTATTATTTTTTTCAGCAGAATATTTATTCACCCAGCAAAGATATTGCTGTAACTTGCAATATGTGGACAATTAGTGAATGTTTTCACCCATAATTTATACAATTTAATTGTGTAAATTTGGGATGTCCCAATACTGATACTTTTATCGGTATACTTGTACTTGTGAAAATGCCCAGATACATAGCGCCGATACCTGTGCTTTCATTTTTTTTTTAGGTAGACGCACTCCCACCCAGCACCAACTACCTAAGGGATACGTGAGACACCAGGAAACGGACACCTCGAGTCGAGCCAATATAAAAAACTGACTGTGAGTTGCCATTTGGAGCCGGGGGTGTATGTCTGTGTGCGGTGAAGGAAGTTGTGACAGGTCTGGCTTGTGCTCCGCTTGCTTTAATACAAGGAAGACATTGTTTAGCACAGTGGCATATTGGGAACAGGACACTTGTTAATCAAAAAACAAATGTGTTATACAAGGCTTCATGAAGATCACCTCCCATGTAATGAAAATTACAATAAAAGTTAAAACATGTGGAGCAAATATCTTTGGATAAAGAGAGAATGTAAACATATACTAATAGTAAAGTATCTCTAAATTCTATGAGGGGATTTTATCAAAACTGGAGCAGACAAAAACTGGAACAGCTGTGCATGGCAACGAGTCAGCTTCTCTCTTTCATTTACAAATCTTAACTGAACAAACTGAAGAGAGAAGTTGATTGGTTACCCCATGGCAACTGCTCCAGATTTTGTCTGATCCAGTTTTGATAAATTCCCCTCAGCATGTTTCTTTACATTTGTGAATGTTTTTTTTTTAAATTAGCTATTTACCCTCTGATCTCTGTTATATATAAACATGAGTGAGCGCCCCATTGCTTTAGAGAACAGGAGTGCAGGGAACTCATATGTTCAACACTTTTAGTGAAATTCTTTATATGTTTCTTACATAAGTGCTGTTTTTTAACATTGGTAATATGTCAGACACCAAATCATTGTGTATCAGATAATCTCACTGCACAGTTCTTTTTTAACTTGTGCATGCTTCAATGTCAAATTTGATAATTCAGAGGGTACCTTGTGTTACTCATAATTCTACCTTAGAGTTACCACCTTCATCTCATCAGTAGCAACTACTGTATAAAGGGATTACTCCAGTTTACAATGGTGGCACATGAAATTCCCCAATGATCTCACACATAAGCAATAAAAATTCCCCAATGTAAGCAAGCAGTAGACAAAAAATACCATAAAATATAATTTGCATATATTATAAATACTCTCAATGAATATATACACTCAGTGGCCAGATTATTATGATCACCCCATCAGTACTTCGTTGGGCCACGAGATGGCTCCACGAGATGACTTCGTTGGTCCACCTCGTGACTCCACGAGATGTTGAAAGGTGATGCGAGGAATCTGACACTGCACTGTTGCCCTTCTGTTGTCTTGTACCAAGTCTTGCCACTCTCCGTTCTGCCCTAACATTGACTAGTCGCTGACGGCCACAATTCGCACGTTCAGACCCAGATTTTCTGCTGACAGTCCAGTCCTTGAACAATTTTACAACAGCTGCTCTCGAACATTTAACGAATTCTGCTGTTTTGCTGATACTCGCTCCAAGGCTCCGAGCGCCAACAATCATCCCACGTTCAAAGGCTGTTCAATCGCATTGTTTACCCATATCTTCAGGAAAAAATCACTTCTACTTAAACCAGTACAAAGTACACTCAGCAAAGCAAGTCAATACATTTAAGCAGTGCACTTACTTTTTACAGGAGCAGGCTATTAAAATACAGGACTGCTAACCCATTATGCTTAATGCAATTTTACAGAAGTTATTTTTTTTTCAATCTTTGTTCAATTAAAAAATAACCTCTGTAGCCCTAGCCAAAGATAGAAAATAAATGTGAAAGTTTTGCCTATGGTCATCAATCAAATTCTAGTAGACATTTTAGAATAGATACTAAAGAAATTAAAAACGAAACTAGGGCAAAACTTTAAATTTAACTTTTCTCCAGGTTTTAAACATTTTAGTAGCAGCAATCATTTTTAGAGTTGAGATTTCAGCAAAAAAAAAAGCATTCAGACTTTTACATTTAACACAAAATACCATAAGAATTATAAGGTTCAGCTATTGAATACTGTCAATCAAAACAGACAGAAGCAGGCTAGAAATCCTTTTTGCATAATTGCAAGAATTATAGAACCTTTGTTAAGCCATGACTAAACAAATGAATACCATAAACAGCTGTAAATCTCAGGGATTGCAATGGTTACTAATAATTGGGTGAAAACCTTATCTTCGAAAAGCCCAAATCTTTGAAAAGCCCAACATTTTTCCATGTTAAAGAGCTGTTACAGGAACAGGTGTCCCCACTGAAAGATGTTCTCTCACCTCTGGAGACAACTCAAAATTTTGGGATTTGTCTCTTGGTGACAATGGTCATCAGGACAAACAGATAGGTAAATCTTCCCATCTGGGACTCAGACAGCAATAAAAACATAAAAACATTGCAAAGGGCCTACTCCTTCCCTGCTCTTTACACACACTTTAAGTAACTTATGTTAGTCTAGTGCATGACAGAGGTTCTCCTGCTTTATCTGAATGGGTGGTTCATGACAGCATGATATTCCAGATCATGTTAGATTTGTTTAGACATTATACATATGATATGTTGTAATAAATTACTTTGTTAAATGGTAGACCTGGGTTTACTAGCAAGAGAAATTGGGGTATAATTGGAAGCCTTCCACTTAAGTATGATTTTTTAACATGCAAGTAACAAAAAAGAAACTAGAATCTTTTAATTGTTGGACCATTGCTCTTCAATTATTAACTTAGTAAATAAGTAGAAGGGTGTTAAAAATGAAAGGGGTGTTAAGTACTGCTAAGTTTATTTTAATAAATGTGTTCCAAAAGGGCTGTACTCTTGAAAAAATAAGTTGGCAGATATTGACTGAAAGTATTTCCTTCTCAGGCATATGGATTGGGCAGATTCATTAATATTCAAGAGTTTAATGGGTGATATATAAGCATTGCAGAGAAGGAAACATTGCATTAAGCTGTTGTTCACTGGGTGTAACTGACATTCACTGCTCCATAATTATCTCCCAGTCCTTCCTCTCTGTAAATGCAAGACATATGCTAGACACTGTTAAAGAGATTAAACTGACACTAAACTAAGAAGTTTAAACTTAAAAATGCATTTAAGTACCATAAAGTGACACTAAAATCAGAACTGAAATCCTAAAAATAAATTCAAGTACCCTAACTATAAAAAATGTGGCATATTTGTGTATCATTCAGCTGTAGATGCTCAAATTATCTCTGAATTCATGCTGACACTGCCCTTCTTACAAATTAATAAACTAAAAGTGAGATTGTAGTCCACACACACAGGGACCATGGGGAACAAAAGTATATAAATTAGTAAAAGAAAAAGGAGATTGTAGTCCATCATGGGAGCAAGCTTGGAGTGGTAGCTACCTTACAACACACAAAGGGACCATAGGGAACAAAAGTAGCCACTCTCCAGAAGGAAGGACAGTGTCAGCACCAATTCAGATATGATAGGAAGATCTACAGTTGAGTGATGCACAAATAAGGTACATTGATGTTAATAGCTAAGGTACTTGAATGCATTTTTATGATTTTACTCCTGAGTTTGGGTCACTTTAACTATTAACAATACTGCATCTTATTTGTGTGTCACTCAGCTGTAGATCCTCAAATCATCTCTAAATTCATGTTTCACTGTCCTTCTGGAGGGTTGCTACTTTTGTTCCGCATGGTCCCTGTGTGTGTTGTAATGTAACTACTGCTCCACGATCGGATTAATTATGCTGATTAATTAAGCTTTATTAATACATCATTAAGATTTAACTTCTGAGTTAAGAGTCACTTTAAATAAGGAGTTAGCTTTTTTAGCTAACTTTTAGCTAACACAGTACTCACAAGTAAATGTGAGTACTGTGTGACTTAGGTTTGCTAGAATATAGTAGATCTATGTTAGAATATTATGTCATTGAGGGGATATTCAGAGTGAATTGGGCATGTATGAAGTGCCTTAGCAAGATGTATTAAAGCATAAATTGTGTGGTAAGGCGAATAGTTTAATAGATCATGAAAAAGACTTAACACGCCATTGTATATTAGATGACCAACCCAGCCAAAAGTGCTGAAATATGTAAATGTTGAAACTGAGGGATCAAATTATAGTCCTAGAATGCTGTTTGTGCACACATAGCAATAATACCTTTGATTTGTTTACCATTTTAATTGTTAACCCCTGAAATGTATAAGATTGTGCCTTTTCCAAGTATATGATATTTTGGGGACTCTACATAAACCAGTAGGTTGTTCCTTTTAACATATTGAGCAATAAAATCTCTTATGTGAAGACGGGGAAACCGTCTAGGAGTTGGATAGGTCACCAAAATCTACCAAAGCAACTAAGCCGTGATCAAAATTATACAATATAAGCACTTCCTCATTTGTCAGCTGATATCTCTGTGTTATCAATGAATATAGAAAAAAAATAGGTTTCCACTTAATTACATCCGAGATCTCACAGTACAGCATTTCATGGCCTTTGGGTTCCTTTCTGTGGTGGACATGGTGTTTTAAAAACAGTGATGTTTTTACTAAGACAACATAGTGATCTCCAGCAATATCCTTGAATGTCACAGATACAGTATGCAAACAGGATTTCCATGGTAAATGGACATTAATGGTGAGATCAATTAAATTCCTTTCTTTCCCTCTCAGTAGTGATTGCACATCTGACTGAGCTCAGAGATCTGACTTTTCCACTACAAAGTGCCCATGTTGGTGTGGATCACTACACAACAATCTCTGGTGTTGTTTTTCGCAGTCATGCTTTCAAAATTATCTTACAACTGATAAAGAAAATTCACACATGAAATATTAAGAAACACTGCTTAACAGGGTGTTTATGTGGGAAGTACCTCAGGACACACAGTCAACCTACCTCCATATACAATCCTGTTTGTTGAGACATTTCTCTAATGGAATCAAAACTCCCCTATACCCTTACACCTGACACTGTATTGCGTACCCACAAGCTGGGTGTCACGAGAGCCACGTACCTGAGGTGAGACTGAAATAGCGGGGAGGCCTCCCTTGCACCTCGGGTCCTTGAAGTCTCTGGAGATGGAGACAGAGACTTGGTGGATACCGAGTGGCACGGGTGCCAGGGGTGCGGAGCACCGTGCAAGCCTTAGTCCGAGATCCGAGCCGAGGTCAAGTCCACTCTGGCAACGAAGTACACAAGGGTTAATCAGAAGAATGGTCGAGATCCAAGCCGATGTCGGTTCCAATCTGGCAGCTGAGTACAAAAGGGGCAAAGAAGTAGAATGGTCAAGGTACAAATCCGAGGTCAATGGCAGGCAGCAATCAAGAGTAGTCAAATAGGTTTCCAGGTCACAACAAGTTCAGACAGATCACACACTAGCACAGGATCAAGGGGGGGCTGAAGATAATCCAGCAATTTGGCAGTGTCTGGGCTGGGCTTATATATGGAAGTGATGATTGAAGTTTGAGGTCATTTCCTGTGCGCCTCCTGGGCATTTTCCTGCCTTTTTCCATCAGGTTGAGGTCACTTCCTGTGCGCCCCCTGGGCATTTTCCTGCCTTTTTCCATCAGGTCTTCTGCGCATGTGCGGGTTGGTGCACTGACGCGTCTTTAGCGCATGCGCAGTTGGCGCGGATTTCCTCTTGCGGCAACTCGCCATTGGTGCATGCGTAGTAAGCCCTGGACTCTTACACTGGGTTGAATTCCATTAAATATCTGCTGTCCAAATGCCTGATGCTGGAGATTCATGGATCTAGACGTCTAAAAAACATACTCCCCACACAGATACAATATATGTCAATATACGATATATGTATGAATTTATTCTGTATGGTTTTATATTAGGAACCCGACAGGATGATCATGTGTTGTGGTTTTATAGAGAGGGGATTTGTTATTGTTGGGAAGGGGGGTTTACATGTGTACATTTGGTAAATTATTGATATATTTATTTGTAATAAATTGATTTTTTCATACTTCATATCAGTTTGATTTGATTAGTATTACTTGATCTTGTGGTTTCTCAGCTGATCTCTGATGTATAATTAAGTGAGAACCTATTGTCTTTCTATATTAAAATCTCCTTACATTTGAATATAAATGATTGGTGAACTTGAGTTTGCAGAGAAATCGACAGTTTTGCAGTTGCAGTGTTCACCTTCTTCAAGATATACAGTCAACAGATGGCACTATATATAATATTGCTACAACCAGGAAATAACCTACTAAAAGAAAACAAAACAACAATAAATGGTGAAATGCATGTCCGTAATTAACAGTCAGTCTGCAGGAAGCTACTGTTAAACAAGCTGGTACTAGTGCACTCGCTAAAATTTGATGTGAATTCAATAAATGGTGCTGGGCTGGAATCTCTTTTTTTTTTTAAATAGTTTATTAGATTTTCAGCAAAATAAGTCCAGCCAATACAAAGCAATACAAAATAATAAAAACAAAATAATAAAAACGAAAAACCCCCGCTGGGTTACCTCGGTTCATGTACTTAAAGCTATGTTCAGTTATAATATATCCCAGAGTGTCCTGATCGACCCCCCTGAGCTCCCGGTGTTTGCTAATTCAGTAAAGAACATTATCAGAGAACAACCCATTACCTAGGCAATCTCAAGATTTCCCGATGTATGTGATATACAGGCCTTCAAGTACCATTTTGTATGTTGAAAAGGTGTCATAATCTGAGTAATTTCAGTCGGTGTGAGGGTAGTGCTTATGAAAGCTTCCCATCTATGATAAAATACTCCGGATCTCATGTCAGGTTGAAGTTCTGCATCCAGTTGTTCACGCTGGAAGAGCACAGTCAATTCGCTCACCACTTCCTGCACAGTTGGAGGAGTATTTGCGTTCCATTTACGCATCACACAGCGCCTGGCCGCTAGTAGACAAAGATGTATCCAGTCCCTACCCTTTTACCCTGTTCGCATTGTATCCTCTGCCTGGTTGCGCCCTAAAGACATAGAGGAGCAGTTCAAAAGGGGGGGTCCATTTTGTAACATCCGTAATGAAGGAGGCCAATGCATGCCAGAACTTGCATATTGCACCACAGTTCCATAAGCAGTGTGCCAGTGATGGTCGGATATCTCCACATTTTGGACAGCTATATGTCAAAGTTTCTGAGGAAGAATTCTGTGGCTTGAAATATGGGACATATGCCCTGTGTAGTATTTTGAATTGGGTCTCACTCCAGGTTTCATTAATCACTATACTTTTAATCTTGTTGTATCCTCGTAGTAAGTTATCAACTATGTCAGGAGCCGGAAAATCTTTTGCCCAATTCTGGACATTAGAGGTGTGTAAAGGTTACAGGTTACAGGTGTCATTGAAGGTCCTGTGAACAAATGAGCCCACATGTTCAGTCCCTGCCGATGCCATATGTTTGGATACTCTTTTTTATTTGCTTTGATGATAACAATGTTGATTTTTAGAGTATAGCAAATAGCTTTAAGGCTAATAGCATTAGCCGTATTTGTGGGAGGAGTCGGAGTCCCACTGGGCCATTTAGACGAGGGGGGGAGGACTTACACGCAGCAGAGTTTTCGGCATACCCTCCCTCCCTTCCCCTTCTTGTGTCAGTCATTTCATGAGTATGCCCCCTTATTTGGCATTACTGACCATTAAGATCATGGCACACCTCAGCTTTGTATTGGGTAGGTAGGATTGGCATGGCTCAGGTTTGTATTGGGTATGTTGGGGTTACGGTTTGGGGTCACACGAGACTCCGAACACAAATGATGTTGTTCATCATATGGCTATCTCCAGTTTGGTGCCTTTTAATTTTTTCTATTCTTTGTGTTTTTTGTTAGTCTCTGGAAAAAAGGAAGTCAGAATAGCAACTTTATAATTTTAAAGAGACAATGCACATATAAAAAAAACTTAAAAAGCGCTATTTAAAATTTTCAAGTACTATTTTTACACATTTATCACACCTATTGTCTAAATCACCTCGGATTACAAAAATACACCTAAAACAAACAAAAGAACATGCAAAATATAAGCAAAAGACACGCAGGAGCCATTCAAAGCCCATATAAGCCTGAAAAACTGTCACAATATCTGGAAATCCGTGCCAGATTTTCGCTTTGCTCCCTGGTTTTGGGCTCTCAGCCTATGGTGTCTCACAAGGCTGCAGCCAATCTGCTCTCCTCCTCCCCTATTTAGGACTTCCTCACTTGTTGCTCTTGGTGCGAGCAACAAGTCTTATGCCGTGTTCCGTACCCCTTGTGGCTCTAACTATCCCTGGGATCTTATTCCCTGCGCTTGCTATTGGATCCTTGTGCCTTTATCTTCCCTGTACCAGCTGGTATCCCTGTTTGATGTTATCCCCTGCTTTGCCCCTACTATAGTACTTCAGTGGTTACCGCCTGCTGTTTCCTGGGACCCTCCTTTGCCTCCAGAGTACTTCTGCCTGCTACCCTGTCTGGAACCAGACCCCAAAAGGACCCACAGCTCTCCACCTCCATTTCAACCCTCAAAACCACAAGTATTTAGTGCAGTTGCACACCCTTCAGTAAAGACTGTATACGTTACCAGCTATTGCTTTAAGTCTTGCTACTTGCTTGGAACCTGGACCATTGCTGTACTGAATTGTGTCTCTCTCAACTGCTACCCAGTATACCCCGATTACTTTGGTGCTCAGGGTTTGGGCTTATGAAGGAATAACCCCACTCTAAAACCAGAGATTAGTTTAAATTGAGGCTGTGATGCAAGAAACCCTAACTCTCTGTTAAATAGAGAGTGAAACCAGGGTTTCACTGACTGAGAAGCCTCCGCAGTTGCGATCCACAACCCCCTCATCCTCAACAGGCGTAACAAGATGTAGTAGGTTTTATCATTAAATACAATTTAAAATGTATTATTTTTGAGACAATAGGCAGAAATATTATACAGACTCCATGCACAATATGTCATCCAGTTTTTCTAGGTCACAATTTCTGAGGCAAAGACCGGGCAGGTTTTATTATGAAATAAAAACTAGGGTGTATTTCAAAGACAACAACTGGAATATTGTACAGACTCTATAGTCAGCGTGTATATTTTTACTGAAAAAAAGAAGGAATATTGTTGAAACTCCATAAACAGTATTTCAACAATCTATTTTAGGCCACATATGGCAAGCCTTTTACAGCTTTTCAGGCCAAAAATCCAACACAAGGTGTATATTTTTCACTGGAAAATAGGAAGAAATATTGTAGGACTATATAGGGAAGTCTGTTAAGCTGATCTGTTACCTATGGTTTCGCTGACATGTGAAGCTAACCATTTTCCTATGTCTTGATGTTACATGTAGTCCCATAGAGTAATAATCTGTTTTTGTATGATTGTTACAGTAGACTAGAAGCTCTAGGTGTCGCTGTACCTCACCTGCTGTTTGATGTGATCAATAGGCACAGCCAGTCCCTCTCCCAGCCTGGCAATCTGCCTTACTATTTAAGCCAAGCTCATTCTCACTAAGTATCCTTGCTTGAGCAATGCTTGTGGTTCTTGCTCCAGTCCCCTACTTCTAGTGACACCAGAAGTACCTGATGCAAGCTACCAGCGATCTTACTCCTGTGTGCCCTTCATGCACTCAAGCCAGCTTCCAGCAATCCGGTTACTCTGTGCTCCCTGTGCATGTCAGTCAGCTTCCAGCACCTATTGAGTTTCCTACTGAACTTTTAGTATTCCTACTCTCTTGACCCAAGTGCTGCAGGAGACTCACTCTTGTGTTCCTGTATTCTCAAAACCCCAGTGCAGCTAGAGACTATATTCCTATGTTCCTGTCTTTCCTAAACCCCAGTGCTAAAAGTTACTTCCCCTTGTGCTCCAGTCAATTCAGCATCCGGTGCTGCTAGCAACTACTACCTCAGTGTTCTAGTTCTGTGCATTGCTGGTTTTGGTCAGCTGTAGCCTGCATGGGTGTGCTTGTGGGCCGCAAACTGGAAGCTGCACCACAGCACCACATTTACCCTGCGGAAAACACAATACATTTTGCAGCTGAGTACCAGCTGTGGAAACATTATGTGTGGCACCTTTACAGCGCCTGATCTACAGAATACACTGGAAACTTTAAGGTGCAATGCAGGATTGTCCCTACAGAAAACACTACAAATTTTGCAGCTAAAGCCCAGCTGCAGAAAAAAATATGTGTTGCACTTTTGCAGTGCCAGAGCAACATCATGAGCAATAGTGGCAGGACAGCATCTGTGGCAGGGGATAGTTATGGTGGAAGGTGATAGAAATGGTGGCCGTCCAGCAGCAGTGGCAATGCTTTTGGAGACAGATTTCAAGAAACAATGTATTTGTCAGCATCAGCTGAAGAGATTTTATACTTATCGCTGATCCAGGACAGGCTTATTTTTATAAATGTGTGCTGGCCAACTGTGTCAAGGGACAGGCGTACACATCTCTCTCTCAAAACCACTTGCTGCACTGAATGCCCTCTTTGATAGCACCCTAGCCACAGGGCAAGCCAGCAGCTCCATGATGTACTATTAAGCTAACTCTGGCCAGTGGTGTAGTCTGGACACCCAAAAGTCCATAGTGTGCTCGTTTTGAAGGTTGTCCACATTTGTTCTGGACCCCAGATAATATGAGATCATATGGTTTAGAAGCTGCCTGTGACTGCTGCCAGCAGCCAGCCCTGTGCGTTGGGTTCTAAGATCCACTTTAAAGCATCACTGAAGCAGCCACCAATGCCGCTGCACCACTCTTTAGTGACCTAAAGATCCAAGGCACATTGGCCATTAAAGGGGGTTCTGCCACTGTCTGGAAAGGCAGCCAAGGGGCTCTTTGTCAGACGTACCAAGGACCTAGTAGCATGGTAAGGAACCCACTGGCAGGAAGCGGCCGATAAGTCCAGAAACAAAGTACAATTAGGGGCAATCCAAGACAGTAGTCAAATTCCAGTCCAGGTCGAGGCAGGCAGCGGTGGTTCAGAGGCGATACAGTCCTAAGGGTTCGGTAATCAGGAAGTACAACAAAGGGGGGCAACAGGCAACAATAGGATCAACAGGAAGGCTAGGTGTTCACACCATAAGGTGGAATAACTCAGCAATAAGCCAGAGCTCAGGCCAGGTTTTTATAGCCAGGGGAGGTAAGACCACCCCCCGGTCACCGAGGCAACCAGGAGGCTTCCCTCCCCAGGAACCAATGGCAGGCGAGAGAGATGGAAGGTGTGTGCTGGGAACCTCCCCCAGCATGCCCCACACCTGATAGCCCTAATGGCGCAGGAGCGCTACGCACAAGCACACGCGCCACTCGCGCATGCCACCTGCAACCCAGGCACCAAGAGTTCTACCAGGCTGAAGGGGAACCCATGCCCTGCGTCGTGCCCGTGGTCCCCGAGCAGAGGTAACACTGCAATTTTTTTTATCTCTACGGGATACTAGCATGAGATCTGCCTCTCTGATCAGTGATCCAAGGGGTGGACAACCAGTAACACTCCCTCTCATTCATGGCTTGAATCCCGGGGGCCTTGCACAGGCACTGCAGCATGAATGAGCTCATTTAGTACAAATTGCCTGTGGAAGAGGACCCTAGGTTATCAGTGTTGCTAAGGATAACCAGGGCCGGCCTTAGGGGTGTGAGAGCTGTGCGGCCACACCAGGCGCCATGGCAACAAGGGCACCGTGTGGCCGACACAGCTCGTCCTGGAGCAGCTTCTCTCCCCCTCACCGCTGGCCATCCGATATGACAGCGCTCCCTCGTCCGCCCCCCCCCCACATGAGGGGGGGCGCAGGAGGGAGCGCTGCCTGCTGTCAGGATGGCCGAGCGGTGAGGGGGAGAAAAGCCGCGCCCGCAGCTGTCAGGATGGTCGAGCGGGTAGGAGATCAGAAACGCTGTCTTCCTGTCAGTTTCAGGATGACAGCGGCTCTGTGCGTGGCCGAGCGGAGGATTGGTAAATATCATTGAAATTTACCGGTCCTTTTTGTGAGAAGGACAACCACTGGAGCGATCGTCTGATCACTCAAGTGTTTGTAAATAACTGGGGACACATAGTACTATGTGTCCCCAGTTATGAATGAACAGGCTGTGATTTACATCATTCATGATGTTCATTCAGGTTTCCTCAATGGCGAGAAGCACTCAGTACAGAGGCTCCTCCCCATTCAGAAACGGCTAATAGTAAATATTTTACTATCAGTGTCTGAATGAATGGGAAGCCTCTGTAATGAGTGCTTCCCATTCATTGAGTGCTGAGGCTGCTGAAAAAGAAATTGAGGATTTGGCATCCTCAATTTCTTTTCTATTTTAAAAGGGAAATGTCAGGGGTCTAATTGGACCCCTAATTAATTTTAAAAAAAATTATGAAAAAAATAGTAAAAAATGAAAACAATTATTTTTAAAAAGTGAAAACAAATTATTATGTGCCTGAATACATTTTTCGTATATTTGGACATATAGTAATTCATTAATTTACATGTAGTCTAGGTTTTGTGTTCTGTTTTCTATTTTTACTTTTCTAGATGCACTTACTTGAAGAAAGGGTCAGCATGACAACCCGACACTTTATTTTTATAGACTCTATTGTAGTTTGACATGTATTGTTTACCTTCCGTTGTTTTATTTGATAAGAATACTTATATCGTGCCGAAAAGTTTAATACCTTTGAAAAAAGTTTTATTTTTATCATACTTTTTAATATGTTTCTTTGCGGCTTAACAAAATAGGAGTCTTTAAATGGTGCGGATATTGGGGGAAATGGGTGTGGTTATGGGGGTGTGGCCACTAAAGGGTGTGGCCACAGAGGGGCACTGTAAATTTTTCTCGCACAGGGTGCCTAAAGGCTTAAGGCTGGCCCTGAGGATAACTATGTCCTCATCTATCTCATCACACCCACATACACCTCACATGGTTTAGTAGGAGAAAAACATACCCCTGGAAGCCTGCCTTATGACCCCCTCCTCCTTACTGGTGCACCCCAACCCTTCTTTTCCTCTGTCTGCTGCTGCCTCAGAGATGGAGTCAGTTATGAACAGATCTTGCAGCCCCTAAGACTTGAAAAACTTCTCTTCCTCCTGTGGGTAATCCTGTTCTGTATGACAATGTTATGTACTTAATATTATATATGAAAGCCACTGACTTTGATACTGTCCATATTTTGTGATATACTCCCTTAAGATGTGAAGTACTAGGGAGGCCATGAGGTGGTGTTGTGTGACAGAACACATTCATCTTCATCCTAAACATATTGATGACTTTCTATCTCCCATGTGGAGGACACTCAAACTGGAGTTACTTCAAGCACCAGAAAGAAAAGCACACACAAACTCAGCATATACAAATTGTGGACAAGTTATTGGAGAAAGGGCATTGCTAGGATGCTGTGTGTAGACTGAAATGTTATGTGTCTAGTTTCAGAACTATGTGAACTATGTCTCTGGCGCCGACATCTTCTCTACGGCATCTTGTGGGTGTCAGGTATTCGACCCTGTTTATTGGCCAGGTGGGGGATAACATAACTCCTATGCATATTTACAAGAGCTCATTTATTCCAACACCAAAGGTGTTGTGAGAATGTACACTGAGCCACACATGCTAAAAAAGATCGCGAACAGGGAGGTAGATTTGTTTCACTGCAGAAAAAGTCTGCATGCTCGCAATTTTTTATTTTTGCACTTTAGTTCCTTAGTTTGTATTAGTAATCCTGCCAGTAACACACTTCCTTAGCAAATATCACCTTTAAGTTTCTTGTCAGAAGAAACTGTTTTGTCAGAATCAGTATTGATGTCAAAGTAATAAATAATGTTGGGAAGCAGTGGCATTTCAACCCACAATATTTAGTATTGATTTATCGACTGTATGAATTGTGATGATCTTTATAAACCCAACCCCAGGGCTACCATTTTCATCAATGAGCACTGTGCACAGCAACTGCAGCAATTCTTACGTGATTAACAGCTGCCAACTGACCCCGATCCAAGCTCCCTCTTCCGCTGCACCTGCAAAGTACATAAAGAGAAGGGACCAACGTCAGACCGCCTGACCTCCTCGTCCCATCAACATTCATACCACCAATTGCATGAAAAACAGTCCATGCAGCTGCAAACTGGGAGCTGTGGGCCGAGCATCCAGAGAGGAAGAGATACATGGTGTGGCAGTGGGTGGCGATCTTCTGTAAAAAGTAAACCAGAAAAGCCTAAAGTTATCTCAAAAACCGTCTGACTAAAATTAAAAAACTATATTGTGGAGCACAGCAAAAATTGTATAATTTAAGCTGGTCAATCCATGGGTGGCCCTATCCCCTCGAAAGAAGTCGATCATTAGACTTTGTCTTTTGTCGGACGTGCTGGAAAATCATTGGCTGAACAATGCTTGTAGCCAATCAGCTGAAAGTGCAATTTGAGTATTCTGACAGCATCTGGCGCCACTGTAGAATACAATGTACACAGTGGGATATTCCTCCATAGTGTGGATAGAGGAATATGTCCTTTATTTTTCCTTCAGCCTGTGATGCTTAACGAAAAAATATAACCGTACGCACCCAGCTTTAGTTGGGGGTCGGTCACTTACTTATGGACTAGTAATGCTGGGATTTGTACTAATATTCATACATATTTAAACACCTAATATTTAGCCAAATCAAAAAAATTACAACATAAGCTTTGCAAACTGTAGCACAATTACCTGATGATAACATTGTTAAACTTAAGGTTGAACTTCTTAATCTCAAAGCAAATGATCAATTTCTGAAGAAACTATACCCTCCTTGAACAATAAAATAGGTAATTGTGTTGTAAATGAAGACCTCACTTATGTAAAACATATAACATGAGAAATGTCTTATTTGTTGCTATACGACTTTGTATTATCATAACTTGGAGTCTACTGCATATGCAAACCTTTTTGCAGCGGCTGCAGCTAGGACCTGGCTCTGGCGCTCCACCGCTGTCCTGAAATCATTAGTCTGTACTGTTTTAGAAAAACTGTCACATGACAATCAACAAAAATGTATCAGGACTTGTACTTTGGCAAGTATCAGTACTTATAAAAACGATTTTTCCCCGAAAAAGGGGATCCCACCACTGTTTCAAAATTTTTCACACACAAAACACGCCTTAGGCGTGGGCTAGGTGTTTTGTGTGTGACTGCTACGGCCGAGGCCGCCCTGACTCCTTCACATCTAACAAACAACCAGAGGACTTGATTGGAGATATCACAGAGTTTCGGAGTTGGAGAAATTATTTCCTTTACCAATTTTCAGTTTACATTCACATTTATATACCATTGGATCCAGCCACATAGGATCTCTCTTTGGATTGAAGCACAACCAGGAAACAAATCAAAACAGCTGTTCAGTAAAGGCCTGCTTATGCAGCAAACAGAAGAGCCGAGGTAGAGTTATTATCTCCTGAACCTACTGCACTTTATACAGATATTAGTTATCCTGGACAAGCTAACCATCCTGATGCTACAATCTCCATTTCAGGAGAAAAACTGCATTCCTCAGCAGGATTTAAATCTCCATTGGAGCAACTGACCCGCTAATATCTTATTTCCATTTTGGAGAAAGCCACCACTACAGATAAGCATGTGTTCAGCAAAGGCATACATCTGCGGCTGGGAGTAAAAGCCGAGATGAGGCTAGAGATCTCCTGAACTATCTGCATATCAAGCTGAAATTAATTTATATCCATGGTAAAACCACTCCGATCCTCCTACTTTGTTCTATGGGCGAACATACACAGTACTGTGAGTGAAATCACTCCATTTTTTCTACACGTATGATGTATATATATTTTTTCATGTTGACTGTGTCTTTTTGAATTTTTCCATACACGTGTATGACGAGATCTGACATCTCCTTTCCAATCTTTGGGAATCCTATCCTTATATCTTCATAAAGTGGAGTTTTTCAGGGTGTGCCCTCTAACCAATGTTTATCCACACGCATTTTTTCTTATTTATCAGCCGTATGCAGCCACTTATATGTTTGTTGATGTTTTTTATATGGATTTTTTGATATATGTGCAATTTTAAATATATATTTAATAAATAATTTTCTACGACTAATATAAAGTATGGTCAAAAATTTTGAAACAGTGGTGGGATCCCCTTTTTCGGGGAAAAATCGTTTTTGTTAACAAATTAATTGGGGACCCTCCATTATAAACAAATGAAAGCTTTATTGATAATTTATATATATTTCAAACCTTCCCACCCCGCAGTATATAATATCAGTACTTATACTTGCAAAAATGGTATTGGTGCATTCCTTTATATTTATAAAAACAAAATCATACATTAAAACAGAGCTGTACAAATCCCAGGAGCTCCGTTTGCTCCTTACAAATGACAGCTGCCTCCTAACTTTTACATTTTTCTCTAGTCTAGTCTTGAAGCTCAAAAAGTATCTGTACTTGGGCCGAGTGCGGTACTTGGTATCGGTGCATCCCTAATATAAAGTACTACTCACTTTTGCATGCACTTAAATGTCTTTTAAAAGATTTATTTTCAAAGTAGAAAACTAAAAAAAAAAAAGATTATGGTCTTTGAGTGGACAGGATCTTCTGGAATCCCTTATTTAACTGAACACTGAGAGTAATACTAGCAACATTTTAATCTATGATGACATCTTTGATAAATTTGCTTATTCTACTTCACTGTCACAAGAGACCTAACCCTAACCCTAACCCTAACCCTATGATGACATCTTTGATAAATTTGCTTATTCTACTTCACTGTCACAAGAGAGACATTGCTTAAGTGTACATAACTAATGTTATCAGGACTGCGTAATATGATGATTTCAGCTCTGTACAATTGGTCATAATCCTCATCATACGTAGTAACACTTGGTTGAACAATGACTGGCCATCCTCATTGCACTTAGTGACACTTGCAACATAATTTACTGGTTATATAATTTTCAGTCATCTTTTTCATGGCTATTAAATACATTTGGGATTTTATTCACTGAGCACATTAACGTAGAAATCAGACATCATTACACTATATATTTGTACAATTGTGTCATAAGTTACAATGCAAAGTATATTTTTTCTTGTTGTGGTATCAGAAATAAAGGCAATGATGTTAGAGGAACATCACAGTTGTGTCTCTTTGAACATTTTAAAGGGTTGGTCAGATGGGCCCCAAGGCATACCTCCTAGAGTCCCACTCTACACACACACACACATACACACACATATACAGCATGTAGTATTAGTAGTATTTTTATATTAGGGGAAGACAGTACATGTGGAATATTTGTAAGTCTTGCTATGGGTTAGGATTCCATAGGTTTATGAATATATTTTGTTTGCGTGGGCCTTCTTTTTTTCTTTTAGTTTTTCAGTCCCTGCTGGCACATGCTGCATGGTGCTGTCCTCAAGTGATGTGTAATATTACGCAGTTAAATGTAACCTTTGGCAACATGTCAGGTGCTTTGGTTATCCATATAACTTGTTTACAACTACAATAAAATGTTAAACAAATTCTCTCAGACCTTTTGTCTTTCACTGATAACTTTTACACTCTCTAATGAATAATATTATACAGAATCATGTCTCATGAATTGCTAGACACAGGATGTAGTTGGTTGTAAAGAAAGAAACTTTACATTTCTGTTTATGCAATTTGCTCCTGGTGAAATACAATCTTGTATGTACTTTGAACCCACAACCAAAATTATATTGTTTAAAAGAAGCATGAAAGGTTAGCATAAACTCTCTCTAGCGTTGTGCCTACTATTCATTAGTTCATGTCATCCCAACGGCTGCTGTTCTTAGAAAGCAGCCATTGGGGCTGATGATAAAACTAGAAAACTACATCCTTTCAACTGAGACGGAACTACTAGTCACTTTTAATCTATATATATATTATTCATGCATAGCCCCTGAAAATGTATAAACTATGATGGAATACATTTCAAACAATAAAAAAATAACCACAGTCATCACTTTTGAAATCCATTAACTGTGTTTTTTTTCTCTACTAAAACTCTCTTAGGGAAGTGTTTTAAACCCTAGAGTTTCTGGGACGCATGCAAATAACCATGTGAAAAAAAAATAGAAATTGCAGGATTTCCCCCCCGCTAAGGCTGGATATACACTACTAGGTTTCCATCACCAAAGCAACCAATTCGAGTATCACTATTAATAATGTGAACCTTGTACTCAAGCAAGATCCACTTATTTAGTGTGAGAACCTCCCCCTTGCTAAAATGCTACATTACGGTTGTTAAACTGCCTTTTTTTCAGTATTCTGCAATGTGGTACTTTGACTGACATTTATTCAGTCATGCAACACTGTACTAAAATGCATTGTATATAATTTTTGGGGGACATATACAGCTTTCTTTTGGTGGTATTAAATCATCACTGTTTTTTTTTGTTTTTTTTTACTATATAAAGAAAAAATACAATTTTTTTTTTTTAAAACCTGTTTTCGCTACATTACATCTGTGAAAAATTAGTCAAGGCAACTGGACCTGCTGTATTTTTCTTGAAGACGTTTCACTGGACAACCGACCAGCTTTCTCAATTCAGAATGACTTGTACAAAAAATTATCTGGGAATAAATATGGTGAATGTCGCTCCAAAATTCTGACCAGAGGGTTTGGCTCTTCTTTGCTGTGCCATACGCTGGTGTAGCTGCTGTTTTGTTTCACTGGCATACAATTCTGAGCACTCCTCACTGCACTGGACTGCATACACAATGTTGTTCATCTTGTGTTTTGGCGTTGGGTCTTTTGGGTGAACCAGTTGTTCCCTCTGTGTATTGCTGGGTTTAAAGCAGACAGGTCGGATGTCCAGTGAAACGTCTTCAAGAAAAATACAGCAAGTCCAGTTGCCTTGACAGATTTTTTTACAGATATGCCTGGATGAATAAGAACCTTCACAGACATTTCCCTACATTATGTTATAAAACATTTATTATTACCAAATTGTTTGGTAAAATATAAAAGATGGGGTCACATCGGGTAAATAGACACCAAAATCATCATGCCTTAAAATTGCGCGCCGCGTGAAATCGAGAAAAACTAACATACCAAAAATTTAAAATACGGGATGCTTTAAAAGCTTTTACTGCTCATCAGTTTAGTGTTAACAGTGAATGATGGCCCTAGAATTATTGCTCACACTCCAATGTTCATGTTGATATGTAACATGATGGTGCAATCGTCGTATCCGTATGTAGGCGCACCCGACTCATGTTTGCATTTGTATGTGTGTGTATGTGGGGACGGGGGACTTTCAACATTTTTTTGTATTTTGTTTTATGACTTTGAATTTTAAACTTTTTTTTACACTTAACTTTGTTGCTATCACATAGGGGGATAAAAAGTCCTATATACAGTGACAGGTCCTCTTTGTGGTGACATCAGAGGTCAATTAGACCCCTAATGTCAACTAGGAACCCCCAAAGAAGATGCTTCACCAACTTCTCTCTGGCTACAGAAGCTGGAGAAATTACAGCTGAAGGCAGAAACGATGTAATACACATCACTTCCACATTCAGAGATTGGGGGGAGATCAGCGGGAGGATGTGTGCATATCTCTCTCCAATCTCAGTACAGAGAGCTGCTGTGCTGGTCCTGGGGCACATGACATTTAAAAAAAATTATCAGTAATTGGTATCGCACGGGGCACAGCGGAGCCTGGGATAGGCTCGGGCAGTGGGGGGCGCAAACTTGCACGCAAAATACAAGGAATAGGTCGGCTCTATAGCCACCAGAATGCTTGTATATAAACAGCCATTGCTGGCTGTTTGAGATGCAGTTAGCTTCCCGCATGAGCGGAAGCAGGGGTAAGGACTTTTTAAAAAGCCCACGCACATTGAAGAAGACACCGTCCAGCTGTTGCAACTAAACTGCCGGACTGTGTCTTCTTTAATGTAGGTGGGCGTTTTAAAAAGTGGTTAAACTGCATACGTAGCTTTTCTCTGGCTTCCATACTGCAGGCTATTGCCACTATCCTGCCAATGAGAGCCCGCAAAAAGCTAAATAGCATAAAACTTGTGAGAAGATGCTGCACAATCTTCTCACAAGATTTGGACTAATAAACAGTCCCTGGGAAATTGCCAGAAGGATCATGACATCATCCTCACCTAGGAACTGCCAGCAGGAGCCTGGGGAATAGTAAGTACCAGAGATGCATCGATACCATTTTTTCCAGACCAAGTATGAGTACCGATACTTTTCCTCATATACTCGCCGATTCCACTTACCAATATTTATTTTGTGCCATGTGACAGTTTTTTTTTAAACGATAAAGACTAATGATTTTTGGACAGTGGTGGAGCACCTGAGCCAGGTTGCAGCTGCAACCACTGCGACCCTGGTAGTTCTGCCACTGACTCTAAGCTTTAGAGGGACTACAAATCCCAGCAATACATTATACAGCAATGCAGAATACCATTAGCTATAGAGGACTACAAATCCCAGCAATACATTATATAGCAATGCAGAATGGCACTGGCTATAGAGGACTACAAATCCCAGCAATACATTATACAGCAATGCAGATTACCACCAGCCATAGAGGACTACAAATCCCAGCAATACATTATACAGTGATACAGAATAACATAAAGCTTTATACTCTGTGTTGCTCTGGGGTGGTGGCCTGATGTCTTCAGGGTCCCAGGTGGTCTGTGGAAGGTCTCAGGTGTGCTTTGCAGGGTCTCAGGAAGGCTTGTGGGGTTTCAGGTGGGCTGGGTAGGGTCTCAGGTCAGCTGTGCGTGGTCTCAGGAGGATGTGCAAGGTTTCAGTTGGGATGTTCGGGCTCTCGGGTGGGCTGTGTGTGCTCTCAGGTGGGCTGTGTGGGCTCTCAGGAGGGCTGTGTGGGGTCTCAGGAGGCTGTGCAGGGTCTGGTGTGAGTTGTGCAGGGTCTCAGGAGGCTGTGCGGTGTTTCATGAGTGCTGTGCAGGCTCTAAAGTGGGCTGTTCTGGCTCTCTTGTCGGCTGTGCGGGCTCTCAGGTGGGCTGTGCGGGCTATCAGGAGATTGTGCGGGGTCCCCAGAAGGGCTGTGTGGGGTATCAGGAGGCTGTGCAGGGCTATGCAGGGCTGTGAGGGGTCTCACCAGGGGTCTGGATGATCTTGATGGCGGTTGCAGGTGGCATGGTTCCACAGGAAGGAGATGTGCAGCCGGAGCCGTAAGCGGGACCTTAAGGCAACCGCATGTGTTTAAAAATGTAAAGCGCCAGTATCGGTGCTTAGTATCAGGGCACTTTCATGGGTACGATGTCGATATCAGCGCATCCCTAGTAAGTATACCTTTTTTTGCAGTTTACTGCAGCTTTGAACCAAGGAGATGGTACATACACTATATATGCAGACCTTGATATTTTAGTACAAGGCCCACTCTAACTAGAGAAAGAAGAGGACATATATAACACTAAGTATTTTGTTTTTTTCACAAAGATTTCTGAGTATGATCCAATTCTCAACCACCAATCATTTGATCATTCATTTTTATATGACAGAAGCAAAGAAAGTGCTGTACTTCATATTCTTGTGTTAGCATTATCAAGGCAAATGGTGCAGCTGATCTTATAGGCAATTAACAGAAATGATGGGATAGTATATTGATACTACAGTTTTGAGGGGGGATTGAAGTTAATGGGGATCCTTCCAACACCTTTATTACACAGGCAGAGCAGACAGTTAGCATCAACTCAAACATTATTTTGACGTGTATATTCCTATTATATATGTAGTCAGTAATCATTTTGTATGTAGAATGCTGCCACACAGTTTAAGTTTATTGAATAGTCTTGAAATACTTGTTATATCTTTTCAAAGCTAGTTCTTCTAGGTTCAAACGAAACAGTTTTTCATTATTTCACATAACTTGTTCCTATAACACAAAAACAGTTATTTAATCTGGTTACACTGTGCAGTGTAAGGGTTGGAGATGTTTTAACTACAAACAAAATCCTTTTGTCACATATTCTTGAGGCTCAATTCACAAAGATTCACGTCAGTGCGATCCACTTTATTGATAGATGTCATGAAGACGAGCGATTTCGGGGCCACGCAGGGTCCCCTTCATCAGACTCATTATTGACCTTGCACAGCCCCGAAAGCTCTTGTCTTCATTACATTTATCAATAAAGTGGATCGCACTGACTTGAATCTTCGTGCTGATGTCATCTGCATTTGCTACTGTATTTTGAGCAGCGCCATCCGCAGTCATTACAAGCACCCGTTATTTCTGGGATATCCGGTAAGGAGTGTGGCAACGTATATGATCTTTCAATTCACAAAGAGTTACCACAGAGAAAGGGATCTCTTATTTAACCATGTGACTGTAGTTTCCAAATCTTACTGAACCCTACTGAAAAGAACCGTTAAAATATCTACACTTATCCTGGTGTGTTAGAGCTATGTGGCCAGGGCCGGCCTTGGGCCTTTAGGCGCTCTGTGCGAGAAAGCTTTACAGCGCCCCTAAGTGACCACACCCCTCAATGACCACACCCTTTAGTGGCCACACTCCCAGTAACCACACCCATTTCCCCCAATATCCGCACCATTTAAAGACTCCTATTTTGTTAAGCCGCAAACAAAAATATATTAAAAAGTATGATAAAAAATAAAACTTTTATTCTTATCAAATAAAACAGCAGGCAAACAATAAATGTCAAACTAAAATATAGAGTCTATAAAAATAAAGTGTCAGGTTGTCATGCCGACCCTTTTTTCAAGTCAGTATATCTAGAAAAAGTAAAAATAGAAAACAGAACACAAAACCTAGACTTTATGTTAAATTAATGAATTACTATAGGTCCGAATATACGAAAAATGTATTCGGGCACATAATAATTTGTTTGAGAATGTGCGGCGGCCATGTTGGCCACCGGCGTGTTCTGTGAATGCGTGCCACCATCTTGGAGGCGGGGAGCATGACCTTACATGACGCCATGCATGCGTGGCGTTGGGTGACGTCACACGCCGATATAGGCGCCGCTATCTTGGTGTATACCTAGATATACACCAAGATGGCGGCGCCCAACACGTGCGGTGTTATATGACGTCATGCGCCCTGCCTCCAGAACATGCAAATGGCTGAATCCAAGGTAGCATAAAAATTTGTTTTGTTTGATGAAACGAATGAACGTTTTTAGTTTTCGTTCATTTCATGTGAAACAAATTTTTAGTCTTTGCACTTTTTTAAAATATTTTTTTTAATTTGGGGGTCTAAACAGACTCCTGACATTTACTTTTAAAATAGAAAAAGAAATTGAGGACACAAAGTCAGCCTGTTCATTCATAACTGGGAACATATAATACTATGTGTCCCCAATTATTTACAGCGATCAGACGATCGCTCCAGTGTTTGTCCTTTTTTCTTGTCCTCCTGACAGCAGGCATCGCTCCCTCCTCCCCCCCCCCCCCAGGAAGAGGAGAGAAGTTGCCCCGAGGACGAGCTGTGTCGGACGCCTGGCGCCCTAAGGCCGGCCCTGTATGTGACCTGAGTCCTTTGTGTCTGAACATCCTATCCTAGTTATTGTAAAAGAAGAATACAGGAAGTAAAATGGAATTTTAGTTTCCCCCTTAGTTTCAGCCTGATGTTGAGATTCCATGTTTAAAGCATATTATCGTGTTTCCCCGAAAATAAGACAGTGTCTTATTTTTTTTTTCCACAAAAAAAGACACTAGGTCTTATTTTCGGGAAGGAGGGAGCTGCGGCCGTTACATGTAAAATTCTACTATATGTGCAGCTACCCCGAAAGTAAGACCTAGCGGATCTCTGTAATATAAGACCTACCACCGAACTAGGTCTTATTTTCGGGGTAGGTCTTATATTACAGAAATCCCTGAAGATAGCACTAGGTCTTACTTTCGGGATAGGTCTTACTTTCGGGGAAACACGGTATGTACTCGATACCAAAAAAATGGTATTGGTGTATCACTATCAAGTACCAATATTTTTTCTTCAGTATTCTCTGATACCGAATACTGATTCCGGCATCCATGGGCCCGGATTATCAGGAAGCTACCTGATACCTAAAATTCTACTATATGTGCAGCTACCTCGAAAGTAAGACCTAGCGGATCTCTGTAATATAAGACCTACCACCGAACTAGGTCTTATTTTCGGGGTAGGTCTTATATTACAGAAATCCCTGAAGATAGCACTAGGTCTTACTTTCGGGATAGGTCTTACTTTCGGGGAAACACGGTATGTACTCGATACCAAAAAAATGGTATTGGTGTATCACTATCAAGTACCAATATTTTTTCTTCAGTATTCTCTGATACCGAATACTGATTCCGGCATCCATGGGCCCGGATTATCAGGAAGCTACCTGATACCTAAAATTCTACTATATGTGCAGCTACCTCGAAAGTAAGACCTAGCGGATCTCTGTAATATAAGACCTACCACCGAACTAGGTCTTATTTTCGGGGTAGGTCTTATATTACAGAAATCCCTGAAGATAGCACTAGGTCTTACTTTCGGGATAGGTCTTACTTTCGGGGAAACACGGTATGTACTCGATACCAAAAAAATGGTATTGGTGTATCACTATCAAGTACCAATATTTTTTCTTCAGTATTCTCTGATACCGAATACTGATTCCGGCATCCATGGGCCCGGATTATCAGGAAGCTACCTGATACCTAAAATTCTACTATATGTGCAGCTACCTCGAAAGTAAGACCTAGCGGATCTCTGTAATATAAGACCTACCACCGAACTAGGTCTTATTTTCGGGGTAGGTCTTATATTACAGAAATCCCTGAAGATAGCACTAGGTCTTACTTTCGGGATAGGTCTTACTTTCGGGGAAACACGGTATGTACTCGATACCAAAAAAATGGTATTGGTGTATCACTATCAAGTACCAATATTTTTTCTTCAGTATTCTCTGATACCGAATACTGATTCCGGCATCCATGGGCCCGGATTATCAGGAAGCTACCTGATACCTAAAATTCTACTATATGTGCAGCTACCTCGAAAGTAAGACCTAGCGGATCTCTGTAATATAAGACCTACCACCGAACTAGGTCTTATTTTCGGGGTAGGTCTTATATTACAGAAATCCCTGAAGATAGCACTAGGTCTTACTTTCGGGATAGGTCTTACTTTCGGGGAAACACGGTATGTACTCGATACCAAAAAAATGGTATTGGTGTATCACTATCAAGTACCAATATTTTTTCTTCAGTATTCTCTGATACCGAATACTGATTCCGGCATCCATGGGCCCGGATTATCAGGAAGCTACCTGATACCTAAAATTCTACTATATGTGCAGCTACCTCGAAAGTAAGACCTAGCGGATCTCTGTAATATAAGACCTACCACCGAACTAGGTCTTATTTTCGGGGTAGGTCTTATATTACAGAAATCCCTGAAGATAGCACTAGGTCTTACTTTCGGGATAGGTCTTACTTTCGGGGAAACACGGTATGTACTCGATACCAAAAAAATGGTATTGGTGTATCACTATCAAGTACCAATATTTTTTCTTCAGTATTCTCTGATACCGAATACTGATTCCGGCATCCATGGGCCCGGATTATCAGGAAGCTACCTGATACCTAAAATTCTACTATATGTGCAGCTACCTCGAAAGTAAGACCTAGCGGATCTCTGTAATATAAGACCTACCACCGAACTAGGTCTTATTTTCGGGGTAGGTCTTATATTACAGAAATCCCTGAAGATAGCACTAGGTCTTACTTTCGGGATAGGTCTTACTTTCGGGGAAACACGGTATGTACTCGATACCAAAAAAATGGTATTGGTGTATCACTATCAAGTACCAATATTTTTTCTTCAGTATTCTCTGATACCGAATACTGATTCCGGCATCCATGGGCCCGGATTATCAGGAAGCTACCTGATACCTAAAATTCTACTATATGTGCAGCTACCTCGAAAGTAAGACCTAGCGGATCTCTGTAATATAAGACCTACCACCGAACTAGGTCTTATTTTCGGGGTAGGTCTTATATTACAGAAATCCCTGAAGATAGCACTAGGTCTTACTTTCGGGATAGGTCTTACTTTCGGGGAAACACGGTATGTACTCGATACCAAAAAAATGGTATTGGTGTATCACTATCAAGTACCAATATTTTTTCTTCAGTATTCTCTGATACCGAATACTGATTCCGGCATCCATGGGCCCGGATTATCAGGAAGCTACCTGATACCTAAAATTCTACTATATGTGCAGCTACCTCGAAAGTAAGACCTAGCGGATCTCTGTAATATAAGACCTACCACCGAACTAGGTCTTATTTTCGGGGTAGGTCTTATATTACAGAAATCCCTGAAGATAGCACTAGGTCTTACTTTCGGGATAGGTCTTACTTTCGGGGAAACACGGTATGTACTCGATACCAAAAAAATGGTATTGGTGTATCACTATCAAGTACCAATATTTTTTCTTCAGTATTCTCTGATACCGAATACTGATTCCGGCATCCATGGGCCCGGATTATCAGGAAGCTACCTGATACCTAAAATTCTACTATATGTGCAGCTACCTCGAAAGTAAGACCTAGCGGATCTCTGTAATATAAGACCTACCACCGAACTAGGTCTTATTTTCGGGGTAGGTCTTATATTACAGAAATCCCTGAAGATAGCACTAGGTCTTACTTTCGGGATAGGTCTTACTTTCGGGGAAACACGGTATGTACTCGATACCAAAAAAATGGTATTGGTGTATCACTATCAAGTACCAATATTTTTTCTTCAGTATTCTCTGATACCGAATACTGATTCCGGCATCCATGGGCCCGGATTATCAGGAAGCTACCTGATACCTAAAATTCTACTATATGTGCAGCTACCTCGAAAGTAAGACCTAGCGGATCTCTGTAATATAAGACCTACCACCGAACTAGGTCTTATTTTCGGGGTAGGTCTTATATTACAGAAATCCCTGAAGATAGCACTAGGTCTTACTTTCGGGATAGGTCTTACTTTCGGGGAAACACGGTATGTACTCGATACCAAAAAAATGGTATTGGTGTATCACTATCAAGTACCAATATTTTTTCTTCAGTATTCTCTGATACCGAATACTGATTCCGGCATCCATGGGCCCGGATTATCAGGAAGCTACCTGATACCTAAAATTCTACTATATGTGCAGCTACCTCGAAAGTAAGACCTAGCGGATCTCTGTAATATAAGACCTACCACCGAACTAGGTCTTATTTTCGGGGTAGGTCTTATATTACAGAAATCCCTGAAGATAGCACTAGGTCTTACTTTCGGGATAGGTCTTACTTTCGGGGAAACACGGTATGTACTCGATACCAAAAAAATGGTATTGGTGTATCACTATCAAGTACCAATATTTTTTCTTCAGTATTCTCTGATACCGAATACTGATTCCGGCATCCATGGGCCCGGATTATCAGGAAGCTACCTGATACCTAAAATTCTACTATATGTGCAGCTACCTCGAAAGTAAGACCTAGCGGATCTCTGTAATATAAGACCTACCACCGAACTAGGTCTTATTTTCGGGGTAGGTCTTATATTACAGAAATCCCTGAAGATAGCACTAGGTCTTACTTTCGGGATAGGTCTTACTTTCGGGGAAACACGGTATGTACTCGATACCAAAAAAATGGTATTGGTGTATCACTATCAAGTACCAATATTTTTTCTTCAGTATTCTCTGATACCGAATACTGATTCCGGCATCCATGGGCCCGGATTATCAGGAAGCTACCTGATACCTAAAATTCTACTATATGTGCAGCTACCTCGAAAGTAAGACCTAGCGGATCTCTGTAATATAAGACCTACCACCGAACTAGGTCTTATTTTCGGGGTAGGTCTTATATTACAGAAATCCCTGAAGATAGCACTAGGTCTTACTTTCGGGATAGGTCTTACTTTCGGGGAAACACGGTATGTACTCGATACCAAAAAAATGGTATTGGTGTATCACTATCAAGTACCAATATTTTTTCTTCAGTATTCTCTGATACCGAATACTGATTCCGGCATCCATGGGCCCGGATTATCAGGAAGCTACCTGATACCTAAAATTCTACTATATGTGCAGCTACCTCGAAAGTAAGACCTAGCGGATCTCTGTAATATAAGACCTACCACCGAACTAGGTCTTATTTTCGGGGTAGGTCTTATATTACAGAAATCCCTGAAGATAGCACTAGGTCTTACTTTCGGGATAGGTCTTACTTTCGGGGAAACACGGTATGTACTCGATACCAAAAAAATGGTATTGGTGTATCACTATCAAGTACCAATATTTTTTCTTCAGTATTCTCTGATACCGAATACTGATTCCGGCATCCATGGGCCCGGATTATCAGGAAGCTACCTGATACCTAAAATTCTACTATATGTGCAGCTACCTCGAAAGTAAGACCTAGCGGATCTCTGTAATATAAGACCTACCACCGAACTAGGTCTTATTTTCGGGGTAGGTCTTATATTACAGAAATCCCTGAAGATAGCACTAGGTCTTACTTTCGGGATAGGTCTTACTTTCGGGGAAACACGGTATGTACTCGATACCAAAAAAATGGTATTGGTGTATCACTATCAAGTACCAATATTTTTTCTTCAGTATTCTCTGATACCGAATACTGATTCCGGCATCCATGGGCCCGGATTATCAGGAAGCTACCTGATACCTAAAATTCTACTATATGTGCAGCTACCTCGAAAGTAAGACCTAGCGGATCTCTGTAATATAAGACCTACCACCGAACTAGGTCTTATTTTCGGGGTAGGTCTTATATTACAGAAATCCCTGAAGATAGCACTAGGTCTTACTTTCGGGATAGGTCTTACTTTCGGGGAAACACGGTATGTACTCGATACCAAAAAAATGGTATTGGTGTATCACTATCAAGTACCAATATTTTTTCTTCAGTATTCTCTGATACCGAATACTGATTCCGGCATCCATGGGCCCGGATTATCAGGAAGCTACCTGATACCTAAAATTCTACTATATGTGCAGCTACCTCGAAAGTAAGACCTAGCGGATCTCTGTAATATAAGACCTACCACCGAACTAGGTCTTATTTTCGGGGTAGGTCTTATATTACAGAAATCCCTGAAGATAGCACTAGGTCTTACTTTCGGGATAGGTCTTACTTTCGGGGAAACACGGTATGTACTCGATACCAAAAAAATGGTATTGGTGTATCACTATCAAGTACCAATATTTTTTCTTCAGTATTCTCTGATACCGAATACTGATTCCGGCATCCATGGGCCCGGATATATTATCGTGTTTCCCCGAAAATAAGACAGTGTCTTATTTTTTTTTTCCACAAAAAAAGACACTAGGTCTTATTTTCGGGAAGGAGGGAGCTGCGGCCGTTACATGTAAAATTCTACTATATGTGCAGCTACCCCGAAAGTAAGACCTAGCGGATCTCTGTAATATAAGACCTACCACCG
>NW_017306502.1:59505-69880 GCF_000935625.1 Nanorana parkeri
GCTGTCATGTCGGATGGCCAGCGGGGAAGAGGAGAGAAGTTGCCCCGAGGACGAGCTGTGTCGGACGCCTGGCGCCCTAAGGCCGGCCCTGTATGTGACCTGAGTCCTTTGTGTCTGAACATCCTATCCTAGTTATTGTAAAAGAAGAATACAGGAAGTAAAATGGAATTTTAGTTTCCCCCTTAGTTTCAGCCTGATGTTGAGATTCCATGTTTAAAGCATATTATCGTGTTTCCCCGAAAATAAGACAGTGTCTTATTTTTTTTTTCCACAAAAAAAGACACTAGGTCTTATTTTCGGGAAGGAGGGAGCTGCGGCCGTTACATGTAAAATTCTACTATATGTGCAGCTACCCCGAAAGTAAGACCTAGCGGATCTCTGTAATATAAGACCTACCACCGAACTAGGTCTTATTTTCGGGGTAGGTCTTATATTACAGAAATCCCTGAAGATAGCACTAGGTCTTACTTTCGGGATAGGTCTTACTTTCGGGGAAACACGGTATGTACTCGATACCAAAAAAATGGTATTGGTGTATCACTATCAAGTACCAATATTTTTTCTTCAGTATTCTCTGATACCGAATACTGATTCCGGCATCCATGGGCCCGGATTATCAGGAAGCTACCTGATACCTAAAATTCTACTATATGTGCAGCTACCTCGAAAGTAAGACCTAGCGGATCTCTGTAATATAAGACCTACCACCGAACTAGGTCTTATTTTCGGGGTAGGTCTTATATTACAGAAATCCCTGAAGATAGCACTAGGTCTTACTTTCGGGATAGGTCTTACTTTCGGGGAAACACGGTATGTACTCGATACCAAAAAAATGGTATTGGTGTATCACTATCAAGTACCAATATTTTTTCTTCAGTATTCTCTGATACCGAATACTGATTCCGGCATCCATGGGCCCGGATTATCAGGAAGCTACCTGATTATCTGGACAAACAAAGAAACACAGGAGCGCTAGAAGCTGATCTGATGGAGTCTAGTGACGTGACAAAGTTACACTGTGTCAAACGGGATCTGGCTGTGGAATGGTGAAAAAAAGTGTCTTACTGTATGAGAGGGTGGTGGAGGATGATCTGTGTTGGCTCTGTGAAGGCAAATTAACTGAAAAAGATTAAATGAAAAGTGAAAGAAAAACAGAAAGCACTTACATGATGGAGTCTATCAAGGTGCCCCTCTGTTATCCAATGTGTGGATGGGATGGCAGTGGGGGGGGGGAATCGGCTGTCCCAGATGAAGAAGGAGCTGCATCCGATTAGGAGACTGTCTGGAGGTGGCAGCTAAAGATCCGGTTGGCAGGTGATGAATTTTCATCAGGCTGCGTAGGTGATGTGAAAGATGTTCTGAAGAAGGAGGCATGGCCTCTGAAATGCGTAAACCGTGGATCACTTGCAGCCATCAGGCTGAGGTGCTACACTTTTATCTCCGCTATTTGTACTTTCCTTTTACCCATCATCTGTACATGCCTGCTAATTCCAGCTGTTTGTAAGTACGGTCTCAGCCTTTTTATACCACTACATTAAATTGTTTCACACGATGGAGGTGCTCCTTTTGTTTTTTATTCCAATATTGGTAATACATTTAGACAGCAAGCATGTCATTTCTCCTCCAATGAATATCAGAAATATATATATATATATAACTGTAGGTTATGGAATGTAGTGTTGTTGTCTTAGCAATTGATGGAGGTGCCCTCCGCACACCTTTCAGCAGTCCCGGCCAACAATCAAATAAATGGTGCTCGAAGTAACTTCACGGATGGCACCGTGCAAAACACAAGATTGAAGAAAATAGGTCACCAGCACTCCATAAGTTAAAATGAATGAGTCCTTTTAATGGACAATGATGTCACAGAAATCCAACATGAGCCCATGTTGGATTTCTGTGACATCATTGTCCATTAAAAGGACTCATTCATTTTAACTTATGGAGTGCTGGTGACCTATTTTCTTCAATCTTGTTGTCTTAGCAGACATGTCAATAATGACAGTTACTACATAACCCAACATTCAGTAGGTATCTCTGCGCTTTTGCATTTCAGTGTGGTCAGAATAGTATCAGATACAGTCAGAAACAGTTTCCAGTATTTTTTTGAAATGCAAATAAACTGCCCAAATTCCATAGAATACTTGGAAGTCAGTTTTCTGCATGACAAGGATTTTCTCTATCAAACAGATTTTGTCTTCTCTCAAAAGCCATTCAGCCACTGGGATCAAGTTTTTTGTTGTGCTTAATAGGTGAGACATTCATTTCTTATATTTGTGATTGGTATGCCACTGTTATTAAAAAAAACAGTTTCTATTAGGTTGAAGATTTGATCCCAGTAATTTTCTATTAAAGGGCATAACCCCCCAAAATGTTTCTAGGTGATTGTCCACACCTCCAGCATTGTGGAGGTGTTTAGTAGGGATGCACCGATACCGATACTAGTATCGATAACGGTGCCGATTCCGAGTATTTGGGCAAGTACTCGTACTCGCCCAAATGCTCCGATGCCTAGCACGAGTACTTCCGGTATCAGGAAGCCGGGCAGCGCATCATCACACGCTGCCCGGTTTCGTGATTGACCGGAAGCTGGCCTCTTGAGGTAAGGGTACCTTACCGTAGTATGTATAGCCTGTCAACCCCCCGGGGCCTCTCCAGCGAGAATGCGGCCTGCGTCCGGTACACAGCCCGAGCCGTCCAATCAGGAAGCCGGGCGCCGTCTAATGACGCGACGCCCTGCTTTCTGTTTGTCCGAGAAGCTGGCTTCATGCTCCCTCGTCATCTCATGACAAGAGAGCATGGAGCCGGCCTCCCGGCCAATCAGAAAGCAGGGCGTCGCGTCATTACACGGCTTCCTGATCGGCCGGCTAGACGGCCCCGGCTGGGTACCGGACGAAGGCCGCGTTCTCGCTGGAGATGCCCCGGGGGATGACAGGCTGCACATACTAAGGTAAGAGTGGACTTTTTTGTTAATCGGGAAGCCGGGTGGCGTCTCTTTACACGCTGCCCGGCTTCCCGGCTAATCAGGAAGCCGGGTGGCGAGTCATTACACGCCACCTGGCTTCCTGAATGGGACTTCCGTTACTCGGTAATTGGTATCGGCGAGTACCGGAAAAAAATTATCGGTACTCGGTACCAAAATACCGGTATCGGTGCATCCCTAGTGTTTAGGGATTACATCTTTTTAGACTTGCCAAGTCGCTGTACCACTTGGTGATAACTTTGAAACTGTTTGTAGAAATATCAGCATTTATTGTAGAGGCATGGGTTAGGGGCAATAACTTTTTATTTTTTTGTTAACCTGCCGGCCGGGTAGGAGAGATTTTATGTAGTCCAAAGAAAGCAACAATTTATATAATGCCAACATATCATAAGATAGATCTGTTGTTGGTAAAAATGACTGTTCTGGGGGAGAAAAGAGTCTAAGGATCTTAAAGGATGCGGGAGGCTTTTAACAAAGTCACATAGTTGCAGCCTTCTCCACAAGTCTAAGGGAGTACACTCCATCATGTTCTGGTATCTATGAGGTCTAGAATCCTGTTGTTTCTCACAGCATGGTCAAGCAAATGCAGCCTTTTTTGCAACTTTCTGGTTTTGGAAATCGCCAGTATCAATTTTTGTAAGAAATTGAGGATTAAAGGGTTAAGTAGCAGATTTATCAGCCAAATCTGTCTGTGGCACAATAAATGGTTCTCCAGAAGCTTCTGAAAAAGAATGCTTAGGCTGAAATTTAACCCTTAATGGTACTCAATGGCAGTTGCTAATCAACACTAAATTGGAAGAAGCTAAGTACCTGACTGACTGAATAAGCAAGGGGACTAATCCCCAGAGACGTGCACCATTAAAAGGCCTTATAGGTGAGATGCTAAACCTTATGAGAGGAATGTTTGTGAGCCCCTAAGCATTATGGCAATTATTGCCAAAGAGATTTTTCTCTCAACACCTGGACTTCAATAACCATGCCATTAAAGCCAGCGTCTGAGAAGACAGATGGAAAATTGGTTCTGGAAATCCAATAACTGTTTGAAAAGGAAGCTGCTAGGGAGAATGTGCAACCAGATCGAATGGATGTGAGTACCAGAACATTCTCCACATAAGTTGGGATATCTCATTTAGGGAGCAAATACATGGTACTGAGAAAACAGGGCGACAAGAGCATCTGACACAAACAGGAGGCTATAATGGTCACATAATGCATTCCCCGGCTAAGACAGATCTGAAGGACATTTTCTACTTCTTGGGCTGTTGCATTGTCAGACTGGACTGGATGCCATTTCAGACTCATCTAATGCAGGGGGATAACTGAAGGACTTGCAGATCCAAGGTTGATGGTCTCTGTCTCCAAACAATGACTTTGCACAAACAAGGTGTCCAGAATGGTTCTCAGTCAGACAGACTTTCATGATTATGAGATTCCATCTTAGAGGCAAGAAGGATTTTTCTCCATCACCATCATAAACTAAGGTCACCACAGAAGAGATGACCTGGTCTGAAGACTGAGAGATATCTACCTGTCTATTATCATTTATTACAGGTATTTATATAGCGCCGACAATTTACATAATGCTTTACACATTCACATACGTCCCTGCCCTCAAGGAGCTTACAATGCAAGGTCCTTATTTCACATGCATATATGCAGTGACAATTTGGAGAGGAGCCAATTAACTTTTCTTGTCTTTGGAGTGTGGGGGGAACCCGGAGGAAACCGGAGAGATACCCAACTGCAGGGTCCTGGTGTAAAACTGATCAAATGGAACTGCCTTGAATAAGGCAACCATCAGCAGGACCTGCATGCAGCAGCACAGAGAAGACTTGCATTATGTGAGCAGTAGAACCTGTCAAAGACTAGAGGCCACCACCTAAAACTGGTGGAGAAAAGATTTAAGTACAAGGGGCGTAGGGGCTTCTTCTCAGTTAGAGCGGTTAGGGTCTGGAACTCGCTGCCACAAGCAGTGGTATCAGCTAAGAGTGTGGAATCATTCATAAAGCATTTGGACAATTTCCTCAGAGACCGCAACATACAGGGGTACAGGTACCCTTCAGAAAAAAATCACACAGGGACACATGCAGAATCACATACTTACACGCAATAGGTTGAACTTGATGGACCTGTGTCTTTATTCAACCTCAAATACTATGCAACTATGTATCTCAGGGAAGCCACCAGAAATCTTCTAGAGTCTGTAGAGCGATCCAAATATAGGCTTGCAACTTATGGGACAGTGAAGCCCTGAACAGTAGGTTGACATGGTAGCCAACTACAGAGATGCCCCTGGTCAGCTGCAGTGCCAGCTAGGGACCAAGACCCTGGTGAACACTCATGGATTATGAGTCAGCCCAAAGTGGAGCTTCGCAAATCGAAAGTGATTTTTTTCTACTAGAAAGCACTAGAGGCCAGAAACAATGAGGATGTGAAAATAAACACCCTGGACGCCCATAGAGGAGAGGGTATGTCCATTGTGAAAAAAGGCAACCACAGACCAAGCCAATTCCAGTTTTCTGAGCATGCCTGATGCATTTCAAAGTCTTGAAGTCTATAATGTGAAGAATATCCTCAGATAGCAAGCAATTGAGCTGCAAGTTTGAAAATGACTTGCTAAACGATTGCTAGACTTGCCAAACTTCACAATTTTGTTGCACAATTGCAGCAAGTCTGCATTGCAAGTCTCCAGATCAATGTGCTTTGCAAAAGTGCAGTACACTTGCAGAGATAGGCAGATCCAGCTGTCACTCACGCAGCTGGGTGGATCTCGACAGTATTGTCGGGATCCGTCCTGGCTGCGGCGCTCTCAGTATATCGTAGGCAATATACTTAGCTTTGGGTCATGGGAGGAGGTTAGCAGGGCCGGCCTTAGGCCTTTAGGCGCCCTGTGCGAGAAAACTTTACAGCGCCCCTCAGTGACCACACCCCTCAGTGACCACACCCTTTAGTGGCCACACTCCGTAACCACACCCATTTTTCCAAATATCCGCACCATTTAAAGACTCCTATTTTGTTAAGCCGCAAAGAAACATATTAAAAAATATGATAAAAATAAAACTTTTATTCGAAGGTATTAAACTTGTAGGCACAATATAAGTATTCTTATCAAATAAAACAACAGCAGGCAAACAATAAATGTCAAACTAAAATAGAGTCTATAAAAATAGTGTTAGGTTGTCATGCCAATCCCTTTTTTCAAGTAAGTGCATCTAGAAAAGTAAAAATAGAAAACAGAACACAAAACCCGGAATACTTGTAAAATGAATGAATTACTATATGTCCGAATATACGAAAAATATATTCAGGCTCATAATAATTTGTTTGAGAATGTGCGGCGGCCATGTTGGCCAACAGCGTGTTCTGTGAATGCGTGCCACCATCTTGGAGGCAGGGAGCATGACGTTACATGACGCCATGCATACCTAGATATACACCAAGATGGCGGCGCCCAACACGTGCGGTGTTATATGACGTCATGCGCCCTGCCTCCAGAACACGCCAATGGCTGAATCCAAAATAGCATAAAAAAGTGTTTTGTTTGATGAAACAAATGAACATTTTTTTAGTTTTCGTTAATTTCATCTGAAATTCATTTTTAGTCTTCGCACATGTCTAATAATACGTATGTGTGTGTGAGTGTGTGTGTGAGGGGGGATGCCGGGGGGGCTGTTTTCACTTTTTTAAAATAATTTTTTACATTTTTTATTATTTTTTTCATAATTTTTTTTATTATTTATTTATTTTTTACTGTTGGGGGGCTTTGGGAAATATTAGGGGTCCAAACAGACCCCTGACATTTCCCTTTTAAAATAGAAAAGAAATTGAGGACACCAAATCCTCAATTTCTTATTCAGCAGCCTCAGCACTCAATGAATGGGAAGCTCTCAGTACAGAGGCTTTCCATTCAAATATTTACTATCAGCTGTTTCTGAATGGGGAGGAGCCTCTGTACTGAGTGCGTCTCCCCATTGAGGAAATCTTGAATGAACAGGCTGTGATGTAAATCACCTCCTGTTCATTCATAACTGGGGACACATAGTACTATATGTCCCAAGTTATTTACAAACACTGGACTGATCAGACGATCGCTCCAGTGTTTGTCCTTCTCACACGGAGGACCGGTAAATATCACCGATATTTACCGATCCCCGCACAGCCACGCACAGAGTCGCTGTCATCCTGAAACTGACAAGATGATAGTGGCTCCGATCTCCTCCCCGCTTGGCCATCCTGACAGCTGCGGGTGCGGCGTCTCTCCCCCTCACCGCTCCGCCATACTGACAGCAGGCAGCGCTCCCTCCTGCGCCCCCCCCCCCTAAAGTGTGGGGGGGGAGGGGCGGGCGAGGGAGCACTGTCATATTGGATGGCCAACGATGAGGGGGAGAGAAGCCGCCCCCAAGACGAGCTGTGTCTGCCGCACGGCGCCCTTTTGCCATGGCGCCCTGGAGGGGCTCGCACACCCCTAAGGCCGGCCCTGGAGATTAGTATGTGTCTTAACCAAATGTCTACAAAGGTCAGCAAGAATCTTATCATCTTGAGTGTAGGTGGGGGCACACCTCGTCTCAAGATGAGATTGAAACAATCTGTCTTGCACAAAAGGAAGCTGAGTTAACCTCTTGCCGTCCGCCCGTAGTAAAAAAACGGACGGACGGCACTGCAGCATCTGCGGGTTGCCGTCTCCAGACGGCAAACTCAAAAAGTGAAGATTCACTATTTTATGGGGAACATCTAGAAATGTTATTTCCATCTAAGCAGTACCCATAAAATGTCTATTGAAATATACCAGTGTACTCTCTTTGCTTAGGCACCCCTGTGCCTACAGCCTCATAGTGGTATATCTGCAGTCTGAATCTAAGGCATTATGATGGCTAGTTTCACAGGATTTGGAGTGAGATTTACTGATGTCAGTACTGTGCTCCTCACTGCTCTTCTGAGAGCTTGCAGGAAAGAAAGTTGTGCCTGAGTACTAACAGTGCAAGATTTTCTGTGCTTCTGCATCATTTATTCTGTGGATCTGTGCTTTCGCTACCCTTCTCCTGCTGCCAGTCATCAGATCACCAGTCATGGGGGGAAGCTCTGACATTAGGAAACAAACCCTGTCTCTGCTGAGATAGTCACTTCGATTCATAGACAGTGCAGAACAAGATGTGGGAAAAGGATTAGTTGCAGGCAGTCTGCAGGCAATACTGGTGACTTCTTGGAGGCTTGGTCAGTCAACCAACATTTCAGCCAAAGTACTCTGCACATAATTAATAAGACAGCAGTGACAAGGGCTATCAAGAAGACATCACAATGGTATTTTACCATCTGTTCAACCTGGTAGTTTGCCAGGTTGATAAAATGTTGGGGAGAGTTTTCCACTTAAAAGGCTTTGTAGCTTTTGTTCTGCGCAATGCACATCATTGCTGTCTACTACCTGTTTGCTTCTGTTCAGTAGTAGACATGTAAGCCAGCAAAAAATGTGTTTAGTTTAGTTATTTAGTTTTTCGAGATTCGGGTCTGAAAGTCAATTTGTTTCGGCACTAGGATTCGGATGAATGCGAATTTCATTAATTTCAGAGTTAAATGATCATTACGAACTAAAATTTGTTGCAGAAAAGTGACATTACATGTTTACTTTGTTGCTTTTAAATTTCTGACAACACAAACAAACAAACAAACAAAAAAAAAACAGCATGGGGCCCCTTTATGAAAGGGGGCACCCAGATGCAGATGAGCCCCCTTGCCCGCAGACCCCCACAACCACCTGGTCAGGGTTGTGGGGAATATGCCCTTGTCCCCATCGGCATAGGGACAAAGTGCTTTTCCAGGGGGTCCCCTCCCTAGAAAAGCACCCTCCCAATGCCACGGGCATGTGGCTTGGTATGGTGGGGGGAGGGGGGGGCACACGCCCCCTCCTATCCCACAATATAGTGAGCCGACCGCAATGTGATGCAGTGCGTTCTGGCCAGAATCCGGCAGGAATGCACTGTGTCTAGTGTGACTGAGGCTTAAGGGTCTGGAATGGGATTTTGGGGGAACCCCATTTTATTATTACATGGGGTCCCCCCTAACATTCCTACCAGACCAAAAGGGTCTAGTATGAGTTGGGGGGACCCAACGCTGTTTTTTTTCACATTATTATTATTACTGTGAACAGTTAAACACTTTTGTGTATTCTGTGACAGCTCTCATATTCTTTACATTGGCAATGTTAGTGTCCTCAAAGAAGCAGAAGCTGTTACAGAATAACAGACATCTTTCCGCTTCTTTCATTATTTACATTTTGTAACAATATTGTGTTACTTTGTTTTCATTTGAGATACAAATCAGTAAAGCCAGAGAGCGATAAATGACAGCTCTCCCGCTTGTTATATTTAGTTTGCGAATGAAGCAGATGTATCCGAATTTCGTTCAAAACTTTCGCATTCCTTCAGATTCGTTATTTCTGTCAATCAGATATTCGGATGCATCCAAATGTCCGAATTTACAGAAAATCGTCCGAATTGCATATGTTTATGCAGTAGGGAGGGAAAGTTTAAAGCTGAACTCTAGGCACAAACATGTTAATATTCCTTAATAGCCACAAAGGATATAAATCCACTTTATGTGCACAAAACACTTCTGCCAATCCCTGATATTATATTGTAGCAGCACCTAACTTGTGCAGAGAGCAGAGCTGTGGAAGCGGGCCAGCAGCTTCACCCACTACAGACTGCCTGCAGAGAATTACAGGAGGGAGCAGATACAGGACCAGTCAGCCTGCACAACGAGATTGCAGTAGTGACGGGTCTTTATTACAGGAAGCTCCTGCACAACGTTTCAGACTGGATTACAGCACAGTACACCCAGATTCTGGTAGGAATACACATACTTCTTGAACTTATACATTATTGCTTATCCTGGAGTTCAGCTTTAAAATGTGTTTTAACAAAGCACGTGTATACAAAGACGTGGAAGGGTTTGTCCACAACTGAGGTCACATCTATCAGATAAACAATAGAAGCTGGCTATACAGTGCAGACATTTTTTTTTTTTAGCCAAAGCGCTTCAAGCAAAGGACGATCTGCACTGGCAATGGCAGACTAGCATCTAGAAATCATTCTGTACCCGAAGGGATGCCGTACATTCTTTGAGTGTCCGATAGGTCAAAACCAATGTCAGTTTTCTGCAACCGCGAACGATTGGCTCAACTAACCCCTTCAGCCCCGCCTCCAATTTCCATTGGCGAGCTCATCCCCTTAAAAGACTCTTATTTCTATATTACGGAAATGTAAGAGCGGCATATTGAGCCCGAACGCCACATCATTAAGTAAACATCTTATTGGCTAATTATGTTCTCTGCTTACACACAGCAGCGGGATATACAGGTGTGCCGTGCCCGCTAGACTCTAACCCAGGACAGTGCCA
>NW_017306502.1:69912-81421 GCF_000935625.1 Nanorana parkeri
CGGAGCCTGCCTCCTCCTAGTAGCAGAAGACTGAGGGAGAAAGCAGGGCGCGCTCACGCGTCAGGTTTTGAAATGTGGGGCACGGTTAGCTGAGGAGCGGACACCACCGTCATATAATTAGGGGGAAGGGGGGGCGCGCTGCTCGTGGACGGTGGCACATCGAGGCGCGGTCTCTGTCCAGTGTGTCTCGGCGGCGCCGGGAGGCGCTCGGTTTCCTCGGGATGGCGGAGCTCTGGGGAAGCGGCGGCCCTGAGATGTAAAGCGGCCGCCTTGCCTGTCTTCTGCGGTCCATTGATGAAAGGGGAGCGCCGGGTGTCACCTTCTGTGTCATCTTGATCGGATTTGTGTAGCCACCTCTTTTTTTTTTTCTTCTTCTTCCTCCCTGGGATCTAATACCTCCTCGGCTGGACCTCATTTGTGCAAAAAAAAATTTGTGTGGTTTCATTGAAATCCCCTCTCAGGACCATGGCCGACGACGACGTGCTGTTTGAAGATGTGTATGAGCTCTGTGAGGTGATTGGAAAGTAAGTTGTCCCCACAGTGTTAATTGCAGATGGACCTATGCATGCTTGTGATCGCAGATGTATGGCTGCACAATGACACCTGGAGATGTGCTCATATCACATCGCAGCTGGATGGTCGCTAGCAGTGCAAGTGATTGATGGCAATGGCATCCTTGCAATGGGTTCCCCTTCTCCACATAGGCAGGGCATGTTGCAGAGCTTGGATTCTACCTGTGTGCTATCCACCCAGTTCAAGCCCAATGATGATTGTGCATTAGCTTGGATGTAACCATATGGGCTTTCATCTAAGGTGGGACGAGGCTCCATCCTTGTCCCCCCTCCCTCCCTGTGTCACCGGCAGTGAGATGTGCACGCTCAGGTCTCTTGTCTTAAAGATGGCTTTCCTTCAAGGGTCCTGAGGTTTGACAGATGCCAGCTTTGCAGTCATAGGGGGGCTGTACACGGTTGGCTTTGCATTGCAGGCATGGGCTCGCCAGCGTAAATTTGCCGTCTACCGGGGACTACCACGACCTGCACGTTGTCATAGGAGCTTTGCGGAGGGATTCTTCAAAAGCTATAACGTTTCAAGTTGTTAGAAGTAGGAGGTCGTTGGAGTCGGCGTGCCTCGGTTTCTCCAGTCATTAACGCCTCCCACTCCTTTTCTTTGCTGCTGCTGAGTATGTCCAAACGCAGGGGTGGGCAAATCATCCTGAAATTCAGGAGCCAGTCTATCCTACCCGGGAGCCGGCTCCATTGACAACTAGAGACGACCTCAAAAGTTAGGCACTAGTTGAGATTTTTAAGGAGCCATTGGCTACCTGGCTCCTTGGATTTCTTCACCCCTGTCCAAAAGTATGCGTTCGTAGAATGTTTTGGTACAGTGCAAAGTGCTTGTCATACCATTGTATTTTTTTAGGATCCTATATGTAATTTAGAAAATTGTATTAGTAGTGAAGTTGGTGTTATGGGCTTGTTCACACTGGCCTGCAGTAAGGGACGGTGCCTTGTGTTGTTACAACGCAGGGTGCTGTTAGCCCTTTTTTTTTTTTTTTTTTTTTTTTAAACGTTTTTAAAATTACATTAAGGTCTCTATTTTGGGGGACTCCCTTTGTAGTGGGGCTATCCCTGCACTGCAAGGGTTAAAGTGATATTAAAGTCAAAAGGATTTTAAGTTATTTCAACTGCTGATGAAATCACTTACATGGATGCGGCTCCTGGATATTTAAAAGGTTTAGTTTCCTGCAGAATCAGCTGATCCCCCTGAGCAATGGCTCTTATATCCTGTTTGTAGGGTGGCTCCTTTCACTTGCAGGGCCCTATGGAGCCAACCTTGTGTGTGCTAGTAGGTTGTGTGTCTCCACAAACACACAGAAGAGAAACAATATATCACCAGCACACTGTAGGATTGTGTCTCAATGAATGTGTTTTTTATTGACACATATTGTCACAGCAAGAGCAATGTTTCAGGCCACGCAGGGTCGACCCTATGTGGCCTGAAACGTTGTTTTTGCTGTGTCAATAATAAGATGTTTGTTGGGACACAATCCTACAGTGTGCTGGTGACCGCTTCTCTTCTGATTTGTGCGGCAGTTACTTCAGCACCGTTCTCAATGGGTTTTCCTGTAAGGAGTCCAGTGCTACGTTTCTGGACTTCCACGTACGTACTGGCACAGCTGGGCAAGTCATTCCCCCTACTCCCCCATTCATTCATTCATTCATTCTTACCTTCTCCAAGTTAGTGGATAGACAGGTACTGGAGATTGCTCTGTCCTTTGTGATTTTGTACTGGACAGGAAGTTCAGGGAAGCTGAGCGAGTTGGAGCTGTTCAGCAATCTGCTCACTGGAAGTATTGGGGGAAACAAAGAAATACTTTGCTGAGTAATGTGTTTTTGTTTGATCTGGATTCCTAATTGGAAAAAAAAAAGTTTGGGTGTTTTATACTACTTTAAACTGTTTGGTTTTGTCTAGGGTTATGGTGTAAAACACTTCAATAAAATGTCACTAAATATACAAGGATATGGGAAGTTTTAAATACACATGAATACAAACACACACACGTACGTTGAACTCTAAAAGTCAGCACTCTCCTACCTGTGGACGTCCCTTGGCGTCCTCCCGTGTCATGCAGGGCTATGGGCCCTGCACTAGATATGATGACATCAGTAGGCCTTGGACTACTGGAGCTTAGGGGGAGAGAGGTTCCAGGTGCTGCTCTTTAGCCTGTAGGAGTGGGATCAGGTAAGAAAAAGTGCTTTCCATAGCTGCTCTAGACATAAATGAGCTGTTAACCCTTGCAGAGCGGGAGTAGCCTCACCACAAGAGAAGTTTTTGCACTCGTGTGAGGTGTGGTGCAAAATAAGCAGCACGCTTACATTTGTATGGGCTGCAACCCACCTGAGTGCAGCATTGTAAACCGGGTGCAATTGTTTGATTGATCGATTGGTTAGGAGTCAACGTATGTGGTGTGAATGAGCCTTAAAACCACTCTGGCCAGGAAGCAAACACTAGGATATGCTAAGAAGAGGTTTACCTTTTCCCGGTTGTCCTTGTTATGAATTCCAGCTGTGGAGGCATTTTTGCCCCCTCATACATGCCCCTCGTTCTGCCTGTGCAGGGTGGCTTTTGTACAGCACGACCGACCACCACTCATATCTCTCTATGGATAGTGGCTGCTGGTCGCTTTTCTTCCTCGTGGTAGCTTACCTTAGGAAGCGATGATGTGTTTGTGTCACACTTGCACCCAGTTGTGACCTGCCCATGGGCATTGATTGGCAGCTAAATGTTTACAAAGTGGCAGACCAAGAACAACCCTGGACACTGCTAATGTATACACCCACAACATCAATACTATGATTTATTGAAATTGTAGTTCTGTTTCACATGGCTGCTGATATGTGCAGTGCCTCCTCCAGACAACTGGACAAGGCAGCAGGTACTGGCTGCAAGTGATATCACAATAAATAAACATTGCTAAGAAAGTTAGAGACATTTGTAAAATGTTATTATTTTTGATATGCATGTGGCAGGGCAGGACAAGTCCCAGAAGCCAGGTAGGTAATGCTCCATAAACAGCCAGAACCTAACGTTTGATGTTCTCTCTTTGTGCCGTCAATAGAACTGGCTCTTAATTTTTTTTGGGATCAGACAGAGTGGCCCCAGAATTCCATACCAACTTGTCTTCCCCTGGCATGGGGACAGGGAACTTGAAGTGAAAAATTGGCTGTATGTTGGAGTTCCACTTTAAAGTAGATCTAATCCTTAACTAGATGACTTTGTGCGCTAAAGCGCTGTATGTAAACAACTGACATGGTCTTTTTTAAAATTTGAAGTCTGTTCTGCTGATCTCTGCAGCCTTTTTCAGTCACTTCATGTCTACATGCATTTGCTCAAGCATCAGCTGTGTACCATTGCTTAGGACCAGCTTCCTGACTGTGTCTCTTCAGGTCTGCCTGAAGTCTCTATTAAGCTGGCCATACACCTTACAATTATCTGCAGATTTTCTGTGGTCAGATGGAAAAGGTGATAATTGTAAGGTGTATGGGCACCTTTAGGGCTAGTTCACACCAAGCGCGGAGCAGATGCAGAACAGTTACAGAACGGATCAAAACTGCGTCCAATGTATTCCAATGGTATTTTGGGCTCTAGTTCACACCAGAGCATTCAGTTTCAGCGCATGTTAAAAAAACTGCAGCAAGCCCTATTTTTCCTGCTCTGGAACGCACTGAAAGCCCATTTTAGGATTTAAAAAGAAAAATACATTTACAGACCAGCCTGTATAGACCTCTTCATTATTATGCGATTCTTTAGTGCTGTGATAGTTTGACTGGCAAAAGACAGTATCCAATTTTTTTATATATCATCTTTTGAGATGTTCCCAAAATTTTGGGAAATTTCCAGGTTGGTTTTTTTTTTTTTTTTTACTGTGCAAAGAAATAAAGACCAAATGTGTTCGGAAACAAAACAGTTTGTTTTTCTTCTGTTAAGATAAATATGCCAGGACAGTGTGGACGACCCCTTTTTGGAAAGCAGGCACCTCAAATTTTGTATCATTTTTTTTGTGTGCAAATGGAGCATGCTGGTAATTTAGAGGGACAAAGCTTGGTAGTGGTGCTCTACATGCAGTGCACAGGTCATACACAGAGGGCAGGGGGTGAAGGGGTTAATGTAAAGGTCACATACAGTGGCAGGGTGGAGATGAAGGGGTTAATGTGCAGGGCAAGGTTGATGGGAGTTCATTTACAGATCACATTGAGACAGGCTGTAGATAAGATGTGTATTCCTATGCTTTGTACCTGTCTGTTCTCTGAGCCCATCTGATGATGGCTCATATCACAGTCATGGGCGAACTGGCCACAAGAGGGTGATTGGTGTATAGGTGCAGATTTAAATTGCAGCAAATTGTTTAAGCCTGGACTGCATGGTTAAAGCCTCCTGGGGCAGAAGAGGGTGTAGTGGTGCCATTAATGCCATTGGCACCGCAGCCACGCCTCCCGCTTGCAGTGCTATTGTCCGCATCACACCTCCTGAGTGCAGTGCGATCGCCCGCACCAGAATGCATGGTGCAGCAATGCCTGCACCGGCCCGTAGTCATTGCTGTACCATGCATTCAAGGGCAGGCGATCACGCTAAGGGTGGGAGGCATTGACATGAATGGCACAACCACAACCACGCCCCCTCCTGCTCCAGAATGCTGGAGGTTTTAATTATGCGATCCAGTGCGTTCCAGCCACTAACTGCCGGAACACACTGGATGTGGTGTGAGCTGTCCCTAAGTGAATGTAAGGGGGTGCGGTGGGGGACATTTGCAGAGACTCCTTTTGCACTGCACAGGCAGCATGACAGTGGCTCTTAAAGCGGATCGTTAGTCAAAAATCAAATTCTACCAATGCATCCCTCTACAGCAGGGGTCTCAAACTCAATTTAGTCGGGGGCCACTGGACACATTTTTTAGTCCCGTGGGGGCCGCTACTTTATACGGTACCAGTGTTAATGTTTGCATGTTAGAAGCGGCAACTGTGACCCATTCAAATGAATGATCGGGTGACAGCTGCTGCATGTAAACGCCTGCACACCGCATGTAATCATATGTGAAAAGATTACATGCAGTTAGGAATCAATCACTATCTCTGGATACAAAATTGTGTATCCAGAGATGGTGATTGTTTTTGTAGCTGCATGTAATCATATCACACACAATTACATGCGGTATGCAGGCGTGTACATGCAGCAGCTGTCACTCGATCATTAACTTGAATGGGTGACGGTTGCTGCATGTAAACGCCAGATTAGGGATTCCTGCTGCAGGAAAACGCAAGTTTGTGACACAGGAATCCCTAATCGCACCTGAAATATAGATGGGAATGGGGCCTAATATACACACAGAAAAATACAACCCCCCCACACTAATACACCCCCCCTGCACAAATAAAATAATACACTCCCCCCACACACATAATATACTGCCCCTCAGCACACATAATATACTTCCTCCCAAGCCCCCCATCACACATAATATACTTCCACCCTCCCTCCAAAACCCCCAGCACACATATTAATAAAGCCCCCCCTCACCTGCTTCCATCCGTGCAGGGAGGAGGCACATCGTCGTTCCCGGGTGATCTAGTGGTGATCATTAGTAAGGTCTGCACTAGACCTTACTAATGATCCATCATTCGGCCGGAGCTCAGAATTGACAGAGCTCCGGCTGCTGGAGCCGACGTGTAGCTGCTCTTGCAAGCCGGGCACGCGGTCCGTGACCATGTGCCCGACTTGTCAGCTGGCTGCGGGCCACTTAGTACCGGCTCGCGGGCCGGTACTTTGAGACCGCTGCTCTACAGTATGTATGATGATTAATAATAAACTAGACATGCCAGGTGTAAAATGCTGTGATTTTTTAAATACACTTGAAAGGGCAAAATGATTTCAGTTTGCCAAACCAATGCACACTGGTACTGCCGTGTCTGAATTTCTAGGAAATCTCATCCCTAATCTCAGGGAAAGGCATTTCCTCCCCTGAAATGATGTGCATGGTCACATGCGCCAGAAATCCAGGAACTAAAGGGAGATCTAGTAATCTGCCCTTAATTAACATGGCCACTGTCAGATGACTGTGGAAGAAAAGAGAAATAAGGAATGCAAAGAATAAAAAGCCGGCAAGTATCTAGAAGTATGTGTTTGTAGATTGTCATTACTAAACATTTCTAAAGGTGTGTTTTGTTATTTTAAAGATTTGGGTGAAAGTCCACTTTAAAAGTGACAACCTAATTACAGTGACACTAAATGTGTAGATGTGGTTTTTGTTTTAATGTTGAGTGATTAGAGGAAATACAGTATATTAAAGTTTTATGAAAGTCAAAAGGTTTTTAAGGTATTTTAAATGCTGATGAAATCACCTCCAGTGGATGCTACTCATTGATGTTTAAAAGTTTATTTCCTGTAGAATCATCTGATTCCTTAAGAATTAGCCCTAATATCCTGTTTTAGGGTTGCTACTTTCCCTTGGAAGGTCCTATGGAGCCACCAGTGTGTGTGCTAGTAAGCTGTATGTGTGTGTCTCCACCAACACAGCAAATCAAGCCTCTCCTCTGCTCTCCTTCCTTCAATCTTCTCCATGCCAGTAGATGAAGTTGCTAGACACTGCTCTGTCCCTTGTGATCTTGTACAGGACAGGAAGTTCTGGGAAGCAGAGCTGAGAGAGTTGGTGCCAGCTGTTTGGTGGTTGTAAGTGCTTGGACAAAAATTTAAAGAAATACTTTTCTGGAAAATATATATTTGTTTGATCTGCAGTCAATACTGAGAAGAAAGTTTGGGAACTTGTAATACTACTTTAAAAGAGAATTATGTGGTAAACCTTTTTATCCCTCGTTCTCTTTAGGCTCACGGGAGGACATATACTTACCTCCTCCGGTGACCCAATGCTTAGTATATCGCGAGCTACAGCTTGCTATATATTGAGAGCGCGGGAGCAGGGGCGGATCCCATCCAGCTGCGAGTGACAGCTGGCTCTGCCAATCTAGAGGGCTGTACCCGCCCCGTCCGTTCCGCCAGTCAGCGCTGGAGGATCGAACAGGGGAGGGGGGAATCCCGTGTTGTGACCTCTGAGTAAACTTGCAATATTCATACCATAAACAAAATAATACTGAAAACAGATTGCATAATTCTTACACATTACTGCTTGTAGTATTTTATCTAGCGGTTGCTTTTCATGATTCCGGTGGCTCTTTAGGTAAAGTTGTTGGTTGCAGAGCATTAGTAGCTTAATCGTAGTTCTATGTTTTTAGGGAAGTTCCACTGGCAGTGGATGGCACCTTAGGAGAGAACTGGGCATTAGGACTGTGCAACGCCTATTTGTTTGTGAAGAACACTTTTTTGTTAAAGTAAAAATGGTAATTGAATGTTTGCTGTGTTCCTAGTAGTAAAAATCAGCTCCTTATGTTGTTCCTGTTACTTGTGATTTAGTATTGTCACTGTATCATCTGTGGTGTTTAAATTTGAATAGATACAAGGTCATGCATTGTAAAGGTAGCCATGTAATTTTCTGTTGTCACATAGCCCATTCTCATCAATGGCATTTGACAAGCTTCACTAGGCACAATATGTATGGCTTTTTAGGTTTGCTTTTAAAGACTTGCGTCTGCCTTGAAGCGTTCTTTGTCTTGTGAGTGGAGACAAAGTCTGTAATTGGCTAATGGTCTTACAGGATATTGAGTGTAGTGCGGCAGGCCTGTGCTCACACCTTTGCTCTGGAGTGCTGCACCAACTGCTGAACTATTTATTATCGAAGGAAGGTACATGTATAACTTTTGTTCAAGGTCACAGATAAATGTTCAGCATGTTGACCCCTTTTCTCCTCGTGTTGTGTTAAAATTGCATTAGAGAGTGCAGATGACTTCGGTTGTATGCCCCTGTGATGTGTGATTTGCATAATGCTTGAGGTTGTTTATCATCTACGTAGCAAAAAAGTCGCCTTTGTATGAGAATGGCAGGATGGGTGCTCAAATAATTTTTTTAAATTATTATAAATGTAACCATTGCGTGTTTTTTTGTTTTTTTTTGTTTTTGTGTTTTTTTCTTTTGCTAGTTTAACCACTTGCTGTCCGAAGCAGTTTCTTATTTTTTGCACAGACATGATAAAGTATGAATTTTTGGCTAGAAAACAGCTTCAGACCTGAAACAATTATATATTTTCTGAAAGCAGTGGCCCCCTAGTATAAAAAAAAAATAGTTGCAATTTTTTATGTCACACGGTATTTGCGCATATGTTTATCCAACCAGAATTTTTAGGATAAAATATACTAAAATAAGATTTAGTGCACAGAAACGGAACATTAATACTTGTAACGTTTTAAAATCTTTTACTGCATATCAGTTTAGTGTAAACAGTGATTCATGGCCCTAGAATTATTGCTCCTGCTCCAATGTTGGACGTTGGCGCAATTTTCGTTTTTGCACATTGGCGTACCTGACGAGTGTTTGCGTTTTATTTGCGTGCAGGTGGGGGACTTTAAAAAACAAACATTTTTTTGCATTTTTTTACATTTTCGTTTTAGTTTCCATAGATATATAGATCATTTTTTTTTTTTTACACAATGTACTATTGCTAGGATGTGTTATCTTCCTCTATACAGCACAATGCAGAATAGCAGCAGCTATAGAGGAATACAAGTCCCAGCCATGATGCAGCATAATGCAGAATACCACCAGCTATAGAGGAATACAACAAATCCCAGCAATACAATTTTACATACAGTGTATAATGTATTGCAGGGATTTGTATTCCTCTATAGCTGAAACGGTCTTTTAGCAGCGAGCATGAGGCGGAGAGGAGGTGCGACGTGTGGAGCCGTGAACAGGGGCAACTAATCCAAAGCCGATTAATCAATGCTGGAAAATGTTGACAATGTTTTCCAAAATCGATTATAATCGACTTAATCGATTAGTTGTTGCAGCTCCACATGCAATGTCAAGCCGCAGTTTCTAAAACAAGCAAAATAGTTTCTTGTCTTAAAAGAGGTCTAGACTCCAGAGAGAGAGACATAATCCTGCCCCTGTACAAAGCATTACTAAGACCTCACCTGGAATATGCAGTTCGCTTCTGGGCACCAGTTCACAAAAAGGATGTTGGGGAACTGTAGAAAGTGCAGAGAAGGGCAACTAAACTCATAAGAGGCATGGAGGAGCTCAGCTATGAGGAAACATTAACTGACCTGAATTTGTTATCTCTCGAGAAGAGGCGATTAAGGGGGGACATGATCACCATGTATAAATACATAAATGATCCATATAGTGAGCTTGGTGCCAAATTATTCACTTTAAGGTTACTGCAAAGGACAAGGGGGCACTCTTTGCGTCTAGAGGAAAAAAGGTGTAACCTTTGCATATGGAAAGGATTCTTCACAGAGCTGTGGAAATGTGGAACAGACTCCCCCAGGAGCTAGTTCTAGTTAGCTCAGTTAATTGTTTAAAAGAAAAATCTGGATGTATTCTTAAATGCACAGAATATTACTGGATATTGAGTTCTTATTGAGATATTAAGCATCAGAGATTGTTGATCCAGGGAATATCCGATTTGCCTTATGGGATCCGGAAGGAATTTTTTACCCCAGTTGGAGCAAATTGAACCATGCTTTATAGGGATTTTTTTGCCTTCCTCTGGATCAATAGTGGGAATTGTGGGCATAGCGTTCTCTTTAGGTTTTTCTTCTTTTTTTTTTGTTAGAACATTTGTATATGTTGAACTTGATGGACTTGTGTCTTTTTTTTTTTTTTCTAACTATGATATTCATAAATTGTTAATGTTTTTGCATAAATCTTTTATTTATTATTCGAACAGTACACAGAAACATGCGCCATGCACTCAATGCTCCTTAAATCTTACCACTGGACGCTGACTTTAGCCTTTTTCTTATGTTGTCATCCAAAATGTCAACTGACTGCTGATTCTTAAAGGAGAAGTATTTGTGTACTTTCAGTGAGTGCATATGTTCAGTTATTGTTGCTTTGTTTAACAAAGCAGTCGGTTCACTTTAATCTGTCTTCCTAGCAACACCTTGTGTTTCCTTTGCCTCCAGTCCCTCTATTTGCTGCCTTGTGTAAGTTCCTCAAGTCACCACTTAGGCTCCACTCACACATAGCGGTAGCATTTTGTGTGCAGTTTTTCATGTGGAAAACGTGCAAACGTTAATAGGCGCATTTGCAGCTATTGCTATAGTTGGAACTCGCGGAATCTGCCAGAAAATTGCGCTGGGACTTTTTTGCAGGATGTGTGTTTTCGTACAGCGCGGACGCCGCCCTAGTGTGAACAACTTGCATTGAAAAGCATTATTTTTATATTTAGTGCTTTACACACGGAAAACCACTAATGTGTGAATGGAGCCGTAGGGGCTGTTAACCCTCTCCATATGACGGCACTGGTGCTTGTTGATGGGCCCAGTGCTATCACATGCTCCTCCATACATGGAAACACCCGATAGTTTCTTTGCTTCCAGCAGTTGATTATAGCAGCGGGGGAGAAAAGAAACCATGAGGGAAATGTATACAAACTGGTGCAGACAGAATCTGGAGCAGTTGTCCATAGTAGCCTTTTCTCTTTCACTTTGAGACCTCATTCACACCAGGGCGGTTTTATTTTTGGTGTGCAATTCAGTGCATTTTAGAGGCGTTTCTAGCTCGTTTTCAGTTGTCCAATGAAAAGCAGTCTCGGCTGCAAAAAATGCGCGAGAAAAAGTGCAAAAACGTGCTGATCAACAGTTTTCTATTGACGTCTATGGCGCAAAACGAGTTGATATGCGCCACAAAAGAAGCTCTATTTTAAACAACTGGCATATTTTTAAGCGCGATGCAGCACGTTTGCGTAAAGGGCCACTATAGGAATACATGGAATTTTGGTTTGCGTGCGTTCCAGCGCTGAAAAAAATGCATGCTGAAACGGGGCCCCAAAGCTAAACTAAAATGCGGAGCTGATGGGTTACTATGGACAACTGCTCCAGATTCTCTCTGCTTCCAC
>NW_017306502.1:81752-93348 GCF_000935625.1 Nanorana parkeri
TCCGCTGACAACAACCCCCCCCCCCCCCCCCCATATCCTAATTTCTGCATGGGCAAAGCACAGATTTTCTTTTAAGTGACTTTTCAAATGGTGTTTACATGCTTGCCCCTTTATTATTCTTTTTGTAGTTGTACAGGTTTGTAGATAGTAACTTCCACAGCTCTGTCTCTTAACTGCTGTTTAGATAAGATAGTGGTCTCAAAGGGAGTAGGTTTTATTCAGTGAGGCAGCTGATGCATAGACTCGAATTGAGAACGAGCATTAAAGCAGGAGCACGGTGTAGCATTGGAAAGTACTAAGCAAAGCCTGCGTATGTAATGAGCAAATCTAACTGGCCATATGTATGCACATAATTCCAAACTAAAAAAACAAACTGGTTTCTGTGTTCAAACATTAACGTGCTGCAAAGCTAATCCACATGATCGCCCCAGGGCTTTTCCCAGCAGTTTGGTCTTCTTACAACAGTGGGATTGATCATGTGAGTATAGCAAAGATGAATTGGAAAGTGATTTTGAATACACATTTTCCTTTAATAGAGAGGCATAGGGCAAAACTTAACAAAGATGTTTGCTGAAGTCCTTACAACAGGGCTGGACAGTACCTGGTCACCAGGACGTAAATGAGATGGAAAACTCTCCATGCACGGATCCTCTCCTGATCAGCCTGTGTGAAAGGGGCCCAATACTGAAATCGGTACAAATCCACGTGAGGCTGGAAACAAGGGAGGAGACTGAAGAAGGAATAATCCTCTCCAGGCCGATGATGTACAGTGCAGAATAACAAAGTTTTCATAAACTTCTCTTTTTTTTTTTTTTTTGCATAACATTGCCTGTTTCTGTTACCTTAATATTGAGGGCCCATTCACACCACCTTCAGATTACCTCCAGACCAGACTGTTTCTGGACCTAAAATGCATCCCAGTGTATCCCTATACTATTTCTGCTTCTGTTCACACCAGCGCAGTCCCAACCAGACCTGACAAATTCTGCTATTTTGTCTGGTCTGGAATGCAGTGGAAAGCATCAAATGCATGGAACGCACCTGTAAGATCATTGTAAGCTAAAACAAAAAATTCCGATCGCGGTAAAAACGCAGCAAAAATGCAATGTACTATGTTCCACATCTGCTCCGGAAAATGATGTGAACCCAGCCTTAAGTAAGCCAATAATGTGCGGCTGGGTGGTGGTGGTGGTGGTCAGAGGGGGTTTTAGGTGGTTACCGATATTTCATGGTTTCCAATGTAATGCTATTGCTATGTGTGTATGGAAGATAATTGACAATTACGGGAAACTCATGGTTGGCTCCAGGTTTCAGGGCTTGTTCACATGATTTTCTGGTGCAGATCTGCAGATGTGGTGCTATGTGTGCAGTGCGTTTTTGACGTGTTTTTACTGCGTTCCAGTTTAAAAAAAGGAGAGGAGTGGTGCTGTCAGTATGTTGGCTGCAGTGCAGTGCATTTTCGGCGCGTTTTCGTTGTGTTTTGACACGTTTGTGCGTTTTCTGTATCGTGACCGGACAAAATTTGACATGCAGTATTTTCTCTGTCCAGACCGGACAGCGCACATGAGAACTGTAGCCCATAAAACACATAGGGATACATTGGGATGCATTTTGGGTGCAGGAGCGCACGGTTCTGGTCCGGACACAATCCGGACGTCGTGTGAACAAGCCCTCAATGGGGAGCAGCAGCGGAAGTATGGGGGGGGCAGCGGGGGAATGTTTTCACAGCGCCTCTGCTCCCCGCTGGTGCCGGCTGCAGCGGTCTGTGTCCCCGCTGCCTCTGCTGACACAGGCGGGGAGAGCAGCAGGGATTTGAAGGGCCACAGACCGCTGCGGCCAGCACCAGCGGGGAGGAGAACAGCGGCAACTAATCGATGATGAGAATCGTTACCAACGATTCTCATCATCGATTTTAATCACTTTAATCGAATAGTTGTTGCAGCTCTACTTTTGGCGAACAGTCCTTTCCCTCTGCCAGTACGGGTGTACTATCTGTACCCTGTACTGCTATCCAGCGCAGCTCTGCGCTATGCGTTTTTGCTCGCAAATTGCGAGCACTCGGTCAGCGTGGTTAGGTGACCAGGCCGACAAACGAGAAGCGCTATTTAGCACGGTTAAATATGGTTTTGATTACAACTATTTTTGTATCGGGACAAGTAGATTGTCACAAGGGACAAGTAGATTGGGCTTTTTTACATTTCCACACCCAAGGAGAAAATGCAAACGCCTTGCAGATAGTACACGAGATTCAAACCAGGGACCCCAGTACTGCAAGGCAGAAGTGCTGATAACAAAGCCAATGTACTGGCTGACGTGTTAGTTGGTTTGCATTCAGGTTCTTGCGTATCTTATAATGTATAACTAGATGATCACATCTGGAATGCCTTGTTACTTAATGGTGCAGATTTAGTAAAACTAGTATACAGCTATAACCTATTTTGCTTCTAGGCGCTGGCTTCCATTTTATACGTTTTGTCGGCTCAACCAATTTTTTTTTCACTTGCATATTAATCATTTGCGAAAGACCTTCCCAAATTATATATTTTATGATAGCATGGGACCTTTTTAGGTTTCAAAAAAAAAAAAACACAAAAAAACGTACTATTGATTTTCTTGTTATCTCATGATTGTTGCACTAAGTTTTACTAAAGCATTAAAACAGAAGCTTAGCCGAGAATTTCTTCTCTAATAAATATCAAGGATACCAATTTATCGTTTTAAGGAATTGCATATATTAAAGAAGAACTCCGGGCATATTACATTACCCTTGCAGAGGTTCGGTGAGTATACCTTTTTATTTTAGACCCTTTTTTTTTTTTTTTACTTCCACCGCTCCAAGCTTGCTCCCATGATGGACTACAATCTCAATACAAACTAGTAGTCCATCACTGGAGCTATTTAAAAAAAAAAAATCCCATTAATCAAATTTAATAATCGGCTTACTAATCGATTTTGAAAATAATCGTTAGCTGTATAGCCCTAGTCCAATGCCAACTAAAAAGCATGCATGGCAGGCTGACGACGCTGCTGCTGATTGCGAGACAATGTTTTGGCAGTGTCAATTGGCGTAACAGCACTTCCTGCACAGAAAATGCATCAGATTCACATATGAGTTGCTTAAGAAAACTGTATGCAGTAAGGCATAATGATGCCAAACATACTGACAAATACATTTCTGTCTTGTATACATTTTTAAGCTTAACACCAAGCAATCATCTAAACACATATAAGGTATCTGTTTTATCTGCAAAAGAATTTGCATTTCTGTCTCTCCACACCTGAAATTTTCATGGCCCACAGCCACACAGCACAGTCAGAAAGAAGACGCCTCTTTCCCTGTAACTATAAAGGAATAAGTATATGTAGCAGTTTCTAAACTTTCAAAAGACTCCGAACTTCTGTTTGAGCATACAAACGCAATAGATTGGCCTATGAATAACAAAATTGAAGGACTTTAAAATCATTGGTGACATTGGCGGCTGCCCTTAATCAGACTGTTTTTACAACGTGTGGCTACAACCTTGTGTGGAAATCTTTGAGGGCATCATGACCAACCAGATCGTGGAATTACGCACTACTTTGTGCATGACCGTAAATATCATAGTAGATGCTTCCATTAAGATGGTTGTAAGGATTACACGTCTAGTCTGTGTTGCTAACCGCTCTGTGATTCGGAGAATGTGATGGGGATTTGGGGTCTAAATCTAGTCTGTATTTCCCTTTTAAATTACCATTTTATGGAAGGTGAGGAAGAACCTACCAAAGAAGAAGAAAAAAATCACTACAAAGGAATTACTTTAAGGCCCAGGGAACAATTTTTAGAGACAGAAAAGGGATAAATATGGCAAGAGCCATTTTCAGGTGTGTTCAGCTTCTGTTTTGGGTCATTATTCTGTTGGAGGATCCATGACCTGAGAATAAGACAGAGCTTCCTGACACTGAGCAGTACATTTCGCTCCAGAGTTTCTTGATGGTCTTGAGATTTTATTGTGCCCTGCACAGACTCAATACACCCTTTAGCAGATGCAGCAAAGCAGGCCCAATACATAATTGTGCCTCCTCCATGCTTCACAGTAGGTGTGGCGTTTTTTTCTTTGATAGCTTAATTTTTTTCATTTGTTAAACTTAGAGCTGATGTGACTTGCCAAAAAGCTCTAGTTTTGTCTCATCTTTCCAAATGACTTTTTCTCCCAAAAGCATTGTGGCTCAATAATATGCTTTTCAGCAAATTCCATTCGACTTTGTTTTGCATCCCTCTTGGTCCTTCTTTGAGCCTGCTGTCACTAAAAAAAAATGCAATGGATGGTACAATCAGACACTGATGTACCTTGATCTTGGGGTTCAGATTTTACCTGTATGGAAGGTTTCCTTGGCACTTTGTCTACCATTAGCACTGTTTCTTTGTTCAATCTGTTCAATTTTTTTTTCCTGTTGTGGCCATGACCAGGGAAGTTGGCTATACTCCCGTGGACCTTAATGATATTTACAAGTGTAGGAACATCAAGCTTTGAGATGGTCTTTATTGTCTTTACCTTTTGACAAGCTGGTCTATGATTTTTGTTTCTGATCTCCTCTGACCACTCTCTCCTTTGCTTTTTGTTCTGCAAGTTAATTGTGGTGCACACACTGATACCAAACAGAGTGATTGATTGCTTTTCTCCATTTCAACAGGCTGACTGATTACAAGATTGAAGGTGTGTGTGTGTGATAATTGCGGAAAATTATTATTTATAATCCTTTTCTAGGGGTACCAACTGGTATACCCATACAATTTTGCAATATTTTTATAGAATAGGCCATTATCTCTTTTCACACTTTGCTTTACTATGACATACCAAAGGCATACAGGTAAGCATGAGACAATTGCTTTCAATGTCATCACTTTTCAGGAGAAATGCATATTTATTTTAATGAGCTGTAGGGTACGAACACAATTCTAAATGACTCTATATAGACTATAACAAAATACTGTAAATCAGTGGCAAGTACTTGGGGGGGGTCTGTCGAATTGAGTAAATGTTTGAGTATATTTGTGTCCTACTTTGCAATATTTTCTGGTGTATAGTGCCCCGTAAGCATGATGATGGATACTAATCATGCTGAGCTCTATCTTTTTTCCGGCTACTGTTATAGGTTATTGTACATGTTAACCTGATTTTGCTGTTCTTTAGTTATTTAACATCTGAATGTCTGAGATCTGTATCTAAAACTGGGAGGTTAAAGGCTATCTACACCGTGAGCTATGTATTTAGATTGTGGGATGTATATAATAGGCTCAATTCACTTAAAGGTCAATATTGTGCGATAGTAATGTTGTAATTACCTCTAAACATTGCATTTTAATTGGAACTGTTTTTTTGAGGAAAGCAATGGTATGGCTGTTTTTTGCTAATGCAACCAAGTGGTAAAGCTATTCTGATACTGCTCGAATATAGCCGCTTCCTGCTGAATCAGCCGAAATTCGAGCTGTAGTGGGCACTGTTGGCACTACTTGGCTCAACAAGTCAATTGAAAAACTGATGGCGCCATGGGAAAAATTCTTGGCTAGACAGTAGCTGCATCCTATCAGATGCAGTCACTGTTTGGTTATTCCGACAACCACAGGTGTTGCAGCTGTTTGAATACAATAGCAGACAGCAGAGATACCTCCATCCAAGCTGGTTAGTGTGTATGGGGGAATCAACCCACCATAGAGTCACAATTCATGGTCAACTCTAAACTAATGAGCTGTAAACACTTTTAAAGCATCACCTATGGACAATTTTGAGTAACATAGTTTTGCCCGGGCGCAATTATAAGGCATGACATGTTTGGTATCTGTTTACTTGACATGACACTATCTTTTTATATCTTCCCCCCCAAAATTGGATACTGTTTGTGTATAATTATTTTAGGGTATTTTTTTCCAAAAAAAATATTGCTTTATTTTAGAATGATGGAATCCCGTGCTATCTACTGGCGTGACTGGGATGCCATTAGAAAATAATAGCACCGCCAGCGCAATCGGCTGTGGTGAGCGACTCTGAGACCGGCCGGCAAGCCGCATGATTGCCACACGGTCAGTAATCGCCCAGGTGCGAACCTTGCCTAAGGTCTATAAGGGACACCAGTTCCATTGTTGTGCTTCCACCCCCTTCCTGCTCTTTGCCATTACATTGTACAGCCTATGATGATGCTGCCTCCTTCTTGCACATGTAAATTACTTTTAGCCACTTAACAATGAAAGGTTGCATGTGAGTAGAGGCAATAACCGATCCAGAGGTTCCATGTTTAAGGAGTTTTCTTGAGGTGTGACTGCCTATGATCGTCAGAAGGTGGGAATTTTGCGGAATGAAAAATGCATGCTAGGAAATGTGACTAAGAGTTTGTCAGTATAATCCTGCCTACTGTGCAGCTAGAAATCCAGCATAGATTGGATTATGTTCTTGTTCACACCGAAAGCATGTGCGTTCCAGAGCAGTAGCTGCTGGAACGCACCGCGATCGGTGCGAAAAACTTTGCCAGCGTTCCAATGCAAACGCAAAAAATAGGGCCTGCCCTATTTTTTGCTTTTTCAGTGGAACGGAACGCTGGCAATGTTTTGTCACGTGTTCCATCGCACTGCGGGCAGGGGGCGTGGAAGCGGTGCCATTGAATACAATGCACCGCCACACTGGGAAGTTTCTCAGCGATCGCGGTGCATTCCAGCAGCTGCAGCTCTGGAACGCACACGCTTTCGGTGTGAACAAGCCCTAAGACACTACTGTACTAGATTTTTAGCTGCTGCCTGGTAGGACATACTGAAGGAGTGTTGATTTTACAAATTTAATAAGGGAAAATGCAAAGTTTTGATTGTGTTGTGGGGAATTCGTGCATAAAAAAGTATCAAAAGTATGGTTATCCATTAAGCAACAGAAACCACTGCCAATAGGAAATATTCCATTTCTAAACAATTAAAGGTGCATTATCTGTGAACTCTGCTCTTCTCTGTCCCCAGAGAGCCATTTGTTACGCTACTAGGTGTTGCCATTTTGCCTCTTTAATATCATAGAGAAGGAAAAAGCCAGGATGTTGATTACAGCCCTCATGGCGCCTCTGACTGTATTGTGTGATTGACTTTTGAAGGGTAAAAGGCATACATCACTAGTCATAGGGTAGTTGTTGGTAGTTAAGCCCTCATCCCCATCTGACTTTTAAAATAAAGTTAAAATGCGTATCGGTAATGGCACTGTTTTGTCCGCCTAGACTACATGTATTTGGGAAAGATGTATGCTGAAATAGCTGATGCTGTTTATTTCGAAGTTCCCACAAAATTCATATGCTTGGATAATGGAAAGGTTCACTAATCTTCAACACGCATATGAAGGGCACAGCCTACCTGCTCAGTGTGCTTCTGTTTTTCACCTAGGTTTAGCTGTTGTGCACTTATCTAACTTACTTTGTTCTGGAGAGCCATTCTCTAAAACACCCACTGCAGTCTCTAACCTTCCTCTAATATACACCGATCAGCCATAACATTGACCACTGAGAGGGGAAGTGAATAACATTGCTTATCCTGTTACAATGGCACCTGGAAGTGGGGGGGGATATATTAGGCAGAAAGTGAACATTTTATCCTGTACGATGTGTTGGAAGCAGAAAAAAAGCGTAAGGATTTGAATGACTATGCCAAGGGTCATATGACTGGGTCAGAGCAACTCCAAAACTGCAGCTCTTTTGGGATGTTCCCGGTTAGCCAGTGTTCAGGACCTACCAAAAGTGGTCCAAGGAAGGAAACCTAATGAACCGGTAATTGGGTCATTGTGGCTCAAGTTGCTGAAAAAGTTAATGCTGGTTTTGATAGAAAGGTTGGAAGTGCATTGCAGTTTATGTATGGGGCTGCGTAGCCACTGACTGTTCAGAGTGCCCATGCTGAGCTGTATCCACCACCAAAAGCTCCTACAATGGGCATGTGTGCATCAGAACTGGACAATGGAGCAATGGAAGAAGGTGGTCTGGTGTGATTCTATTTTACATGTAGATGGCCGGGTGTGTGTGTCCCATACCTGGGAAAGAGATTGCACCAGAATTCACTATGGGAAGAAGGCAAGCTGGCGGAGGCAGTGTGATGCTTTGGGCAATGTTCTGTTGGGGGATCCTTAGGTGCTGCCATTCATGTGGATGTTACTTTGACACATACCACCTACCTAAACATTGTTGCTGACCAAGTACACCCCTTAATGGAAACGGTATTACCTGATTGCAATGGGTCTCTTGCAGCAGGATAATGCGCCACACTGCAAAAATGATTCAAGAATGGTTTCAGGAACACAATAAAGAGTTTGAGGTGTTGACTTGGCCTCCAAATTCTCCAGATCTCAATCCAATTGAGCATCTGTGGGATGTTCTGGAAAAACAAGTCCGATCCATGGAGGCCCCACCTCGCAACTTACCCGACTTAAAGGATCTGCTACTGATGGCTTGGTGTCTGATACCACAGCATACTTTCAGACTTTTAGTGGAGTACATGCCTAGACAGGTCGGGGCTGTTTTGGCAGCAAAAGGGGGACCTACCCAATGCAGGCAGGTGGTCATAATGTTATGGCTGATTGGTGTAGATTGTATGAAAACACAAAAATAAAATGGTCAGCACTAACAGTTTATTTTTTTCCCCGCTACCATTTGAATGAAAACTTGACTTTGGAGTGTAGCTCCATAGTCAAGTTGTCTGGTAAGATCAACATGTATTTTTTTTAAACTTATCAGATATAACAAGATGCATTCAAAAGCATATTTAACAAAAGACAAGGGACCATATAAAAATTGATTGTTGGGGTTTTGATACACTTATAGAAAAAAGGAGCAACCTTTCTGATTTGGTCACCCCTGCTGTCTTTGCTGTGTAGTATTAGTAGCTTATTTGTCTGTTTGACTGGTTATCTGGAAATGCTGTTTCAAGTGAATCTGTAGAAATTCTGGTTTCACTGCTTAGTGAGTCATTTACCTGGAGCAATTGTGTGCCAGCACCTGATGTGTATTTGCTTGTTCCAGATAGTTATTGACCAGAAAGTGAAGGGATCAGAGTCTTCGGTTTTCATTTCTCAAAAAAAGTCATCACTGGCACCTCCCATATTTATACTATGTCAGGCTCTGTGTAAAGAATTTTGCTTTTAATGGGAGTAGTTCCAATGAAATGTCTGGAGTATCTTTTGTCAGAAGCAGGACTGTTAGGACAGCTTATTATTTTCACATTTGAAATTACTTTTTATTTTGTTGTACCTTCCAGAGAACTAAAGTGAAACTTTTTTTGGGGGGGTCAGAGTTCATTTATTAATCTAATCCTACCACCCAAACTCCATATATAGCGGGCTATGCTGACAGCTCAGAGCCACGCTGCAGCCAGGGCAGATCCTGGAAATATTGTCAGGATCCACCCAGCTGCCTGATTGACAGCTCTGTCTGCCTCTCCAGAGCCAGCTCTATAGGTCCCCCTCCCCTGTTTTCCTCCAATGAGCGCTGTAGGAATAGAGAGAGGGGGGGAAAATCCCCTTTAGGGAGTGGTGACTGACGATCGCCGTTCTCTGCAGAGAGACTGTGAGGCGAGCAATCGGCGGTTCCTGATCGCCCAGTTCTCATTCTATAGAGGCAGTGTGGGACAGCTGCAGTGTTGCACAGCGGCTCAAAGTAATGGGAAGAGTACGTTTTTACTTTCCCTATAATAAATACAAATTCTTAAACGTGGATATAAAAGATCTTCCCACTCCAAAATTGGTCAAGGAAAGAAAACAACTTCAATAGCGAACAAGACAAAAGAGTTCAACAACCTCCTGTGTTATTAAACGTATGTAGAAGAAAAGGAAAACAAAAAAAGCAAGCTAATTTGGCAACCCTGTATTTGATTATTTTTATTTGCAGTGTTGACTGCAATTCCTTCAGCTGCCATTTAGATGGAGCCCATTTAGAAATGGGATTTCTTTAGTCACTCAACACTCCCAAAACTATAAATCAGTATTGCAGCCTACCACAGACCAAACATTTCTGTACACTTATGAAACTGTGCAGAAAACACGGTAAGAAAGCTGTGTTCCAAAGGTTTTTTTTTATTTGTATACAATTGTTTAAAATAGCATGGCAATGTAAGTTAAAACCACAAGACCACTTTGTGTCCCGTATCCTAGGAGGCATATATGTATTCTCACTGCCTGCCTGCTGGCAAGTCCCTTTCTGGGATTAAGCAAGGATCTCTATGTATGGTGTATTTACATTCTGATCTAGTATTAAATGACAATGCACATAGGTGTCTATTGGGATATAAGAACGGTGCTCTTGAGGTTTTAACTTGCATTACAAGTTGCTTCCTTTTCTGTTCAGTATTTTTTTTCTATTTTACCATTACCCACAGAGTTTAAAATAAACTAGAATGTTAAAACAAGGAAATACTTTAGATTTTTGTGTTGTAAATTAAAGGTTTAATGTTAAAAGCGTAGACTTTTAATAAACACTTTTGATTTGGTTAGCAGCTGGTATGCATCTTGAGGAAGTTTGAGATGTAATATGCCTGGAAAAAAGTTTGCAGAATAGAGATATCTGCAAGATCTAAATGACTGTTAAAAATTCACTTAATAGTCAAAGAATCTCTGCTGAATTTGAGGCGATCAACAAAATACAGCGCTGAAATATGTATGACACGTGATTTAGGCACCCCTTCCAGAAAGCACAAGAAGATTCCCACCTATTATAACAGGAGCAAAACATACTTCAAGCCTGCTTATTGAACGATGAATGGCCTTTAGCACAGTAAGATCTTCCCTCTGCTCAACTGCTCTGTCCTTCTCTATGCATGTTAACTGTTAGCAGCCATGCATGCATCAGAGCCCGGTTCACTCCCGGTAATGCTTCAGTTTCAAAAGTTGAGTGCTGCTGTCCAGAGGTTTTAAAGGAGAACTATGGGGTTGAGGCTTTTCCCCATAGTTCTCCTTAGGGTAACGGGAGGACACAAACTAGCATCCTCCCATCACCCTAGGCTCAGTATACCGCGAGCTGTAGCTCGCGGTATACTGAGATGCCGCAGTATACAGCGAGCTACTGCTCGCGGTATACTGAGATGCCGCAGCTGAAGCGGATCTCGACAATTGTGCCGGGATCCGCCCAGCTGCGTGACTGACAGCTGGCTCTGCCTATGTAAAGGCAGAGCCAGCTGTACCCGCCCCCTCACCCGTCCATTCCGCCAGTCAGCGCTGGCGAATCGGAGCAGGGAGGGGGGAACGCCGGTATGTGTTCGCTCACCTCCCGATCTACTGAGCCGACCTGTGACAATCTCATTGTCACAGGTCGGCTAGAACTATGAGGTGAGTGGAAAGCACTCGCCTCATAGTTCTCTAAGACAAATTTAGATACTTATGCTAGCTGTATTTAAAGCTCAACTGCCGTCTTCTGGAAATGTTCATGCAATACAGCCAGACTAGTATTTCCTGTAATGTCATCTACTTACTGACTTCAATTTTAATTCCACTTAGTTCCATTTAGTTTGACATGGCAGTAAAAATAATAAATGTTCAACTCCACAGGGGTTTCTCTTGGAATGACTAGATTGACTAGATGAGTGCCCCCCCCCGTGAAAGCAGTCGTGAAGAAAAGG
>NW_017306502.1:93367-141282 GCF_000935625.1 Nanorana parkeri
CTAATGAAGAGATGTTTGCGATAGTTACCTGCTCCAGTTTTCAGACCCCCCCTTTCTTTGGCTCTTGCATTTTTTCCTAGCTCTGCACTTAAAATCATCTAAAGATTCTGACATATAGGTATCAGTTATGTTATGGAAGCCTTTTTGACACTTCTTCCCTTCCTTATTCTTGATATCTTCTCTATTTCTTTTTTGCGGGTAAAAAAAAACACAACCAGACACATTCCATACAAAAATTATTCTATTGGCTCACACTTTTGTGATGTCAATACAAATGTATTCAGTTTTTTAAAGGGCTGTTATGCCCGCCTTACTCTTTTTTTTTTTTTTTTTAATATTGCATTTTCTCTACAGTTAAAAGGTTCCCAAAAATGATGCTATATATTTAACTGCACCTTGTCAGATGCTGCTTCTCTCTCCCTGGATTCATCATGTACTTTATCCCATCAGTAGATGGATTTTATATTTCAAGAGATTGAATAATAAAGTGGCTAAATACACAGTTCATGTTGCAGTGCTGCTCAGCCAGTTTAATGCACATCTGCCTGCAGGGTGACACTTGTGCTTCAGCTGTGGGGAATCTGCAGAGGGACGGTGTTCATTAGGAGCTCGTTCACTCAGTGTTGATCTGCACTGATGAACGCAGCTCAACACAAGGACAATTGCTCCAATTCTGCCATTTAGCTAGTTTTGAACATGCTGGAAGAATATGATCTGTAGTGTTGTTAATAGGGTTGCACGAATACTGTATCTACAATGATGGGCAAATTAAACACAAACATTGAAACAATATGTAAGATATTAAAGCACAATATTAGTTTTTACCATAAAATCAGATACTATGTACTTCACCCCTTTAGAGAATTTCCACGACGGGAATGCAAAGCCTCTTTGATACAAATGAATGCCTGTTGAAACGATCCCTGATAGACGCCACTTTTGACTCCAAAGGTAAAACAGATTTACGTGGGTCTTGTAAAGAGGCTCTCCAGAGCTGGCCAAAGACATGACAGTCACTTCCAGCCATTTTCAGGAAGTAATACGTGTCTGAACATGTGCACTTCATTATAGGTATTTCTATAGTGCCGACAATGTATGCATCACTTTACATACTGCACATTCTCATCAGTCTCTGCTCTCAAAGAGCTTGCATGTATTTTATGTACTAGGAACAAATTTTAGGATTTAAAAACAAATGAACGCTGGCAGTGGGGCTACCCCTTCACTGCAAGGTTTTACGGCTTGTTTTTCTCTAAGGACAAAAATAAAGGAAGAAAAAACTCGCCTGAGTCCTGTGGCAGTTACTGCTCTTCTCTCTCCATCTCCGCTCCGGCTGCAGTATGTGCTTTGGTGTCTTCACATCTAATAGACCTGTAATAGTCATGATGATGTCACGGGTCCTTAGACCGCCATAGCACAGGGAAGAAGAGGCTGCCGGAAGCACTCTAGCAGCCAGGTGTGACTGAGGATCGAGTGAGTATTTCTTTCACCCCCTAGACAAAAATGAGCACTTAACCCTTGCAGTGTGGTGGTGGCCTCACTGCAAGGATTAACTTTTGAAAATTCCAGACTTCCACTCTAATTTGTTTGGTGCAGAATGTGCTCCTTGCGGTATCAGATTGCACATGAGTTGGCTGAACCTATTAAAACATGAGTTTGGATGTATGTATCTATAAATAAAGCATTAAAGAAAAGCTCTGGGGAAAACGTTTGGGCTACCCCCACGATGCAATGGTTAAAGGAGAACTATGAGGTGAGTGATTTTCACCCATCCTCACAGTTCGAACCGACGTGTGACAATGAAACTGTCACATGCCTGCTCAATAGATGGGGAAGTGAGCGAACACATACCTTCGCTCGCTCACTTCTTGATCATCTCCCTGCAGAGAGCCGCGACTGTCACGGCTCCCCGCAAGGCTTCCCCCCCTCTCCTGTCCGATCCTCCAGCATTGACTAGAGGAAGGGGCGGGTGCGGGGTGCCTCTGGATAGGCAGAGCCAGCTCTCACTCGCGCAGCTGGATGGATCTCGACAGTAATGTCGGATCCGTCCCAGTTCTGGAGCTCTCAGTATATCGCAAGCTGTAGCTCGCGATATTCTGAGCTTAGGGTCACGGGAGGACGCTAGTATATGTCCTTCCGTGGCCCTTAAGAGAACTATGGGGAATAACACTTACCCTGTAGTTCTCTTTTAAGTGCTTGTATTCATCTAGATGAGCACTTAACTCTTGCAGTGTGGGGGTAGTCCCAAGGTAAAGATGAAACAGACACTAAACACAGAAATTAAATAATACAAATGCCTATTATATAAATAATAAATTACTGTGTACATTTGTTTGTTATTGTTCAGCTCTAATTGCTGCAAGCTCCATTTTATTTTTCTCCAGCCACAACTTCCTGCCAGAGGGTGGCTACTTTTTTTTTCTCCATGGTCCGTATGGGAGCTGAAAAGTAGCCACCCTGTGTGCTGATTCATGTGAAGGACTACAACATGCTGAGGGCGTGTCTTCTCAGTCCCCGCCCACAAACCCTCCCCACTAGACTCTGCATGGAGCTGGGATTTCTTCAGCTGCTTTGATTTCTCTCCTCCTGGCTTACCAAGGAGGTAGTGAGGAGATTCTGCATGTGAGCTGTCACCAGCCTCATACTTCTGAGTCTCAGCTCACATGCTGAATCTGGTCACACAGTCACAGAATACGGCTCCTACATTTGAAATAAAGATGTTTTTCTGTGTAGATTGTTGTAAACTTGATGTTTGTAGATGTGTTGTAAATGTATTGCATTGCAGAGTAGATAACAAGCAGTGACACTGTCACAGTGTGTTTAGTGAGGAGGCAGCTGTGTGCAGTGAGAGATTCCTCCAGAAAGATGTGCATGTGACCAGAATCAACCTGCACGGCTCTTACTAAGGGACAGGAAGTGCGAGTGGAGAGAAGAGACACGGGAGTGAGCACAGCAGACTTTCTAAAGGGATTAAAATATTAAGACTTTATTTTTAAAACCTAAATAAATGTGGCTTTGGAGAATGTTCATTGTGTAGGTGTGTAAGGAGAAAAAAAGCTGAGGGTTTTGTGTTGCTTTAGTAAACACTTTTCCCAGTTTTCTGAGAGCATTTCACCGTCGCGCCAAGCTGATATATATTATTCCTCATGATCGTGAATTACATTTGGCTCTGTGTTGTTTGCTTGTTTTATATCGCAGTTTATTCATTTCAAGGAAATCTGTTCTAAGAGAGATATGATGACTGCCATTGCTCTCATTCTGAAAATGTCAGTTGTCTGGTGGTCACGCTTGACTCTCTGTAATGTGCAGATCAGGTGCTGTGACTTCACTGCTTGCATACTAGTTCTGGCACAGTGAATTAGACCTTTTTGCAGCGAAAGGGTCAGCAGTGTTTTCTACATATTTTGCTCAGCACATATTTGCTGAGCAAAAGATGAGTTATTCCACCCTTCTAAGTAGAAGCTGAAGTGCATTGATTAGTAATGGTTTAACATTTTCTTTTCCATTTGATTTGATAGAATTGCTTTGACACTTAGCACTGTGTTATCTGTACCCACTGAACTAGAACCATTCATTTTATAGAACTGACAGAAGTAGTTAATAGATTTACATAAGGTTCTTCTTTTTTAATGCTCGACAACCTCATGGAAAACATCCTGGCCAGACAAGTTCCTTGTTCCAGTAGCTGCTGTAGTGAAATCCCCAAAGGGTAGATGAGAATCGACAGTTTTCTTGGTGTTCCTCCTCCTAAATCACCAGTTTATGTAGATATGTGCCAACATGCCAAGTGTCGGAGTAGATTTTGGCTCCAATGGGTGAAATTCAATTGAATGAAATATTTATTTCAAGCAGAACTCTGGGGGAAAAAACTATTAACCCTTGCAGTGGGGCTACCCCCAAACTGCAAGGGTTAACTGCTCATTTGTGTCTAGGGCTGAAAATAAAGTTACTCACCCAATCCTCGGAATCGGCTTGCTGTGCAATAAGTCCATCCGTGAAATTTCCTTGCTAATAAATATTCCACAGTCACCTGTTAGTGGGATTATAACAAAGTGGAAGCAACTGGGAACAACAGCAACTCAGCCATGAAGTGGTAGGCCACGTAAAATGACAGAGCGGGGTCAGCACATGCTAGATTCAAGTCCAGCATACAGTGCGCTGAAGTCGCCAACTGTCTGCAGAGTCAATAGCTACAGACCTCCAAACTCCGTGTGGCCTTCAGATTGGCACAACAACAGAGCGTAGAGAGCTTCATGGAATGGGTTTCCATGGCCGAGCAGCTGCATTCAAGCCTTACATCACCAAGTGCAATGCAAAGCGTCGGATGCAGTGGTGTAAAGCACGCTGCCACTGGACTCTGGAGAACTGGAGACGTGTTCTCTGGAGTGACCAATAACGCTTCTCTGTCTGGCAATCTGATGGACGTGTCTGAGTTTGGCGGTTGCCAGTAGAAGGGTACTTTCCTGACTCCATTGTGCCAAGTGCAATATTTGGTGGAGGGGGGATTATGGTGTTGTGTTTTTTCAGGGGTTGGGCTTGGCCCCTTAGTTCCAGTGAAGGGAACTCTTAAGTCATCAGCATACCAAGACATTTTGGACAATTTCATGCTCCCAACTTAGTGGGAACAGTTTGGGGGTGGCCCGTTAACTGTTCCAACATGACTGCACACCAGTGCACAAAGCAAGCTCCATAAAGAGATGGATGAGCGAGTTTGGGGTGGAGGAACTTGACTGGCCTGCACAGAGTCCTGACCTCAACCCAATAGAACACCTTTGGGCTGAATTAGAGCGCAGACTGCGAGCCAGGCCTTCTCGTCCAACATCAGTACCTGACCTCACAAATACGCTTCTGGAAGAATGGTCAAACATTCCCATAGACACACTCCTAAACCTTGTGGACGCCTTCCCAGAAGAGTTGAAGCTGTTATAGCGGCAAAGGGTGGGCCAACTCAATATTCAACCCTATTGACTTAGACTGGGATGCCATTAAAGATCATGTGCGTGTAAAGGCAGGCGTCCCAATACTTTTGGCAATATAGTATATATCCTATGAGGTTCTTCAGTAAGTTTTACTAACTTCTAAATGGATCTGGTTATTAGGAGTGGGATAGAACTTATTGAAATTCAATATTCCATATATACACTTATTTATTTTCAGTTTTTACCATAGATAGCCTTCAAATATCACACATAAGAAATCCAAGCAAATAATATATTTCTGTTTTCCTTGCAATAAAAGATCACACCTCCACCTACCATCTCCATAGCATCATGCTGACTGACAGCAGATCTGTTGCAGCAGAACAGCAGAGGATGGTCCTATGGTATCATGGAACAGAGCTTTTTTTTCTTGTTTTAGGTATGGGAATTACTAATATAACAAAGCATCCACGGCAATTGATCACCTTTCATTCATGGTAATACTCTGAAGTGGTGAAAATTAGTTGCTATAATTTTCCTTAGCCTGCACTTTGCAAACTATGGTGTATTGGGAAAAATGATAAAATATTAGAGATAATCAAAATACCTTTTAATAAGACCTTTTGTATTGCACTTTCATAACCAGTTAGATTCAAGTCCAGCAGTGGAAAATGACAGCATTAGAAAGTTGAAATTTGGTTATGAAGGGGCAGTACAAAAAAGATCACTTTTATATGTTGAACATCATACTGTCAATCGAGATTGTGCAGGAACATATTAGCTGGCTTTCACTTACATTTTCCTTGTTGAAAGCTTTGCTTGAGAGAATTCTGAAAACAGACCTCCATGGCAACAAACTTAAACATTTGGCATTGTAGACATTTTGAAAGCCTGTAGATTCATAACAGAATAATGTGGGTAAATGATATTAACCACTTCAAGACCAGGTGTTTAGACCCCCTTCCTGGCCAGGCCATTTTTCAGTATTCAGCGCTGCGATACTTTGACTGACGTTTATTCCGTCATGCAACGCTGTACTGAAATGAATTTTACACCATTTTTTGGGGACAGATAGAGCTTTATTTTGGTGGTATTTAATCACCACTGGGGGTTTTATTTTTTATTATAATTAGGAAAAATTACTGAAAATGTACTGAAAAAAAAATACTGAAAAAGTTTTTTTAACGTTATGTTAGGAAACATTTATTATTACCCAGTTTTTTGGTCAAATATAAAAGATTGGGTCACGTCGGATAAATAGACACCAAACATGTCAAGCTTTAAAATTGCGCGCACCCGCGACATCGCAGAAAACGACCGCAACCAAAATTAGCCATAGGCGACGCTTTAAACGTTTTTACCGCTCATCAGTTTAGTGTTATCAGTGATTGATGGCCCTAGACTTATTGCTCTCACTGCGACGTTCGCTGTGATGTGTAACATGTGCGGCGTAATGGGCGCAATCGTCTTTTTTGCACGTATGCGCCCCCGACCGATCGTCGCTAAATACAAGCGATCCCGGCGGCCATTTCCCGTGCGCCCAAGGGGGCGTGTCTGAGCGGACGTCTAAAGACGCCCGCACAGATCTAGAGAGCTCCTGGCCGGCCGTTTTTTTACTACGGCCGGCCCGGAGGCAGTTAATCATTTTGTGTATTAACAATGTGACCATGCAGGTGGAAGGTAAAATGACCAGGTGAAATGATGTGTGGTGCAATGAGAAGCTGCTAAAGGAATATTCATATATTTATTAGAATGCCTTACTACTGGTTTTTATGTTTTATTTTTTTTCATAATAGATTTTTATTAAAGGTTTTTAACATCTGCAACACATACATTGATGATTACTTTCTAATAAGCCATCTTCCACCTCAGTCGGCCACGCCGGTTTTTATGTTTTAATAAGTTCAGTAAAAATTGTTAATGGTCACAACATTGTCCAATCAATGAAACCGGTTTTTGTGGCAGTAGAAGGAAATTCATTAATTACAACCTTGGCAAGAACAATTGAAGCCAAGGAGCTTGCCAAGTCTGTCAACAATCTGTTTTTTTTTCTCTAGTCACCAAGGTTTATAGCCATGGACATAACAGTTAGAGCCCATTCACACACTATCTAGTGCGTTCCGGCACAGTTCTGTGCCCTGGACATACTGGATCTCATGAACCAAGCCTCTAATGTTCTGGTGCGGGAGGGGGCATGGTGGTGCCATTCATGCCAGTGTCACCATAGGCACACCTCCTGCCCACACTGATCGCCCACACCAGAACGCTTGGTACAGCATTCCAGTGCGGTCCAATTGCAAAAAAAGTACATTCACTACGGGACCTTAAAGCTGGGGGCATTCTTAAGGACATGAAATAAAATAAACGCCTTTCACAGTTTGACTGTGTGCATTTAAACACACCTGCTGTGTCATATCGCCAATGGAAAAAAAAAGAGTACTACAAAATGGGGAAGTTTTATCCCTTAGATACACTTAGCAATGTGATACAGAAATATCAAAATCCTCCTTACCAAATCATGTTACTTTTTTTTTTAAAACTTGTATCTGTTTTTTTTTGCAATAAATAAAGTTTTTACGCAGCTTCTTGTATAAATGAGCTCTAAAGGCCAATTTCCATTTTTGCATTGTTAACACATTGTGGCAGCCCATTGAAATGCACCAAGACATACCAAAAAAACAATCCCATCTCACAACATTTGAGGTTATACTACTCTAGGATATTCCTACTCTATCTGAAGAAAATAAGACTGTTATTAAACTTTTTTTCTAGAAATGACACAAGGATTTGTGTGCATATGCAAATAAATACTTTGACTCCACTTCCACTTTTCCTAAATCTGGAGTTTTTTTCTTCAACTGTGAAATGAGCAGGCAGCTCATACAAAAAGCTGCAAAACTGGAATAGAAAAGTGTATTAGCCAGCTGTCTCTGCAGTATAGCTGAGGTGTTCTGAGCTCAAATACACACCAGTTTAACAGAGTAACAAAACTTTGGCAAATTGTATGTTTTAGCTCTTAACCAAAAGTGGTCCTTTGCCTTGGTCCCCAAGTGTGAGTACACTTTTTAGACCAAGTGCATTTATTCTATTTGCGCGGTACAAAGCAGTGACGGTGCCCGCAGTTGTTCACATGCTGCAATTACCTGCTGATTTAGCTGTCTTTGCTTTATACAGCACTTCCTATCTGCAGCTATTTGCATGAGTCTCACTGAGATATTTGTGAGACTCATACAATGGGCCCCATTCACAAGTGTGAATGAGGCCTTAGGGGCTCACAGCAGCCTCTGTGCACAGGTACTGTTAAAATGGGCAGTAAAAGGAATAGCAAATGTCACTTTGGGCACTAAAATGCCTACTCTGTTTTCCCACTGAATTAAATTCTTTGATCTGCGATAATCTTGACATCTTTTCATAACATTAGCAAACCCAGTGTTTTGATGAGTGGAATAAATTTCTATGTTCCGAAATACTATCAAGAGGGATAAGAATAGGTTCACCGTTTCTGGACATGTCCCTAGAAGCTAATTTCTTTTAAATGTTGGCAACTGTACATAAGAAAAGCAATACAAATATCAATATAAACTAGGGATGCACTGAAATACAATTTTTAGACCGAAAAATAAAATTGTCAGGCCGAAACCAAATGACTTTTTATTTTTCCAACCTTTTTAAAGTAGAACTGTGGGGTTAAGGCTTTTCCCCATAGTTCTCAGGGTAACGGGAGGACAATAATTCTACTTTTAAAATGTTTTTTTTTTTTTTTACTGTTGGGGGCTTTGAGGAAATGCCGGTCCATACAAACCCCTGATATTTCTCTTTTAACATAGAAAAAGAGATTGAGGACACAGTCCTAAATCTTTTTCTGCAGCCCCTGAACATTAAGCATCTATACTGAGTGCTCCTGTCTATTCATAAACTGTGGAACCAGTAACTTATAATATGTCCACAATCCTGAATGAACAGGAAGTGATATTGAGCATTCCTGTTCAAGCATACTTTGCCCTCAGTTATTTAGAAACACAGAGCGATCAGTCCTGATTTCTGAGCAATGCGGTAGAGATTGGCCTCCTGTGACAGCTGACTGCTTTCTCCGCCCCACTCAGCATCCTGACGTTACTCTGTGTCCCCTCAGATCCCCGCTGCCTCTGCCGACACAGGTGGCAGAGGGCAGCGGGTATCGGAGGGGACACAGCTTGGCGCCCAGTGGGAAGGTGAGAAGCTAGGGATGCATTGAATTTTCTTCCGTTATGGTACTATTGGCATTTTGCCCAAAGTGCATTCCTAATATAAATAAAAAATATCATTGCTTAAAGTGGACCTTTTTACCGCCTTTGGCTAAAAATCACATCAGCATACAGCTCTGCATTCTATGAAGTCATCTTACATTCCTGCCGAGATGATGTGCAAGGTCATTTGTCCTAATCACATGTGCCAGAGTTTCAGGAAGTAAAGGTGGATATATTAATCTGCCCTTCATGAAAATGGCCACTGTGAAAATAATGGGTAGGAAAAGTGAAGCCAGTATGCAAATGTCATTACTAAACATTTCTAAAGGGGCCTTTTGTTATTTTGAAGATATGAGTAAAGTTCCACTTAAATGTCTTAACCATTAGAGGAAAGTATAGAGTGCACGTGTGTGTGCACACATGCATATACATACACAGTGAGGGGAATTCATCAAAACTAGAGCAGGCAAAATCTGGAGCAGTTGCCCAGGGCAACCAGATTCTCTTCAGTTTGTTCAGTAAATATTTGAAAATGAGAGATAGAAGCTGATTGGTTGCTGTGCACAGATGCTCCAGTTTTGATAAATTACCCTCATTATGTATTCACTCGTAAGGTAGAGCTTTCAAGGACTCCATCCACACACCATTTTTGTTGAGTGACTTTCTACCTACTTTTATTTTTCAACAAGCATCCTTGGCGCAGGTTTCCCTCGGAGGGTTTTCAACTTCACATCAACACAAAGGAAAATATTTCAATCTCTTGACTTTTTTGTTCTGCTCAAACCCACAGTCTCCGCACACGCAAATACGACTCAGCCTCCTGATTCTGGAGTTGCCCAGCTTGGGCTGTACAGGCTCTTTGCCTCTTGGAGCAATGTCTCTTTTTCCACCAGACACCTCACACACCTCATCATAAGTAAAGTCTGAACACACACATAATCTACTCCTGCTCAGCAAAACACTAATGAACAGAATGGAGCCTCGACTGGCTAGCACGTTTTTACTTTTGTGGGGCAACACCCATTCGATAATTAGTCTCACAGCTGTTCAGAGACTGTTTGCATGCTAAACAATGCTCTATCCATGTCACTATGTGCAACTTGCACCATGACAGAACATCCATCTGTCACATATTTATTATGCGCTTAAAAATGCAAAGGCTTATATACATATCAATAGGCTGCTTTTCATAGTGCTGGAGTATATGATGGCTTCCTTTTTGTCATGACCATTTTACAGTGAACCTGTGCCAATACTATTCACAATAAAGTATTTACACATTCTGAACATTTGTTAAAGTACTTACCATAACAATTACCTGTAGCTTTAGGCATTGTGGAGAAATTCATTTCAAGGCACCATTCACCCTAGCCCAGTTCGCTGAGGTATTCCGCGAGCTGTAGCTCGCGGTATACTGAGACGCCGCAGCTGAAGCGGATCCCGACAATTATGTCTGGATCTGCCCAGCTGCGTGACTGACAAGCAGGCTCTGCCTTTCTAGAGGCAGAACCTGCCGTCCGTTCTGCCAGTCAGTGCTGGCAGATCGGCGCGGGGAGGGGGGAATCCAGCCCCTCCCCTGTCACGGCAGAGAGCTGTGACAGGATCGAGAGGTGAGCGAATGCCGGTATGTGTTCGCTCACCTCCCGATCTACTAAGCCGACCTGTGACAGTCTCATTGTCACAGGTCGGCTAGAACTATGAGGTGAGTGAAAATCACTCACCTCATAGTTCTCCTTTAATTGCATTCGAGCAGCCCAATTATTTGAATGAGCTCCCCAACACGCCCACAGTTGACCCAAAATAGTGTATGCAGGATTTTCACCAGTGCACTGCAATGGATGTCAGTGTGTTGCTGCACCTCAACGCAAGTGAGCCAAAAAGATGTGTTGGGTTGTCATTCTGAAGTGTTACTGCAGAGTGGTATGAATGGACCTTCAAAGTTCTCAAAATAGAGGTACTGAAATCACAGCTTCTCTCCACTTTACTTTCTGTGGAGAATAGAATCTTGGCAGCCTTCTAATTTAAAGACCCCCCCCCCAAAAAATAGGTGGCCTTTTGAGGTTAAATTATTTCACTGTACATGCAGCTAGGTCAGGGATGGCTAGTTTTCAAGCTTTTATTGCTTAAGAATTTTAAAAACGTGAATGTCCATACTGGCCACAGGCTCACTTTAAAGGCATAGTCCACTTCAAAAAAAAAAAATCAATAACTGCACACACACATTAATAAAATGTGCATTATTTATTAATTTATTTTGGATTAGAGCCTGCAAAGCATTGCAACACCTGGATCGCGTTAGATTGCAGTTGCATTGCTCAGGCTTCTGCAAGACTGCTCCTTTCAATCTGTCTGTATATCATTACGGACTTTCAGTTACACGGACAGGAGGAAGTATGAATGGACTAGAAGTGCGGTGACATAACCACCCTGAATATGGGTGTAACATGAAACATTGTGAAAAAGATGGAGTTCTTCTTTCACTTGGCTACACTCGCCTCCTGGGTATGGTTGTAGTGGGGCAATCAAATGGTGATGCCAAAGAATCCTAATTTTTCGTACTTTATCTAATCTGCAGCCCTGAGTTAACTGGAGAAAGGAAATGAGCAAGGTCAGTTCAGAAAATGCTGAGGCCACTTTATATTGATATATGCAGAGGAAATTGAAAGCATCATTCGGTTTTCTCATGTGAAAACAATGCTTAAGCCTTAAAGTTTACGCAGCATTGTAAGCTGATCCTTCCTACACACCCTTACACTGATCTTGTTTTAATGGATTCCAGCAGGATGGTTCCATGTATTGATACGCAGAAGTCACTGCATCTCTAACCGTCTTTCTGCTATGCTACAGTTCTCATAATTGTGTTTTTTTTTTCTATTTATGCTAAGATACCACTTACCATTCTCTTTACATTCACATTCACTTAACTTTACAGACAAAAACCCTAAGGGGTTAAGTAAATGTAACAGTAAGAGGTAGTATACATCTCAGTGTACCTTTTTTTTTTTCCTGCATGCAAAACAGAAAACTTTTTTTTTTTTTTTTTTTTTTTACTATCCAAGAAACCCACTTCCACTGTAAGGTTGACAGAACTGCAATGTTGGTCTTCCTTTAGGCCCAGCTTTATCCTTGTTGTGTGTGCTTCCAACTGGGGCTTTCATTACCAATGCTCCGAGCACTGATATATTTCCTGGAGTTAACCTGCTCCACTGACATCTGCTCCCCCTTGTATTGTCCGCTTGTTTGACAGCTGCTCCCGTATTCACAATTAGAAATGCATCAAAGCATTTGCTCGGAATTGCGAAACATGTAGTTCCTAGTGACATACCATGTGATACATAAGTGAGGTGCATTATGTGTGCTTCCTGGCTGGAATTTCAGAAAGTGCTGCCAGGCTGTACACTGTATCAGCAACTTAAAAAGGTAAAACCAGGTAGGATATGGGGGAACATTTATAACCGTTACACTACATGCATGGAGGTTTCTAAATAGAGGACATTTCTGACTGTGTTTTTAATTGCTGCATTGCAGAAGTTTGGTTCTGCCTCATAGGTTTAGTTGGGTCATGTGACTTATTCGAGAGCCCAGAGTGCCTAAAGTATAATTTTCAGAATTCTTGGAGGTGGAGAACATAGTACGAAGGTTGGTGAAAATGCTTTCATCTGAAGAAACAAAACTGTCAATACCTATCCTAACTCTCACATCTTTCTCATGTTAAATTGCAATTACATTTTGCAATATGGAAACCTATTTAGTAGGGCTGGTAATGATTAAAAATGTTCGTGTACGATTAATCGAAATTTTTTAAAATCGATTAATTTCGATTTTAATTCTAACGCACATACAGATCCAACTACATTGGCCCAAGAAACTTTCTGCACGAGCGCCAGCCAAGGCATTGGCCTATACACATTTCCACAGCCCTACTATTTAGGTGGTATTGAAGTAGAACTTTGGTCTTCCATTTAAATAAAATGCACTGCAGCACTTAAAACTTTAAAGTCCTACAAATACCAGTTGATACTCCCAGTGTAGTCCACCTAATGCAGCTGCTTGTGATGGGGTGGCAATGATTCTGCACTGCTCCTGAATTCAGAGCAGAGTTGTCACTCTCTTGTGGGCTGAGCCTGCATTACAGTGGTAATGTTGCGGAAGACGTGGCAATCAACAGCCTTCGTGAAAAGATAGGCACACCTACCCCTGCCCACTTCTTTTTGGGTTGACTGAAGTGATTGCTTCTGAATATCTCCCACTATACGCTGCAATGTCTGGAAGGAGGATTATGTGAAGCACAAATGGAGGCTTTGACTCGGTCTGGGAGGGTAAAGGAAGTTTTTTTAATGTAATTGATAAGGCTTGTGTATCATGTAGTAACTGGAGTTATTTAGGTCTTATGCACCTGGGTATAAAGTAAATGCTGCGTTCAGACCTGTACATAGTAAAGATTTTTGTTTTTTTAATGGATCACAGCACAGCAGTATTGTAATTTATGGACCCATGCACGCAGCTGCCTTGTGTTCTGTAAAGTGGAAAATTCTGCATTCGTGGTCAGTATTTCTGTGTGATATACATATGTACGAATGTAATCACAAGTTCTTCCTAGGATTGGAAAGCTTGAGGAATGGAAGAAGAATTTAACAGATTGTACAGTTTACATATGTCAAAAAACACATGTAACGGTTCAGGTCACATGCTTTTAAACGCATGACTTTTTGGCAAGTTAGATCCTATCAGTATGTTATTACACACATGTGCAGACCCCTAACACGGTCATGCAGGAACCTTTTAGATCTACTGTAATAACACTTGAAAGCTGTGTATTTAATGTGATTTTTTTATGATCCTTATTGTGCAAGCCTAAATACTGGCACTGCACACGAGATGCAATAATTTACCCTAATCAGAAAGCAATATTTGCTTGGATGAAGCTTTATTATGATTCCTTTTACATTAGTTCTTAAAAAGCCATCTGTTTTCTCTGCCTATTACAAGAACAATCTTAAATAGGCGTTCTACATCACTCGGACACACTGCAATGAATTTAACTGCCAGTTTAAAATAGTATTGTTTATAATTTCACATTTTATTCAACATTCTTAACAGATGCTGCCAAAAAACGGTATCCTGGTCACACATTTCTCTTTAGTCATGGCTATTTATAATATACCATTGCACCAAGCTTTTATTGTCTTCCCTACTATTATGACCATTTTTTATTGACTCATTCCAGCTTGGTGATGGGAGACATCACAAGCAGAAAAGACAAACCTCCAGCTGATTTATTGAGAGGCCTGTAAAGATAGAGATACGATGCCAGCAGTCTGGGTTCTGGCGCTCCCAGGCAAGCAGTCTGCATTCTAAATCACTACTGGATGAAAAAGCTAATGCTGAATATTTATATGTAAATGGACTACAGTATTCATGTACTGTCACTTATGCATTCGCTTCTGCTTTGGTTAGCTTGTCTGCTATGTATCAAACAAGTGTTTTAATATATTTTTTTGTGGTCCTGCCAGCGTGTGCAGGTGCACAGGTTTCTTGAAAAAAAAAAAAAACAACAGTTTTAGTTTTGGTTTTTGGTGGACCCATGTTTAATAGTAAGCAGGTTATGTACAGGGAGCAGACCCTGATGATAACTAATGGCACATTTTTTTTTCAATTAGATTTGGTGAGTGGATAGAACCACTGTCAGGTTTTTAATGCTGGCAAACCAACTAACCTTCTAAGATGGCTTCTAAGTTTACTGTCCCATATCGGGGGAAAAAAACACCAGTGTTTCAAGGATGATGCAGGTCCTTTTTTTTTAACAAGAGATTCCCTGTTGCCTTGAAAAAGGGGGCCTGCATAACCTCAAAACATTGGTGTTTTTTTCTGATATTGGACTTCACTAAACTGTCACCATTTAGCCCAGCACCTATCCCTACAGGTGGCTACATGGTTTGATGTATTGCAGGTCTTCATTACGGGCACATGTCCACATTGCAGAAATGAATTGTCACCAGCACACCAGAGGAATACGTGCCAGAGCCGTCTTCACGAGTAGACATTGTCACAAGAATAGCAACATTTTGGGGTCCCTCTATCAGGCTTAATATGACATTGTTACATTGGGGTAATTCATTCTTGGTAATTGTCCTGATCACCAATGTCACTGGGAATATAAGTGATGGGAAATCCAAAGTTTCCACCAGAAGCGTGTTGCTCGGGTCGTGTGTGGAGCCGCGAGCAGGCTAATTGATAGCCGACTAATCGATGAAGGAAAACGTTGACAACGTTTTCCATCGTCGATTTTAATCGATTAGTTGTTACGGCTCTACTGCATATATAGCAGGACCAAAGGTAGACCTTTAAATGAACAGGTAAAATACATATATGACAACTGTTTTACCTGCCGTGTGTGGATGTGTTATTATACACACACTCTGTAAGACTGTTTTCTTAATAAAGCAGCCACAGCTTCAGTAAAAAAAAGCCTGTCCACTGGTAGCATGCTGCAGTAAAGGACCGTTGCTGTTTGTGTGAATGCAGTGGTCTCTCTGCAGAGGTCTGAGGTCAGACCTAAAGCTCTTACTCCCTGCTGATGGAACTCTAGCTCTGATTCAACAGAGGGGCATGCCAGATGACTGCCTCCACACATAGAAAGGATCCTTCTCTAAAGCACGCTGGCAGTGGACAAGCATTTCTATTCAGGCTGTTGCTGCTTTCTGAAGAAAACAAAGTAAGGGGCTCATTTAGAAAAATGGTGGCATAGCTGCACAGGCGTAAAACAAACGCTGCACAGCTATGTACTTTACAAGCTGTGCCGGCTTCAGCATTCTGAAGCCAGGTTGTCGGAACACACTTAAAATTAATGGAGATGTAAATAGTATTCAGAAGATAAATCTTTTTACTGATCTAATCTTTTTTTTCTTTCTCCAAGATTTACACTGCTGCTTGCTGAAGTGCAGAATGACCATATTAAATGCAGTGTAATCCTACAACATCTTCCTTTTGCTCACATGCTGTTTGCTGGCCTCCGCTTGACTCCATTTAGTCCCCCACTGAGTGCTGTGTCTTTATTTTTTACTAGGGCCCCTTTCACATGGGCTAATCAGGAGAGGATCCTTGCATGGAGCGGTACGGATCGGATGTATCACCACTCTTGCAGTGAAGGAAAAAACTGAAATGACCAGACCCCATGTCTGTTTATGAGGAATCAGTTGTAAATGGACATGTGTCCATTTACATCAGGTTACCCCCGATCCAGCACAATCAAGTCCGTTGAAATGGAATGTTTTGGTTTTTCTGGACCTGGCTGTGGCAGGAGTCAGGGGTAACCGGTTGTAACAGGCGCCCATCTATTTAGACCCTGCTGCCCATAGACTAATCGGGGCCGCCGGAAAAACTGGCAGACGGACCCGATTGGACCGCTGCTGTGAAAGGGGCCCAATATGTGTTTATAATTCAGGGTTTTTTTTTTTTCTGCGATCACTGCATTACTGCATGCACAATGGGTAGAGTTTCACTTTAAAAACTGATATGCAAATAGATCTCACTTATTTTTAGTTTAGTTTTTAGTATTTTTGTATGCGGCTTGCACAACTTCCCTAATTTTACAACAGACTGTTAGAAAATGAGAAACTCTGTTGCAGTAGATGTTTGTGGGATTAATAAAGTACATTATATAAACAAAACCATGGCACATACAAAATGCTTCTACAGCTGTGATCTTGCTAAAATCAAACTAGTAGTAATTAAGAAAAAGATACACACAGGCTGGTTCTCCTCTTATTTCAAGGTCAGGCGTGTCTGCTAAGCAATAGAAGACTTTGCTACGGATAGGAATCGGCTCTTTCTACCTCTAAAATCTGGAAAGTTGTGTGCATCTCCTCCACTTGTCAGCACAGTTGGTTACAAACTAAAGTGTGACAGTTTTCAGAATGTGCCTACGTCTCTGAACACTTTTTACTTGGTCAAATATCTCCTCGCTTATAGCCACTCATGGCCATTTCAAAACGAGCAATTTGTTATTAGTATCTTCTTTTGTATTCTTATCTAGTGGTACAAAGTAGTTATGAAATTGGTGGGTAAGACCTAAGATGTATGAAGGAGACATGGCGAAAATGCATTAGAAATGTATACCCAAAATATGGCTGACATGTTTCCAAATGTACAGATGGGAAATCCATGAAATATTTCTGATTCCCTAATAAATCACAATCTCATTTCCATAAATATGCTCTTAATTCTTAGCGATTTGGTCCTTATGTTTTTATAGTCCCTGTTTAGAAATTTGATGGAGTTCATGTATTGTTTCAAGGACAAATGTACGATTTATATGCATATATTCTTTGTAGCCATATGAATATGATTCTATAATTTTTGCATGTAAGAGAATTTCTTTGCTACATCTGCTTACTTTTCAAGCCTACAGTGAAACCATATTGTAAATTACTGTTAAATGTTTTAATAACCTTTTGCTTCAACTGTGGAGGAAGCATTACTCACTTTAACCTGTTTCATAAAGGAACAATTAGAATCTAGTCAATTTCCTGAAGTGGCAGTTTAATCCACAGAGGATGTTCTAAGTGGCACTGCTATTTGTGCTAAGAAAAATATTGGATTGTTTTTAGACTGAAGACATATTTTTAGGATGTATAGAATTTAACGTGACATTTATGAACATCTTTGTTTTCTTTCTTTTTTGTGTGCAGGGGTCCATTCAGTGTTGTCCGAAGATGCATCAACCGAGAAACCGGGCAGCAGTTTGCTGTGAAAATTGTCGATGTTGCAAAGTTTACATCAAGCCCCGGATTAAGCACGGAAGGTAATGATCTAAAGTTTAAGGTGTATTCTGAAAACTACTATTTGTGACCGAAGGATCAGACAGTTATTGACGGTCTGGTTTTCATTTGCACAGTTATAGGTTTGCCCTAGTTTTCTGCTTTCTTGCTGTGTCTGTGACATTGAGACAAACAGGAAGTCTTCCTTGACATCCTGGGTCTCAAAGATTGTTTATATAGCTCTGTAATATGTGTCGGTCCTCTTAACTGTTCAGTTTACGATCCTAATCTATGTAAACTATCATATATTTGGTTACGTAAGCTTCAGGAATGCTTGTTTTACTTCTAAAACTGCTAAAATAATGCTGAAGTTTAGGTTAACTGCTAAATGCACACATTAGAGCTGTTTTACCTGCCAAAGGAGTTGTCTTTGTCAATCCAGTTCGCTAATTCGAAACCCTTCCCTATTGGACCCCCTCACTGGTTACATTACAGTCCTCTTATTGCCAGTAATAGTGTTTTGGGAACACCAGCTGCTCTGCTATGTAAAAATGCAGGTCAGGTAGTCCCAGTCACGTCCACTGGCTGCCTCTTGTGGTCTCCCAGTGTGAGAAAAGAACACTGTGACGTTCCTATGCACATGTGGGGAATATGCAGAATCAGAGGGGGTTGTTGGTTCGGATTCAGATCAATGCTATCTAGGGAATACTATAAAGTGCAATATCAGATGGTCTCATTAATTTCTCATTAATTTATAGCTAACAGTTCCCCCCTCTTGATCCCCATTCTACCTATACATATGGCTTTTCTATTCGGCCCTATGTAGAGCAACCCTTCAGGCTCAGAAGAGGGCAGGCACTCCACCCAGTGGCTTCTGCACAGGTTTAGCTGCTGACCTGCATTATGTACAAGGGTCTACAGATGGCATGGGCAGGGTTAGAATGGGCTGTTAGGCTTATGATATTTAGTCCTGTGCTATAGGATACCGTTTTTGGTAACCTCTAAATCCCTACACAGGGTTAATGACTAATTACCAGCACTCACTCTATTGCTACTGATTTTACAGAGCTACAGCCACCACTAGAATCTTCAGCTTCTGAAACTTCTGGGTGTGTTAGGTGACCATCTCCCTGCTGTGCCCTTACTCCAGTGAAGAGAAGTGGGAAAATCATTATACATCTTTACAAAAAATTATGTGGGAAAAGGTTTTATAAGCCTTAACATTACCATCACCTAATGAAAATAGATTTGAATCTTTTTAGCCTGGTATATACTTAAACCTTTTTGAAAAATCTGCAAAACAAGTACATTATAAAGTACATACACTGGAAATGGATACTTAAAAGAAAAAGAATAATGCATGCAAACATAGGACTCAGGAGTGCGAAAGGTGTATGCTGGAGGAGAGACCAGACTCTGGAGAGCGACCCCGTATGTGTGATGGGGTATTTTCTCACTAAATTTACGACTGGAATCTGAGTTTTTTAGCAGGGAGTCAACATATGCATAAAAGGTTCTTCTTTTTTACATTGATCAACAGAAATGCTTAGGGCTGCAATCAACTAATCGTTAGGAGGGCAAGGCAAGCGTTGGGTGGGCGCACTAGCCAGTCTGCTATTGTAATTTGAAATGGTCAATAGCAGGCTGGCTATTGCACCAGCCCACTACCTGCTGTATTTAAATTCAGCTGCCGTCTGCGGAATCTTGCCACTGGCAGCTGTCATTTTCCTGGCTGAAGCTGTACAAGCGCCATGTGCTTACAATAGTTAAAAAATAAATTATAAAAGGCGGGAAAAAAGTAATTTTCGGTTTCAGTCTGACCAATTCTGCTGTGGGAGGTGCGTTGCAGTGCCATTCCTTTCAATGCCACCCTAAACGCACCTCCCACCCACAGTGCGATTGCCTGCACTGGAACACATGGTATAGCAATGCATGGTACAGCAAAAATTGTGCATGAAGTTTTATTTTGAAGTAAACTTTGTAACACTGCATTTGTGTCTTTCATTTTAAATAAGGATGGTGTTTAAATTTTTTTCCCGATTTAACCGAAAAAAATAATCGATCAACTAATTGATTATGAAAATAATCATTAGTTGTAGCCCTAGAAATACTGTTATGTCAAAGAGAAAACAGGTCTCTGTTTTAAATTGCAATGAAAAAAAACCATACAAAACTGACTGCATAAGTATACACCTCCTTCAGTTCATTACCTAGTAGCTGCACCTTTTGGCATCAATTACATCCTTGAGTCTGTGTGTCTCTGTTAGCTTTGCATATCTGGAGGTGGCAGGTTTCCTTATTCCCCTGTGCACAAATTTTCCAGCTCTGCCAGATTGCCTGGAGATCATGAGTGAAAAGTTTTTTTTGTTTTAAAGCCCAGCCACTAAGTCTCTATTAGATTGAGGTCTAGTCTATGCCTTGGCCATCCTAGAAGATTTAAAGTGACACTAAACTCGAGTTTAATCGTCAAAATGCATTCAAGTACCTTTAAAGGTGGCCATACATTGTACGATTTTCGTTTGGAAATCGTGCAAGAACGGTCTTTAGAAACAAAACTCACAGTTGATGGTACATCACCAGTTTGTTTTTCTTTTTGATATTGTGATCGAAATTATTCGATCGGTCAGGTTGTAAAATCTTTCGCTGACCAAACGAAAATTGACGAACCAGTGGGATTTTCGTTCATCAAAAATCGTAGCAATAACAAAGCACATGCGCAAAAGAAAAATATTTCCGTCGTTTGTCAAAAATTGGTTGGTTAGAATGGCTAACGAACGATTGCCGAAATTGACACTTGACTATGCTTGGTGGGGTATTCAAGCTATCATTGAACGAAGGTTCGTGGCAGAAATGAAAATTTCCAGCCAAAAATCTCCTGGTGTATGGCCACTTTTACTGTTACACAATTAAGGTCCAGTATTGTTATCACTCAGCTGTAGATCCCCCATCTCTGATTTGGTGCTGACTCTGTCCTTCCTTCTGGAGGGTGGCTACTTTTGTTCCCCATGGTCCCTGTGTGTGTTGTAAAGTGGCCACCACTCCATGCTTGTTTCTGTGATGGACTACAATCTCAGGTTTCTCTTAATAATTTGTATTGAGAATGTAGTCCATCACAGGAGTGACCTTGGAGCGGTGACTACTTTACAACACACACAGATACCATGGGGAACAAAAGTAGCCACCCTCCAGAAGGAAGGACAGTGTCAGCACCAATTCAGAGATTTGAGAGTCTATGCACAAATAAGATACATTTTTGTTAATTGTTAAGGTACTTGAATGCATTTTTAAGATTATGCTCTTGGTTGGATGATATATAAGATTTATAAACCAAAGCCAACATCCCCCTCTCACCGGTGCACTTGTAGCTGGGTATCCTTAAACCCAAAAGAGGACGGACAATTGCTGGATAGAGCGACAGTATCAATTTTCAACTGGAATTAGGCTTGAAAGAATATATTTCTGTTGATTAGTGTTAAAAGAAAAAAAAAGTCCACTGTGATTCAATGTTCTACATGAAACATAAAGCTTACAAGGGAGGAAATAAGATTTATGGGCACTGTACATAATTAATATAAAATAAGAAGGGGAAAGAAACACGCAGAATAAAACAAAAGTCAAAAATGGTTTATCACAAGGCGTACAAAAGATTGCAGACCTGTCTCAGGCGTTGAAATGAAGTTCTGGTCACCCTAACTTGTATCATTCAGGCAGCAAACTTATACCATGAGAGCCATGTAACCCGTGATTAACATGGTTTTCTTAAAATGTGTTTGGCTTTTTGCATGGCCTTTCCGTTCCTCATTCGAACATTGTTGCATTAATGCGGAAACCTTAAATAGTCCATCTTTAATGGTCTAGTAAACAAAACACTTTTTATACAAATAATGCTGGCTACATTATAAAATGTAAGCAGAATCTCTGCAGAAATCAGCACCATAATTTAATGAGACTACCTCCCTTTAGCATCTAACTGATAATCAGCACCCGAGCCCGATAGTATTTCATCTATCTTGCACATACAATTCTGTCCTTTAACCTATTCCCCCACGCCCAGCATCTCCGAATGAAATTTGGACACACCCCCTACCAAGTGACGTCACAACTACGTCATAACTACGCCCCCACCGTCCGTTTTAAATCTGCCGCTCAAATCACTTTTCCCCTCACCCTGGCTTGACAAGGAAGACTACGTCTTCGAAACGCGTTGCCATAACGATAGGAACTTCCGTCCCACGTCTGGGACGCCCTGCACACCACCTTCGGCCAGACCGGACATTACAGCATCTGCACCCGCCTCGGCACCAGCACGCATCAACCCGCCGCCACCAGCGCTCCACAACGTAGAAATCCAACCAGCCTCCACCCAGCTATCCTCAAACCTAATGGGACCCCTTCAGTACCCACGACACCACCACCCTTGCAGTTGCCCGTCCAGTCAGCACACACACTAACCCATCCCCCCCCGCCTTCCGGAAGAGCGCCGCCACGTATAGGACTCGGGTCGCAAAACTTTCCAAGCAGAATCTCTAGACTGGCACTTGCCCAGTGCAGCATGCAAGCACTTTAACAGTGACAAGATGTCAATAGATTGCATTACAGCTGATAAATGTCATTGTTACAGGCTCCGAGGACAAAAGGTAAGCAAGCCATGAATCCAAATAAAAAGTACTGAAAGAATTTAGCTGGATTAGATTAGTAGCTGTCAAGTACTATTAGAAGAATTTATTTCTTCAATATCCTAAACAACATCTATAGCATTTGATGGGGAAAAAAATAGGATGTGGGCTGCAGTTCCTTTATATGCACTTTATTATTGCTATCCTGGAGAGTAAAGAATTAAATGTTTTCTGCAGAAATTGTTTTATAATCTAATCCTTTCGATTTTAGGTGACTGCAGGTTTTAATACTTCTTCTTCTTTTTTTTTTAACTCCTCCATTGAAATTTGCAGCTCCTAAACCTTTACAGACCAGCACTAAAAGTGCATATGTGCCAATGGCACAGAGCCTCAGTATTAATATACAGTATGTATGGCATACACTTTGAGCTGAAAGGTCTTTCAGTGGCACCTTTAAAGGAGAACTATGAGGTGAGTGATTTTCACTCATCCTCATAGTTGGAGCCAACCTGTGACAATGAAACTGTCACACGTCGACTCAATAGATCAGGAAGTGAGCGAACACATACCGTCGCTCGCTCACTTCTCGATCATCTCCTTGCAGAGAGCCGTGACTGTCACTCACTGCTCCCTGCATGGATTCTTCCCCCCGCTCCGATCCTCCAGCGCTGTCACTGTCACTCACGCAGCTGGGTGGATCTCCACAGTAATGTCAGGATCCGTCCCGACTGCGGCGGTCTCAGTATACCGCGAGCTCTAGCTCGCGGTATACTGAGCTTTTGGTCATGGGAGGACGCTAGTGTATGTCCTCCCGTGACCCTGAGAAGAACTATGGGGGAAAAAAACTTACCCCATAGTTCTCCTTTAATAGAACATTTACGTAATAGCAGCACAAGGCATTAACATGTATGGAAACTCTAGCCATGAACTCTTATTTGCTCGCTTTTTGGTCTGCTAAATATACCAATATGCATTTTCTTGTTATATCTGTTCCATTTGGGGAAAAATTACCGTTGATCTATCCAGAAATCTTGTAAAATGATAACCTCCTGTGCACTCTGTGCATAAGGAGGGGTTATGGAGATGAGGGGGGTGAGGAGAGGTCAATGTTCCCTTGAATCCCTCAGACATGGATGAGGCAGGGCTGACACCATCAGGGGAATCTAGCAAAACTGGAGCAGACAAATTCTGGAGCAGCTGTTCAACCAATCCGTTTCTCTTTTAAATTTTCAAAGCTTAAACAAAATGGAGAGAAGCTGATTGGTTGTCAACTGCTCCATATTCTGTCTGCTCCGGTTTTGATAAATACCCCTCATGTGTTTTGGACTTTAGAGCTGAAAATACAGTCCAATAAATGATTGTTGATCTGATGTTTGTATTTTTTGGTGCAGATGTGATATCACGCGCAGGTGACATGCACTTGATCGACCTAGTGGGCCCATGTTGAAGACCGTTTGAGAAATCTGCACCAAAACCTGGAAAATCACAAATTGTGATTTGTCGCAGTAATGTCAAAGTTTCTGTCCCCTATAAACTATTTTCTGCACTACAATGTAGGGCAGATATTCGCTGCAAAACTGCCCCTGATCTGACCAGACACAGATCTGAACATCGGACTGACTCTGCTCGATGTACGTCTGTACAGATGCTTACCAGAGGGAGGCCGAGCCGGGACAAGCTCTCCCTCCCTCCATCTGCTTAGCTGAGTGTCTGGGTGGACACTCACCAGAGGGTGCAAGCTGCTCTGCTGCCTTCACTTCTCTCTCTCCCTGGTGATCACTTCCTGATTGCGGGGGAGAGACTATCACTTCCTGCACAGGGATTTGCACCAAATAAACACAAGTCCCTGAGGGATAAACCATGGGGAATTATGCCTTGGCACACACTTTAAGCATATTACAATCTTTATTGTAATCATTCACAAACCTTTCTGCTTAAAATCATGGAGGATCAATTTACTTTTTGCACTACTAATCCTTTACTTTTGATTCTGTTGATAATGTACCTACACATGCATTAAACACATGACATGATCTCATGAATAAAAATGCAATGCGTGGCTGACTTGACGGCTTTTGCAGCCAGTGAACCGACTTGATGTTGTCCATCTGCTTTTTGCCATATTTCATTATTTCTTATGCCAGGCCTCACAAAAAAAACAGTTGTGTCCACACATGTCTGACTACTTGGGGTACTCCTCAACATTTTCATAACTAGAGGTCATTATAGCCTAGATGTCCAGATCAGATTTAGTTGCGTCAATATACTTGTCAACTATATTTGTTGACAACTTAAATACCTTGCCTGCCCACCTCCTTTAACCAGTTGCCGTCCGCCCGTTGCAAAAAAACTGACGGGCGGCACAGTCGCATTGGCGGGTTGCAGTCTACAGACGGCATTTTTTTTGTGCTTGCATGCGCCCCCGGCAGAAAAAACCCCTCCAATGTAAAGAACTGTTACCGGCTGTTTCACATCTACCCGATCGACAGCTCCATAGGCTGCCGATCGTGTATATGTGCTGGCTGCGTGCCCCCCCTCGAGTGCTGCCGCCGTTGCACCCCTCCTGATCCCTCACCTTCAATCCCGGGATACGCTGCCCCATCTGCGGCCCAGGAGCGGCTCGGGAGGGTGTCGGGAGGTAAGATGGGAGGGAGTTCAGCATCTTCCTCCTTGCTGACCTCCTTCCGTGCTGTGAATGCAGAAGTTATGTGTATTACATCACTTCCGCATTCACCTGTCAGTCATTTGGCTGCTATAGCCAGAGAGAAGAAGCTGATGAAGCAGATCTGTGCTTCATCAGCTTCTTTTGGGGTCCCCAGGTGACAGGGGTCCTGTAGACCCCTAATGTCTCCATAAAGAGGACCTGTCAGTGTGCCTTTGCTATTATATAGGGGGATTGTTATCCCCCTATGTAATAGCAATAACAATAGTGTAAAACAAAAAATAAATATATAAAAAAATTTGTAAACCCAAAAATTCTTAAGTTCCCCACGTTTACGCACATATAAACGTAAATACGCGTCCGGTGCACCAGCGCGCGGAAATGACAAATGCGCTACACACGTTACATATCACCACGAACGTCGCAGTGTGAGCAATCATTTTAGGGCCATCATTCACTGACAACACTAAACTGATGAGCGGTAAAAGATTTTAAAGCGTCGCCTATGGCCAATTTTGGGTATTATAGTTTTTTGATGTTTCGCCCACGCAATTATAAGGCTTGACATGTTTGGTGTCTTTTTATCTGGCGTGACCCCGTCTCTTATATTTTACCAAAAATTGGGTAATAAGCTCCGTAACTCAATCTCTCTCCAGCCTCCCCCCGCTACTGTTCTGCTGTCTGTTCTCATCAAAGGGAGCTGCTGCATGCAGGACAGAGACTGCTGCAGCCGTCGCCCAGTAGGGAGGAGACACCACTGTCAGCTGCCATGCTGCCCCCATGTCACTGCTGTCGGCTACTATGCTCCTCCGAGCCACCATGCTGCCCCCCCCCCCGCCCTGTGATAGCAATTAAGTTAAGTAAAAAAAAAAAAAGGTTTAAAAATAAAGTTAACGTTAAATTAAAAATCCAAAAATGTTTTTATGTCCCCTGACCCCACGAATGCGTGAATACTAACAGAAACAGGCGTCTGGTGCACCTATTTATGAAAACGATGATAGCAATACACGTCGGGTATTGCCGTGTGCGGCAGAGAGAGCAATAACTCTTGTCCCAATATTCAATTCCATTTATTTGAGAGGGGAAAAAAAATCTATCCTGCTCCTTTGATCTTTTTTTGTTTTGTTATTATGGGTCATGAACGATTGTCAGTTTATCAAACCTGGAGCAGACAGAATCTGGAGCACTTGGCCATAGTAACCAATCAGGTTCTCTCTTTTTCAGTTTGTTCAGTTAAGATTTGAAAATGAAAGATAGAAGCAGATTGGTTGTCATGCACAGCTGCTCCAGTTTCTGTCTGCACCACTTTTGATCAATTCCCCTCTGTTTTTGTGTAAAATGGTAAAACCCCAATATATAGGCTAAACGTGATGAAGAACAAAGAAACTGCCACTGTGATACTAACTTAAAGAATATTATAAGATTTACGCATGGGTTCTTATTCATTTTTGTGACCATTCCCCTGGGTAAAGAAATAAATCTGTTTCCCCTGAAGAACCAGAAGAAGCTTAAACCAGAACCATACCCTTTGTAATCTTTCAAGACAGACACGCCAAGGACCCTTCATAGTACAATGAAAATAATTAAGCTTATGGAATTGTTACGGTCACATCATTCTTGTTCATTTAGTGCACAAAATGACAAAGGAATAGATGGATTATAAACCTAAATTAATCATTTCACACTTAATTCATACAGTTTTTTTGTTTTGTTTTTTTAATAATATTCTTTTCTCTCCAAATGATTATGAAAAACCCAGTAACCCATAGGATCCACTTTTTTTTTTGCGGCAGTTATGAGAACTTTTTTGTCAGAATTCTTGTTTAATTTCAAACCACGGAGTGTAAAATTTACAGCGTGAAGCTGGTTGTTCAAAATGAGAAGCGTTCTCGTCAGCACAATATTCATACATAAAGCTCTATAAGAGATGTTAAAAACAGGGGAAAATCAAACTGGATGAAATTAAAAAGGGAACAACTATGCAGTTCTTGCCCCTTGTGCTATTCATTCTTGCATATTCTATTCTGTGGGGAAATGAAAAAAGGAACCGTCTCAACCTTCATGTTTTTACCTGTGTGAATTTATTTCTGCCACATATTAAAACCCAACTAAACCTTCAGTTTAAGCCCTCATTCACATGTGATTACCTGTAATCACCCCAATTACATGCCGTGTGTCAGCGTTCTGCCGCTTTAAATGTAGCTGTTGTCACCTGATTGTGAACTTGAACAGGTGACAGCTGCTGCTTGTAAAATTCTTGCTGCAGAAAATTGTAAGTTCTTGCTGCTGAAATTCCTAATCACATCTACGTTGTAGGTGTGACTAGGGGCTTAAGGATCTAAATACATTACTGGTGCATTAAAGCAAAAGGCGTGCAAAATCAATTTTCTTTAAAAAGCAGCTACAGCCTGATCAGAAATGCCTGTTCCCTGCCAGCATGCTGCAGAGAAGCTCTCTGTGTAAAGCCGGCCATACACCTATAGATTATCTGCAGATTTTCTATGGTCAGATGTAAAAAGTGAAGCAGATTCCTTCATCTACACTAAACTGTGTGCATGGAGGAATCTCCCACTGGGCCAAGCTTCAATATCTTGTTCGTTGGCCCTGCTGGCTCTCAAAATACCTGAACAATGCCTGCATCCAATCAAATCGTTGAGGTATTTTGACACCCAGCGGGGCGGACTAACAAAATATTCAAGCTTGGCCCAGTGGAAGATTCCTCCATCCACACAGTTTAGCGTAGATGGAGGAATCTGTTGCACTTTTTACATCTGACCATAAAAAAATCTGCAGATCTATAGGTGTTTGGCCAGCTTTTAGAGGTCCGACATGCCCAGTACTGAGTCGGGGAGCTTGAGGTTTGCTGATTGCAGAGCTAGAAGTCTGCTCAGTAGGGGTTGCGGCAGACCTGCAGAGAGACTGCTGCTGCCACTTTGATAGCAATGGAACTTCTCTGCTTCATGCTGTCAGGGGACAAGCTTTTAAACTGTGGCTGTGTTCTGTAGAAAATAAATTGTAAGGTTGCAAGGACACTTGTAATTTTGCATGCATTGACGAACACGATGTGTGTCACACATGCAGTGCCATCATTGTTAAAGGTCCCCCAAACACGGCAAGCAAGATGCACAATTTATATCGCATGACAAGTGGAAATGGGGGTTAACACTTTGAACTAGAGATGCACCAAAATGGAATTATCTGACCGAATCCACAAAAACAAAATTGTCAGACCGAAATCTAAAATGATTTGTTGTTTTTTTACTTTTTTTTTTTTAAACATTTTCAAATATTTTATTTTTGTGCTAAACTTTTAATTTTTTAAATTATTTTTATGAAACATTTTTATTTTTTAACTTTACTGTCAGAGTCTCTGGGAAATATCATGGGTCTAAACAGAAAATAGACCTCTATCTCTTTTTCTGCAGCCCCTGCTATGATTGAAGAGGAGGCCTCTATATTGAGTGCTAGTGTTCATTCATAACCTTTGGAGATAGTATGTTTACCATGTCCACAATCATGAATGAACAGGAAGTTCTGCTCATTCATAATTGGGACACAGTAAGCATACTATGTCCTCAATTATTTACAGGCACTCAGCGATCAGTACTGATCGCTAAGCACTCCATCCTTTCGGCTTTCACAGGAGGCTATCCGGGCGTTGTGACATGTCTGACAGTTTACTCTTCCCCCGCACTGCCAGGCCTCCTGTGACTGCTCACAACTACCCCACACCGATCTCTATCCTGACTTGCTGTCACGGGAGGCAGATACGGGAGGAGAGCTCGACCCCCTCTGCCCCATTCGGCCTGCTCATGGTTTCTCTCCTCCCCGCTGGACGCTGCTCTGTCAGAGCGGACACAGATCAGCGCCCAGTGAGGAGGTAAACTATGGATGGCACTGCATTTTCGTCCAGAATATGGTAGGAATGTTCAGATACCAAATACTGTACTTGGTACAAGTACGGATACTTTTCCAGCTCCAAACTAGACTAGAGAAAAACTCAAACGTTAGGAGGCAGCTGTCATTTATAAGGGGCTCCTGGAATTTGTGCATCCCTGTTTTAATGTATGATTTGATATAGATATAGATTAGATACTTTTGGCAATATAGTGTATATATCAAATCTATTAGGACACCCCTCCAAATCATTGGATTCAGGTGTTTCAATCACCTCCATGGCCACAGGTGTATAAATACAAGCACCTAGGCATGCAGACTGCTTCTACAAACATTTGTGAAAGAACGGGTCGCTCTCAGGAGCTCAATGAATTCAAGCGTGGAACCGTGGTAGGTTGTCACCTGTGCAATAAGTGCATCAGTGAAATTTCCTTGCTATTACATTTTCCACCGTCACTGTTAGTTGTATTATAACAAAGTGGAAGCAACTGGGAACAACAGCAACTCAGCCACGAAGTGGTAGGCCACATAAAATTACATAGTGGGGTCAGCGCATGCTGAAGCGCACAGTGCGCAGAACTTGCCAGCTGTCTGCAGATTCAATAGCTACAGACCTCCAAACTTCGTGTGGCCTCTAGATTGGCACAACAGTGCTTAAGAGAACTTCATGGAATGGGTTTACATGGCCGAGCAGCTGCATCCAAGCCTTACATCATCAAGTGCAATGCAAAGCGTCGGATGCAGTGGTGTAAAGCACGCTGCCACTGGACTCTAGAGAAGTAGAGATGTTTTTTCTGGAGTGACGAATCACGCTCCTCTGTCTGGCAATCCGATGGACATGTCTGGGTTTTGGCGGTTGCCAGGAGAATGGTACTTGCCTGACTGCATTGTGCCAATTGTAAAGTTTGGTGGAGGGGGGATTATGGTGTTGGGTTGTTTTTCAGGGGTTGGGCTTGGCCCCTTAGTTCCAGTGAAGGGAACTCTTAAGGCATCAGCATACCAAGACATTTTGGACAATTTCATGCTTCCAACTTTGTGGGAACAGTTTGGGGACGGCCCGTTCCTGTACCAACATGACTGCGCACCAGTGCACAAAGCAAAGACATGGATGAGCGTGTTTTGGGTTGGAGGAAGTTGACTGGCCTGCACAGAGTCCTGACCTCAGCCCGATAGAACCCCTTTGGGATGAATTAGAGTGGAGACTGCGAGCCAGGCCTTCTCGTCCAACATCAGTACCTGATCTCACAAATGCGCTTCTGGAAGAATGGTCAAACATTCCCATAGACACACTCCTAAACCTTGTGGACGCCTTCACAGAAGAATTGAAGCTGTTACAGCTGCAAAGGGTGGGCCAACTCAATATTGAACCCTATGGACTAAGACTGGGATGGCATTAAAGTTTATGTGCTCCTCGCACTGCTCAGCCTCCTGTTACAGATCAGGAGAGCGGCGGTGTGGGCTGAGACGTCCATTGCTGTCACAGGAGGCCGAGCTCTCCTCCCACACTGCCCCACTCAGCCTCCTGTGACAGCCAATCCAGGGTGGAGAGCGGTAGTGTGGGCTGAGAAAGCTGTCATTGCTGTCACAGGAGGTTGAGCTCTCACCCCGCCCAGCCTCCTGTAACAGCTGTCAGGATGGAGAGTGGGTACGAACACTCTGTGATCGCTGAGTGTATGTAAATAATTAAGAACATAGTATGTTTACTGTGTCCTCAATTATGAATGAATGGGAAGTGATCTACATCACTTCCTGTTCATTCATGATTGTGGACATGGTAAATACACTATATCCACATGTTATGAATGAACAGGAACACTCAGTATAGACTGGATTCCTGTTCATTGATGACTGGGCTGCAGAAAGAGATTGAGGGCTCTGTGTCCCCAATCTCTTTTTCTATTTTAAAAGGGAAATATCATGGGTCTGCTTAGACCCCTAATATTTCCCTAAGCCCCTAAAAGTATAGTAAAAATAAATAAATAACACAAATGAATAAATAAAAATAAAATATAAAAAAATCAGTTTATAAAATAAAATATTTGTTAAAATTTGAAAAGTTAGAATAAAAAAAGTATTTTTCCGTTTCGGCCTGACATTTTTTTTTTCATTTCGGTGCACTTCTAAAAAAATATATATTTATACAGTATATTGTGTGTGTGTGTGTGTATGTAAATGTGTGTGTATGTAAATGTGTGTATGTATATAGATATATATCTATATATATCTATATAGATATATATATAATACATTTTTAGTCTTTATACACAGAAAAGTGAATGTACAAGATATCTGCCGGTTAAGATATCTTTTACTGCTTCTTTACATTGTTGCTGAGGTTTCATTGTATATTTCAAAGAAGCCTTATAGCTGCGTTTCGCTAACATACTTAAATTCTGGAGATTGTTTTTTTAGTGTGAAAGCTACAAGCTGCCACTTTCTAATACTGATAGCTGGTCGCTGAAGCTTTCCACTCAGCAGGATCTTCTGATCTATCACCTCCATGTGCTTGACTGTCATTGTTGGTGTAATAGGAATTAGATTTATAAGGATGAGAATCAGCATTGCTGCAAACACTTGGATGTGAGTGACATCTGCGATGCCTCGGCAAGTAAAATGTGTGCCGAGCTACATTAATATCTATCTTCTTATATGTTGCCGCTTCGTTTTACCTATGCCCATGGTTATAACATTGTTAAAGTGAAACTATACCCTCATCTGCTTTACATCCAAGGAAGGTGTCATCTTAGCCTCTATTTGGTGCTGCACATGTGATCAACGATGTCACCAGCCATTTGAGGTCTTGAAAGTTTGGTTGAATTCTGAACTAAGCACACTTGAAGCCTTAAAGGAGAACTATGAGGTGAGTGATTTTCACTGCAGGGATTCCCCCCCTCCCCTGTCCGATCCTCCAGCGCTGACTGGTGGAACGAACTGGGGAGGGGGCGGGTACCGCTGGCTCTGCCTCTAAAAAGGCAGAGCCAGCTGTCAATCACGCAACTGGGTGGATCTCGACAGTAATGTCGGGATCCGTCCTGGCTGCGGCGGTCTCGGTATACTGCGGTATGCTGAGTTTTGGGTCACGGCAGGACGTTAGTTTATGTACTCCCGTGACCCGGAGGAGAACTATGGGGAAAACAATTACCCAATAGTTCTCTAACAGTTGGCATGCCTTAACCTTTTCGCTGCTACAGATGTATGCCATGCGTTGCTGGCAGCGGGTCCCTTTAAACAGATTCTGGGCAGTTATCAGTTTACTTATGTAAAGCCAACTGTCGACTTTACATTGGAAGCAATTCTGGAAGCTGACCTGCAGCCAGATCGCTTCCAGGGGCCGGTGTTGTGCGTCCTTGGTTATCCATTTGCCGATCTCCTCCCTGCTGAATGGGGACGGAAGCAACGCTGATTGCATCACTTCCAGTCCCTCAGCTGCCATTTCCCGGCTGGAGAAGCCAGGAAAGAAGCTATAGGAGTGCAATCTGCGCTCCAGTAGCTTCTTTTCGAGTGGAGTGGTCCAGTTCTGGTCACCAGTACTAAGAAAAGATGTCCTTGAGTTGGAAAAAGTCCAGCGGAGGGCAACCAAACTAATTAGGGGTATGGAGGACCAGAGCTACGAGACAAGGCTACTAAATTTAAACATGTTCACATTGGAGGTGAGGAGATTAAGGGGGGATATGATCTCCATGTACAAAATCACTGTGCCTGAGAAAGGAAGCACTCTAAAACAGGATGTCAACTGAAAAACATTTTGACTTTAATACCACTTTAACCTGATAATACTCAAATAGATTTCTTTCATTCAGCCTGTGGGCTGAATGCAAGTAATCCAACAGATTCCCCCATGCATGCAAACCGCACAGATGGACGCATCTCCTGCTTTGACTCCTGTATTCTTAAATTCGGCAGCTGCTGCTGTCACAATACTCTAAACAGTGACCGCAATAATTTCCTGCCTGGCTCCTTCCACAACAGTTAATTGAGCAATGGACTTCTGTTGGGCAGCTGGGCCACCCACTGTTACAATTTAGGCAGATTCCTGTGCACCTGACAAAATTTTAAGTCTACGGGCAACTTTAGGCTCAGATGATGTCATCAGTCTGCTGCAAGCATTTCCCATGCTCCTTTCTCCTAGTGCTCATTCAAACTGTTAGATTTTACGCTTGCAGCAAGTCACAAGGTGAGAGGCAGCAGCAGGGGATTCAAATATGTCAAACATTTGTAAACACAGTGCTATTAATTACGTGATTGTGGCATCTCAGGGCCAACATCTCAGTCCAGAAAGTGAATGGTGACAGAAGGAGACACAAGGCAAATTAAGGCATTGTCAAGTGTGTACTATGATAATTATGGTAGTAATGTCCTGTAATTGTTGCATGCACTTAACATGAAAAACTGTTTGACAAATGGTCCACTTTAAGTGGTCAGTGGTATGTTTTATTAATGTGCAACATAACGGGAACAGGCTGCAATCTTACAGTAAACCATTCTCTCATTCTCACTTAACTTTTTTTTTTATACTGTCTTGCTTTTTGAAAAGTTGATAAATCTCCCCCGTTAAGCACCATTACTAGGTCTGCTGTGATCCAAGAGCAAGGCAGCCAATGCATGTAAAGTAAATAAAAATGCTGATGCCATTTTATTTGTCATGAGTTTCCTGACTATCTTTTATAATGCCCATGCCTACCTAGAAGTATTCACCAGGAATTATTTTGCTTTGTTACCTTCCTGTGGTTTTTTTTTTAGTTCTACCACGTAATTTGATTTTTTTGTGGTTAGTAAATGTGTTAGTTCTTGAATGGGTTATTTTAGGCTGAATGGTTTCAGCCTCAGAATTCCTGGTAATGCTTGCATGTATTACTGCCAATTTAAGCAATATCTTTACTTGACACCCAATTTTCGGTTAAGTGGGCCATCTCGTAGAACATATTATGAGGCAGAGTATGTGAGAAGCAGGGAAGGCAGGCTAGAATCTGACTCGGGAGTAAATACAAAAAAATGTGTGTTAGCTGATCAAGTACTGGCAGAAAGAGAGAGCGGCCCCATTCACACCTGCGTGTTTCCAAAGTATTTTAGCAGAAACGTGGCAAACCGCGCTTGCACTGCCATTCACTTCTAATGGCACCCCAAATGCAGGCAACAAGATGCGCATTTTTGTTTTGTGTTTGCGTGCGGGGATCCTTGTGTGTCCTGTACCTTTTTAAGTAGGTTGGGCTGCCTCCTGACGAACCTGCACCCAATTCATACTTTGCTCCACGATAGAGCCTCTCAGAGATTAGAGTTACGACCTTACTACACAGAGGGGTCTTGACAAGGCAGTGTGGCTTCCACATATTCTGCAGAAGCCGTGCAAATAAGACATCGATTTTTAACCTTAGTAGTTAGAGTTTTTTGCATGCTGGCTGGTGAGTGTGCTGGACATTTTTTGCTGTTGTACTGTTTAAAGCCCTTCTATGTGCACCTTGCTTTAAAGCTGGTTATGAAATGATGAGTGTGTTTGCCATTTGTTTTGCTTGTGTAAAAATACACAAACGTGGAAGGAAAAAAACATGGAATGCATCATGTGCAAAATGCTACTTGAGCTTTTTTGTCGCGTGTATATAAACCCATAAAAATGGGGATGCGCGGCACACAAAAACGCGTTCCCACCACTCGCAGGTGTGAAGCCAGCTGAAGGGGTTAAAAGGTGAATGGGAATGGCTGTTGGTAGAAAGTGAATTGATAAATGACACAGGAAGTGAAAGAGCTGCTGCACAGAGATGATCATGCACCAGGGATAGAAAGGGGACAGACTGGTATCCCAACATGGACCAGGGAAAAAAGCGAGGAGACAGACTAGCATCTAATTATGGCCCAGGGAAAGCGAAGAGACAGACTGGCATCTAATTATGGCCCAGGAAAGTGAGGAGATTGGCATCTAAACATGCACCAGGGATAGAAAGGAGGCAGACTGGCATCTTATTATGGCCCAGGGAAAGCGTGGAGACAGACTGGCATCTGAACATGCACCAGGGATAGAAAGGAGACAGACTGGGATCTGAACATGGACCAGGGAAAGCGAGGAGACAGAATGGCATCTGATCATGGTCCTGGAGTAGAGAAGGCTGAGTTTAATCTGATGATGGAATGTTGGGAGAACATGTAGATTTGGGGGGCTAAGCATGTTTCAGGGACATTTAGGAAGAATATTGTGCCTAGGAGGAAAGGAGATACAGAGCTAGAGTTTTTCGGTACAGGAAGAGAGTAGGCAGGACAAGAACTCTGTGTAATAGAGGGAGGTGGAAATATGGGAGTTCATTGTGGACTGGAATGAAAATTCATGTATGAATTGTCATTTTTCCCTCCTAGAGAACAGCTGTTCATAGAGCCATTGCTGCAAATGGAGCATGTCAGCTCACCTTGTGATAGCAATAAAGATCAAATGAAAAAAATATATACTGAATATTAAAAAAACAAAAGAAACTTATTACAAAATGTAGGTAGAGAGGATCAGAACAGGGGGAAGAATCATTAAATGGGTAAGTTTATTGGTAGCCTTTACTTGCACTTTAGTGGGTCTATTTATAAATGCTTTCACACAAGATTCGTTTGCTTTTTCACCCAAGAATTCCACCCTGTGGAATCCAGTTAAAAAATGTGAGTACATTTATAAATAGACCCCCTAAGTTTTCTTAACTAGAACAAGGTGTGTTTTGTTAAAATGGCTTTGAATCTTGGATGCAGATGTGTATTATAATAACGTTAACTTGCTATATACTGGATCTCAGGTATTGTAGCCCCTGTTGTGCCTAGTCTTGCTTTGAATAAAAATGACTTGTTTGTGCAGGTCTCTCCAGCAAGCATAGTGCTGCTCACTTTTGGTTTGGCTGCAGTTGGCACTGAAATAGTAGCACTCGGAAGAAAATCTGTCCTATTTGGCTTGCCTGACCTCTTTTGATATTGTTATAAACAGATTGTAAGATATATTTCAGTGTTTAAGCTATGGTAACAAAAATACATTGCTGATTTAATTAAATGGCATTCTGGTATTTGTTGAAAGGCCAATACTGCTCACACGTTTCAGTTAATTATTTCACAAACTGAAAAAATAATTGTGTATTTTTTTGCCATGTTTAAATAATGGCATCCATACAGAAAACATAGAGATTAGGTTTTTGGTTTTTTTTTTTGTAATGCCTAACTTGCATTTCCTTTCAGTAATTGCATCTTTTTTTGTGTTTTACAGATTTAAAGAGAGAGGCCAGCATATGCCACATGCTGAAGCATCCACACATTGTTGAGCTCTTGGAGACTTACAGCTCTGATGGAATGCTCTATATGGTCTTTGAATTGTAAGTCCTTGTACTCATTTTGCCTCATTTAAATATTGTTTCTTGGTGTATGATCGCTTCTGCAATGGAAGCAGACTCCTGCTCTACTTAAGGTTTATGTTCTGAGCAATAATCGTGCCTATAAAATCTAATGTTTCATTATCCCTGCTGCTCCAAATAGGGCTGCAAGAGTTATGTTATCAAATGTGTAAATGTATCTCTGCCATAAAAATTTTAAAGCTTAATCACCCGGTTTCCTAACAGTTCATTAGAGCTGAATTACGTAACTGGGAAATATTCAGCATATATTCACAGAAAGCATATATTTGCAGTTGCCTTTAATCTTGCGCCATGACCAAAAAATGAAAGTCTTACAATTCACACCACCCCAGAGACCACTTTCTTTACCATTTGATTCTTTAACATGCACCCAATGACAGCTTATATTTGTTAGCTTTCACTTGTAACGTATAGCCCAACTCCAGCGTTTGTGTGTGTCCATTAGTTAATTTAAGAGATCATCTTGTACACAACTTATATCCTGCAGTGTTCAGGTGGGTCATGTTAAGTCTTCCTCTTATACTTTGAGCCCACTAATGACAGCCTGCAAGGTGGTGTGCCCATGATGTCCTGGGCTCACAGTAAGAGGTTTGGATGATGCTGGATTTAACCTGGAATAGAGCTGGCACTAATTCACAAAGCAGTGAGCCTGCAGTGGTCAACATCAGAGTATTGCAGTGAAAGTGGCTTTTTTTTAATTTAAATCCTTCTGGGCAAATATTTAACAGGTACAAAAAAATAGTGAAGATTGGTTATACAGATAATTATTTCCCTGATGTAATTGTCATTCTGTCACGTTTTGACATGAAGGTATACAGCTAACTGTGGTGTGGGGCTGCAACAACTAATCGACTAAGTCGATTATAATTGATGATGGAAAACGTTTTCCCATCATTGATGGCATTCGATTAGTTGCCATGCCTGCTCGCTGCTTCTCCTCCCTGTCTCACCCAGCTCTCAAGTTCAAGGGGACGGTGGCTGCTGCCAGACCCACCCACACCATCCACGTTCGTCACAGTGAGACGGAGATTTGTTAGGCTGAATTGAGGAGGAGCGGGCGGAGGGAGGATGGCAGCCCCCTACATGCCCACACCACGATCATCACAGGGAAGAAAGTTGCTGTGCAATTGGAGTCTGCTCAGCAAGTAAGATGTCGTGGAACTACAGAGCTGTGTTAGTGGAGCGGGCCCGGGGGAGCTCGGCTCATCTCATCGGGTGAGATGTCGGGGGAACTAGGGGCTCACTGGCCAGGGCTCCGCTTGTGGTTACTGTATACTGGTTGTGCACGAGGAGGGGGCTGCTCTGACTCCTGAAGTAACTGTGCTGTGTGTGCTCAAGTACATGCACGTGGATTATAAATCCCAAGTGAACAAAAATGTATTTTTTTTAATTCAATACGTTTTATTAATATTTTCAAACAAAAGAACAGAATGATTGACATATCATAGTCAACAGTACATTCCAGTAAGTACAGAAGTATAAGCAACAAAATAATAAAAAGAACAATGTATAGAAAATAAGCAAGAACATTCAGTCTCATGATAAGCGCATCCAAGTATGACCTATGCGATACATGGCTATGAGGTCTACCATAGCAAGCTCATCTGATTCCATGGTTAGCTCATCTGCTATATGCTATGCTTAGTATCTTAACACTTCATTCAAAAGGAGACTGGTTATTTAGGAAAAAGTAGTGAGTAGGGAAATAACCACATTCAGAGAATAAAAGGATGAAGGCAAAGAGAGGCTCCTCCGCAACCAGGGATCCCCCCCAGCTAATCCGTAAATCGGCATCTCAAAGTTTCCGCCAGGAAGAGACATATCTCATGGGCTATCTTGCAGTGGATTTCAGAGACAAGTAGTCAGGGGTGGTAGTGAAATGGCCCAAACATGCTGGAAAATGTGTCCAGTGCATTTCTTTTTGTAAATAACAATTCCTCCATTTCACATGTATGATCTATTTGTCTGTCAGATCATTGGAAAGGTGTCTTTCCAATGCCTCCGAATAATTGCTCTAGCTGCATTAATCATATGTTTGTGTAAAGCTTCAGGAGGTGAGGACAAAGGACCATCTGGGTTGTACAGAAGGAACATGTCAGGTGAGTATTGCAGAGGTATCCCAGTAACCTAAGAGGTGATAGTATGAACTTTGGACCAGTATAGGACAAGCCCAAAAGACATGTAAGAGTGAGCCAACTGCTTTCTGACACCTCCAACATGTATTGGGTACATCCGGGTATATTGTGTGCAAAATCTGTGGCGTTCTATACCAGAATGTTAATCTTATAATTAGTGTCCATAATAGTTCCATAAGTAGTCGTACTCAGGAAACTAAGGCACACGTCACACCAACTTTCTTCGGTCATTCCCATTTAAGGCGCAAGTTCTATTCACTCCTTGTCTGTGAGTCATTCAATAAAGAATAAAGCTTAGAAACAAGCTGTCTTGAGGACTGCTTCCAGTACATAATTTTTCTAGTGTGGTAAAATTTCTGGAAAGGTCCACCTGTTTGGATCGGTTGGTCAGAAAATGTCAGATCTATAGGTAGATCCACCAAACCCCGTCGTCGAGTGTGTAAGGTGGCTCTAATCAAGGAGCTTTTGGTTTTGGAAGAAGAGGTTAGCAGTGAGTGGTCTGTCAATAGGCCAGTGTTGTTGAAATTCCGGAGTACTTCCTGGAGTAAAGTCCAGGTTGTGTAACAATGGTGTCAAGGGGCTCTCAAGTGTGGTAAGGACTTATCGTTTTCGCAGGGTCGAACTCCTGTAACGTTGCAGATGTCAATGGGTGAGTGGAGTTGTGGATGTCTGAGAGCCATCCAACTGAAAGAACAGTAAACCATCCCTGCGCCACACCTACCCATGCCTTAGATGTCTGGTGAATGTGCCATTGTGCCAGCATATTGCAGGTTGACTTTGTTTCTTGCACGGTGTATAATTTCCTCCTTGAGGGGAAAACTTTGCAGACGCAATATATCACGAGGTACCTCGTCTTGTAGGTTGCAGGGCCAAAGTGCCTCATGAGCCCGTACGAAGTGTATAGGAGATTCCGGCGGACTCTCCAAAAGATCATTAAAGAGAGATGTCAGTGCGGCTGGGATGGCGTTGGGCATGATCATCGGCCTCGGTTTTCCAGATCCTCAATGTGGCGACGGAGGTCAATAAGCCCTCGTTCACACCTGAACGTTTTGTAGCGCTTTCTACGCTCGACGAACGCTCTAAAAAACGCTCAAAAATATAAATCCCATTGTATTCAATGGTCTCGTTCCCACCTTGGCGTATTTCCGCCCGTCCCTAACGCGCTACAAAACGGCCCACGCCTGAAAAGGTACATGTACTACTTTGGGCCGTTTTGTTGCGCGTTTCCATTGGGATACAGCCAAGTAGCCTTCGGAAACGCGCGGCGGTCGCGCGACTTTTTTACAGCGAATCGCGGTAAAAAAAAACGCACGACAGACGCGCATATGCAATACGCCAAGGTGTGAACGAGACCTTAAGGAACGAGTAGTAGAACTTTTATGTATGTGGAGAGATTTGAGAGCGATATCTCTCTCAATTCCCACGTGTAGTCTGCTGCCTATGTCTTGGATATCCTTCTTGAGTTCCGACACCGCAGAACTCTTAGCACTTTTAATGTCTCCTGCTAGAGAGGTATGATCCGACCTGGTAGGTAACAGCTTGATATAGGTAGACACCGAGCTGGCATCCAGAGTCGTAGCTTGGGTATCTGCACGAGTGCACGTGTCTTGTGGAGTGGCTGGTGTCTGCGCCATATTGGAAGAATGGGCCTCTGAGGTTTTTTGCCTTTGTGAGCGGAAGAGCTTGAAGTTACTTGCCGAGTTGCGTTCTCGATGGTCCAAGAGAATGGGACCATCCTCCTTGTTTGCCTATTTTTCCCATTGTAAGTCAGGGTAGATAGATGTAGCTTTGTTCAGGGACCCGTGAGATGGAGCTCCGGAGTTAAGCGTCCATCTTGGTCAGCGGCAAGTCACGCCCCCCCAACAAAAATGTCTTTACTAATGTGAATCCAGAAAGTATTCCTCTATAGCTGATGGTACATTGCGCTGTATAATGTATTGATAGGATTTGTATTCTGAATCTGCCTTGCGCTGTATAATGTATTGCTGGGGTTTGTAGTCCTCTATAGCTGGTGCCATTCTGCATTGATTGCTGTATAATTTTACACTTTCCATTCTCTGAATTGGTGCTGACACTGTCCTTCCTTCTGGAGGAAGGCTACTTTTGTTTCCCATGGTCCCTGTGTGTGTTGCGAAGTAGCCACTGCTCCAAGCTTCCTCCTGTGATGGACAAAAATCCCAATACAAACTAGTAGTCCATCACTGGAGTGTTTTTTATAAATTACATTATATTTTTTTTAAATCCGATTTATTCGAACTTAATCGGCTAACTAATCAATTATGAAAATAATTGTTAGCTGCGGCCCTGGTGACGTGTGACACGCTTGCGGTACCATTACTTCTTAAGGCACCCCGATTGCAGGCGGTAAAACGCGCCATCCACGCATAAACACATGGTTCAAAAAACACATGAAACTCATAGCTCAAAATGCTGCATAAGCGTATTTGCCATGTGTCTTGTGTGGGGCAGATAGAAAGTCCCTCCGCACTCCCCACAACGTTCCCGGCCTATGCAACAGTGGTGCTCGCAGTGATGACAACGGATGGCGCCTTGCAGACACAAGGCAGAAGACAGGAATCACCAGCACTCAGTAATATTTCAATATGTCCATTTATTTGGACAAATCATCACAATGAAAAAAAGCCAACGTTTCGGGGCCACACCGGGTCCCTTCATCAGGGCGAAAAGATGTGATGTCACATCTTTTCGCCCTGATGAAGGGACCCGGTGTGGCCCCGAAACGTTGGCTTTTTTTCATTGTGAAGATTTGTCCAAATAAATGGACATATTAAAATACAAGGCATTCTGTGATTGGAGGAGAGGCGGTGTGGGGATGTGACATCTCTTCTCCCCCATTCACAGAATGCCTTGCATTCTTTGAAAAAGTCTATTTTTTGAAAGGGCAGGTAGGAGGGGCTGGTAATGCAATTGGAGCACTTCTCTGTTAGTCTCATCCCTCAGTAGCTCTGAATTTTATGTTTTTGCAGTGGCCCTCCACACATAACATTCAGCTTTATAATGATAATTTACACACCCACTGCTGTATATAAATGATCTTTCCACCCCAGAGTCTGGCTTTAAGTCCATTAAAAGCACGCACGCACGCACATGCACGCGCACACACACACACACACACGTCTTTATTCAGCCTCAAATACTATGTAACTGATTAACCTAGTTTGGATATATCAATTTCCTTTTGATTAGATAGAAATGAGCTTCGTAAATAGTTCATTTCTTCATTGCTCATTTATAGTTTTGGGGAAGTTTTGCAGATGAAGGTTATAAAAGTATCAACTCTAGATACCTTTTAAATCCTTGGGAAGCAGTTTCACCCTTACCCCAAAAGGTGGCAGACATAGGCTGCATACATACTGCATCCACAGCAGTTGGAATTCTCCCAGGGTCACCAAAGCTAGAGATTTTCTTTTTTTTTTTTTTAATCTGGATAACATGTCATGTCCTTGTTTCTTTTCTCCTGTTTCTTTTAATTGCTGCATAAATACAGAATAAATTAGGCTATTTTAAGAAAAAAAAATGCAATGACCTTGCTCTAATGTGTACTAGTCTACGGCACAAAGCTATACATGTCTCTAATGATTATTTAAGAAATACTTCAGAAACTTTACTTTAGGCTTCTGTACTACTAGAAAGATAAAAAATACATTTTGATCTACATTTTTGTTTAGTGCACAAGAGGAAAAGAAAGCTGGGCAGTTTTATGCGCTTTCATGCATTCTGAAGTTGCTTTTGACCGATCTCTCACCTATTTTAAAGGACAGTGAGAGTTTTCTTTTACTTGCTCAAATCTCGCTTACCACTGGGACACATGCCAGGCTTTTCACTCAACTTTACCAATAAACATATGTAAGTTGTGTGCAATTAAAAGCTGGCTCACTTTTCTCTATATGCAAGGGAACAAATGATTAGTCCTGTAAGGTGAGGTTTTTCAACTTGTTGGATAATCTCTGGGCACATTAACAGGCACTTCCAATATTTAGAAGAACAAATTGATCATTATCTGCTGCAAAGTTTGATCTGGCTAGGTGATACTGAAAATGAGCAACTTGACTTTTCTATGGGTGTGTATGGCTGCCTTTTTCTTTATAAGCACCACATTCTGACACAACTTTCCCTGCAGAGGATATGCTAGAGGTAATCTGTACCACCCCAGCAAAATTATATTTCTGATACGCCGTTCTATTGTGAAATGTAATTATTATTTGTGAATTGTAAGGTCTTCTATGTGAAATCGGTTCCTATACTGGCAGGGCAGCTGCGGAATATCTGTGGTCCCTTTGTATAGAAGCCCCTGTGAGTTAGTGACACCACCAGGTCACCCCCATCTCTTATCAAGAGCAGAATCACATTTCCAGACCATGTAGTGGGCACATCGTGGCCAGTGTATTTTCCTGAATCCCTCCTCCAGATGAGAGCTTGCATTACCACTCTGCAGCCAGACAGTTTGGCAGGAACCATTAACTGAATAGACATTAAAGCCAGGAAAAGGTCATCTACTAACATGGGAATGGCATTTTCACAAACCGCACTAGTCTAGCTACATGTGCTAAATGGCTGCAGTCTAGTTTTCACAAAGCAAGTAATTTAACGAAGTTCATCCATATTTTGGCTTTTTAATAAGCGTGTACGTTAACTTTGGCTGCCTGCCAGTTTTTGCTTTTTAATGTTTGGGTGCAGTATCTGCATGTGTCACTATGTGTCAGTGCAGCTCCACCAAAGAGAATTGTACTTATGAAGAAATCTTATACGTGTCAGTCTTCTTAGGGCAAACCACATGTCAGTTGTACACAGTTTTGTCTAATTATGTTTGTTTAGAAAAGGTTTTCAGACACAAAAAGCTTTAGAAAGAGTAACACTTAACACAGGTAATCTTGTTTTATCAGGGCTGGACAAATCCCAGAAGCCAGGTCAATGCTCCATAAAAATTGCAGCGGGTGCCTAATTTAAAAAAAAACATTTGAGTTGACAATGGGGCAGGCTCCTAAAAAAAAAACAAAAAAAAAAATTCTGCTGGCTCCTGGATTGGGCAGACTTGCTCCTAAACTCCATATTAATTTGTCCATCCCTGTTTTACATATTGAAATAAAATCTGTTACTATCAGCATGTATTCCCTAATGACAGTCTACGTACAAGTAATGTATAGAAAACAATTTGTTATGACTTTGTATTTGTGAATATATGATACGATTCTCACAAAGTAGAGTAGACATTTATAAGTATAAACATGGGTGGTATTGGTGAGAAAGGTGGGAGTAGTTGTGTTGTATATATTGTTTGGTGTTGGCGTCGCACTTCCTACTTCTGAGGAAGTCCTTTTGTGACCGAACGTGAAGTGTGGGCTGGGTTTTTGGTAATGTCTGATTTCTGCCCGACAAACCTATTTCTTATGGATTTCATATTCAACTGTAGTTAATAACAATGGCTCAATCATAAAACAAAAAATGAAATGACCTATGTTCAAAAATCTACTTACCCTTAGTTCTTAATACTGTCAATTGCCCCCTTTAGCATCAATGGCAGCGTGAAGTCTGTTGTAATAGTTGTCTGAGGCCCAGAATTCTTGCAGGTGGTATAGCTGCCTATTTGTCTTGGCAAAATGCCTCTAGGTCATGCAAAGTCTTTGGTTGCCTTCCTTGAAGCGCATGCTTGAGATCTCCCCAGAGTGGCTCGATGATATTAAGGGCAGAAGACTGTGATGGCCACTACAGAACCTTCATCTTTTTGTGCTGTAACCACTGGAGGGTCAACTTGGCCTTGTGCTTAGGGTCATTGCACAGCTTTCAAAACAATGCAAATTGTCTGCCAGTATTTTCTGATAATATGCTGCATTTATCTTGCCATCAATTTTCACAAGATTCCCCGTGCCTTTAGAGCTCGCACACTCCCAAAATATCAGTGAGCCACCACCATGCTCCACAGTGGGGATGGTATTCTTGTCGCTATAGGCCTTGTTGACCCCTCTGTAAACATAACACGGTTGTGACTAGGGATGCACCGATATATCAGCCACCAAAATATATAGGCCGAAAATGGCACTTTTGGTAAAATGCCAAAAGTGCCATTTTTCTACCGATATATAGCTGCGCATTCGTTCTTTCTCTCCTCCCCGCTGCTCTGTGTCCCAGCGGGGAGGTGAGAAACTCACAGGCGGCCGAGCGCTGCGAGTGGCTGGTGTCTCTCCTCCCACACCGCTCAGCCTCCTCTGACAGATCAGAGGAGAGCGGCATTGTGGGGGCAAAGACAGCCAGCGCTGTCACAGGAGGCGGTGCGGGGGAGCAGTCAGCTGTCAGACAGAGCTCTCCTCCCCGCACCGCTCGCTCAGCCTCCTGTGACAGCGTGTCAGGAAGCAGAGCGAAAAAGGAAGACGTCAGACTTGCCTTTGGGCGAACGGTAATGCGAACTGTCCTTCCATTCCACCGGTACGGGTGTGTATTATCTGTACCCTGTAATGCTTTCCAGCGAAGCCTTGCACTGTGGATTTTAAATTTTGCTTGCAAATTGCGAGCAATCGTTGGTCAACGCCATCATGTGACCGTGCTGACCAACGAGAAGCACTTCTTAGCAAAGTTAAATACGGTTTTGGTTAAAACATTTTTTTTGTATTGGGACAAGTAGATTGGGCACCCCCTTAGTCCTTAGTTGTTTTTTTTTATTCCATCCCCCCCCCCCCTGGTAGTATTCCTTATAGTGCAGCTTGGTACCGACTTAGATGACGGGATCCGCCCAGCTGCGTGAGTGACAGCTGGCTCTGCCTCCGTTCGTTGGGGGGAGGGGGAGAGGGCAATCCAGCCCCTCCCCGTCACGGCAGAGAGCCGTGACAGGATCGAGAGGCGAGCGAACCCGGTATGTGTTCGCTCACCTCCCGATCTACTGAGCCGACCTGTGACAGTCTCATTGTCACAGGTCGGCTGGAACTATGAGGTGAGTGAAAAGCACTCGCCTCATAGTTCTCCTTTAAATGGAGGAAGGGAAAGACTGTTTTAAAAGTGCAGCAAAAAGAAAAGGAGGATAAAAATCTAGCTTAACCAGGGGTAACGATTAGGAATTTTTGCCTGGCCACACTACATAGCTACAAATCACATCAGGTTTAAACAGGAACCACCAAAGGGTTGAATTTTGGTTAATTTAAGCAGGAATAGGCTGAAATTCATTATGTGTATGACCAGCTTTAGGATGAAATTATCTTACAGGATGCATCTTTGCTGCAGTTTTCAGTAAAACACATCTTCCCCTGCTATTGGTATGAATAGTAACGCAAATGAAATACATTTGTGTAAAACACATAATGTTTAGCACAGGTGTCTGAATGTAAACCGCTAGCTACATATGTAAAATGTTGTGGTTCTGCTGCTGAATAGATGACGGGATCCGCCCAGCTGCGTGAGTGACAGGTTAATTGTGGTCTGTAACGATGACCTTGTGGTCATCGTTACAGGCCACTGATATCTTTTAAGTCCGGGATTAATTTTGTACTTGTAAGTTCTACCACAGTTTCCTGTTAATGATTAACACAGGTAGTCTGTAAGATACTGTCTTTCTGTTCATCACAAAATCATAGTCATGCCTAAACTATATCTAAAGCCAGAACTTTTTTTTAGGGCGGGAGGGGGGTGCTGCGTTAGATAGAGAAGACACCCCTTTGTTTTGGCTTTTTTTTAATCTCTTTTTTTGTAGAGATTTTCCTTCACTTCCTGTCTCCAGACTCCAAAGGAAGGGAAATCCTTTTGGACAATTGTTGGTGGAACAGTGGAAGTTGCTGCATCTGTACTTTAATTTCAGTTCCACGTATTGTTCACACACGCTACCTTTTCAAATTATTTCTCTCCCTGGTGTTTGGCTGGCCATCGACAGCGCTGTTCCTCATGCAACTCATCTGCTGGACTAAAGCCGAGCATGTGGGGTTAACACCTTCCCTTCTCTTCTCATTAGGCAGAAAGAAGTATTATCCCTGTAACATAGAGATTTTCAATACAGTTAACGTAAAGTGAAGTCACTTACAATGAATGCTGCAACTTGATGTTTAAAAGTTTTAGGTCCCTGAAGAATCGGCTGATCCCCTGAGCACTGGTCCTGACTTGCTCGTTTTAGAGTGACTCCTTTCTCAAACAGAGTGCTATGCAGTCACCCTTGTGTTTGCTAGTAAGCTGTGTTTCTCCACAAATGCACAGGCACAGCAAGGCAAGCTACTTATCTCTCCTCCCTCCAAGTTAGTAGATGAAGAGTTGCTGTAGATTGCTCTGTCCTTTGTGATCTTGCACTGAACAGGAAGTTCAGGGAAGCTGAGCCGAGAGAGTTGAAGCTGTTCAGAAACATGATGACTGTAACTGCTTGGTCAAAAATGTAAAGAAATACTTTGCTGGCCAGTGTATATGTTGGATCTAGATTCATTATTGAAAAAACGTTTGAGTTTAATACTACTTTACGGCAGTTTTGGGGGCATATTTATAAAGCAGTGTATGAAACATTCATAAAACAGTCTCGGGTGGTTAGTCATTCACTGTAATTTGAAACAAATTGACTAGAAGACCTTTACCACATTCACCTGCAATAAATATGGTAAGGTCACGTTCACTGCTTTATAACTATGGCCTTATGTGTGTGATAATGAGCATTCTTGTGATACTGTCTTCCTATAGAGTAGCCAATATTCAATCAAGATGTCTCCATAAAGAGGACCTGTCACTGTATGGGTGCCATCACATTGGGAGCTTGATAGCCCCCTATGTGATAACAATAAAAGTAAGAGATTTTTTTTATATAAACATAAATACGCGTTGGGTGCCCCTACGTGCGAAAAAAAAAACAATTAGCCCACACACATTACATATTACCGTGAACGTCGGAGTGGGAGCAAAATTCTAGGCCCATTAATCACTGATGACACTTAGCTGATGAGCGGTAAAAGCTTTTAAAGCGTTGCCTATGGCTAATTTTGGGTATGGTAGTTTTTTACGATTTTGCGGGCGTGCACAATTTTAAGGCTTGACGTGTTTGGTGTCCATTTACCCGACGTGACCCCATGTTTTATGTTTTACCAAAAAATGTGGGTACCAGTAAATGTTTTATAACATAACTTAGGGAATACTGTTTTTTTTTTTAAATTTTCAGTATTTTCATTATATAGTATAAAATAAAAGCCCAGTGGAGATTAACCCCTTAATGACCAGTGACGTCCAAGTAAGTCACTGGCATCGGGCCCGTTTAAACAGACTCCCGCCAGAAATCTGTTTAAACTTGTAAAGCCGACTGTCAGCTTTACAGTAGAAGCGATTCTGGCGGCTTAGCTGCCGCCAGATCGCTTCTACGGGCCGGTAA
>NW_017306502.1:142200-148237 GCF_000935625.1 Nanorana parkeri
GCGCGGTGCGGGTGTGTGTGTGGAGGGGGGGGGGGGGGGGGGGATTGGGAGGAGATCGGCGAACCTCCGTTCACCAATCTCTTCCCCGTACTATGGGACTGGAAGTGATACAGATTACATCACTGTTGGTACTATAGTAGAGCTGCAGCTAATGATTATTTTCAAAATCGATTAGTAATCTGCACTTCAATAGCTTATTTTAGGTGTAAAGGTGACACTGGGGGTCTGTAGTACCTGTCACTACCAATATGCTATCACATGGGGGGCTTGGAAGTCCCCCTATGTGATAGCAATTAAAGTAAAGTGAAAAAATAAAATTAATAAAATGTAAAAATAATTGTAAAAACATTTTTTAAAGGCCCCCCGCGAGCACTCTAGTCTTCACGTAAACACGCATCAGGTGTGCCTACTTATGGAAACGAGGATCACGCTACACATGGGTATCGCTGTGCACGCCAGAGTGAGAGCAATAATTCTAGGACCAATATTTATGCGCATCTCCAAACTGGTGACCTGTGGGTGCTTTTAAAGTGTTATAGGAAAAATAGGATGTTTCCACGATGGGGTGTGCAAGTACCCAGAGGGAGAAACGAAAAAGGGGCTTTTGAGAAACAATTCCAGGACCTCAAAAATAAAATCTTAGAAATACATTTATTGCAAAAATCGTTTTTTATACATTTAAAAATAAACATTAAAAAAAAAACCACAGTAGGTATAAAACATATGTGGGTACATTCATCAGCTGGTGAAATTACCGTACAGTTCTGAGGTGTATGGTACTTATTTTTCTCTCTCAATTTTTCAAAGTTGTATACATGCTCCTATATATACAACTTTGAAAAATGGGATACACGGAATATATAGGAGCATGTATACAACTTTGAAAAATTGAGAGAGAAAAATAAGTACCATACACCTCAGAACTGTACGGTAATTTCACCAGCTGGTGAATGTACCCACATATGTTTTTTACCTACTGTGTTTTTTTTTATGTTTATTTTTAATAATTTTTGCAATAAATGTATTTCTAAGATTTTATTTTTGAGGTCCTGGAATTGTTTCTCAAAAGCCCCTTTTTCGTTTCTCCCTCTGGGTACTTGCACACCCCATTGTGGAAACATCCTATTTTTCCTATACCATAATCCGGGGTGCGAAACTTCCAGCACCTCTACACTTGCGACACATGTCTACTAATGTTATCCGCTTTTAAAGTGTTGTCTATGGACTTTTTGGGGTACTGAATTCTGTCGCAGTTTCACGGACGCACAAAATTTGTATCCTGGTCATGTTGGGCATCTATTTACTCGTTGTAACCTCATCCTTGTGTTTTGGGGCATTTTAGTGAGTTGCGCTAATATCGTGCAACATAAAATTTGCAACTGCCACATTTTATTCTATAGGGTTTTTACTTTCAGAAAATATATAATGTTTGGGGGTTTTAAGTAATTTTCAGGCCTACAATGTAGAATATAATATGTACACAAAAAAATTAAAAAAAGGCCTTGGTCATGAAGGGGTTAAATACCACCAAAAGAAAGCTCTGTGTCCCCAAAAAATTGTATAAAATTAATTTCAGTACAGCGTTGCATGACGGAATGTCAGTCAAAGTTAAGGAGGTTTGGCAATGGGGCTCCTGGGATTTGTGCATTCCTGTTTTTAATGTATGATTTGATATATTTTTTATATATATATTTAGGGATGCACCATTAGCATTTTTCGAGACCAAGTACAAATATTTGCACTCACAGATACAAGTACTGATACATTTTGTTTAGTGTCATGTGAGTTTTTGAGCAGTTCGAAAAGCTCTTTTAACTGCCCAACAAAAGAAATCCAATCATTTTAAATGGCCTGCCCTGGTTCACACCTGAACAGAAAAACGCCTAGCAGGAAAACGCCAGACGCCTGATAAGATACAGTTAAAAGCACTTTTCCTCCCCATAGACTTCATTGGAAATGCCCAAAAACACGCAGTAGAAGCATGTTGCACATTTTTGGCAAGCGTTTTTGCGCGTTGAGACACGCCTTCTTCCATTGCCCACAATGGTTTATGAGCTGCCAATCAAAACGCGTGTCTTCATGTATGCGCATTTTAATGCGCATACATAAACGTGCAAGTAACCACAGGCTGCTAAGGCGTGTACAAACGTGCAAAGACGGTGCGGCCTAGGTGTGAACCAGGGCTAAAGGTGTCTTGGTTGTTAGTTTGAAGATATGAGTAAAGTTACTCTTTACACAAAAGAAAACTTTGTTTTACATTTTATTCGTAAACAAAAATTGCATGAAGTACGTTAGTTCTGAATAATCAGAGAACATCAACTCCTAGCACGTGTGCTATCACCTGTTCTGCTGTATGATAGTACAAGTTGCCTGTTTAATACTGTGAGAAGAAGCTGAACCTAGGTTTTAACTAGGGATTCACCGATACTGAGTATTTGGGCGAGTACTCGTATTCGCCCAAATGCTCCGATACCTTTACCCGATACTGGAATTTTTTGGTCAGAGGAAGATATTTTAGATTCCTCCATCAGTTTTAGCATAGATGGAGGAATCTGTTGCATTTTTTCCCATCTGACCATAGAAAATCTGCAGATACTCTATAGGTGTATGGCCAGCTTTACTCTACTCTGGTGCATTGTGAAATTTAACTCATCATAATGCTTTTAAACATTTAGCACAGTATATAAAAAATAATGTAGAACCTGCGCTATGAAAGTATGTGTATCAATATTCAATGCAACTGCAGTGATAATTATAGTGAAAAACACTAGTGAAAGAAAAATATACAGGTCGCTGTGCCGACTTACACACTTAGTTGGCGCGGTGACCTGCATATATATATATATTTTTTTATTAGCGCAGTATAAGATTGATATCAAGAAGATCTTTATATGAAAAAGGAAAAAAAAGAAGACTCTTCGAAGTGAACCTGTTAAGTAAAATAAGACAGTGATGATCATGTGGGAAAATATACTTCTCAAGTGATTTCTCACTTGTTCCAGTGTGTAGTGTTCCAGCTGAGAAACAACATCTGTTAGTTCATAGGAAATACTGACTTTCTGCCAAGTTGCCTGCTTAGATGGCACTCTGCCCTCCAGCTGCTCCCCTTCGCGAGGTGAAGCCAGAGATTGATCTCCCTACAAGGCAAGACAGTAAAACTTTGCCTCGTCAAGGAAGTACATGGCATATTGTAGAAGCAGGGATGTAGTTTATTTCCTAATACTGGGGAAATAAATTAAACTGGGAAGGGTATATGACCACTGCACAGGGAACAGAATGTACACAATGCAGGGGCTATAATTGAAAGCCTCTAACCCATTTTTCTCTCACTTGAAACCAAGATTGCGCTGGCCATTGCGCATTTGACGAATGCGCAATGAACTTTGCGACATTGGGCTCAGTAAAAATTGGTAAACAGTCGTTTAAATATTCTATAATTGGCCACAGACTTGCTTTAAAGGACATGTGACGGTGTTCTTTGTGATAACAGAACTTAAATGCAGCTTTGTGCTTTTAATTACACCATACGACTATTGTGCTTCCCTTAACTTGCCCTATGTTTGGTGCTGATGAAAATATCTATGTATAAATATCACTACAATACAACGACAATATCATTGACTGACTGACCATATACAACTCTATCCAGCCACTCAAACTAACAAGTAGATGTCCTGGTGTTTTATAACATTTGATTTTGCACAGTAATTGCTGTCTCTTTAAAGAAGAACACCAGGAAAAATGGAGGCTACCCCCTCACGGCTTTAGTGCTCGTTAGTGTCTAGGTGAAAAAAAAAAGTTGTACTCACCAGACCATCCGAGTTGGCTTGTTCTTAGACCGCTGTCTGGAACGTCCCTTCCCCTTTCCTGCAGTAGTCTAAGGATCCTAGTGTCATCACACTCTATACACTGTGCATAGACATGAGGACGCCAAGTGAGTATAACTAACTATTTTTTTTAATTATTTTTTTTTTGCACCTAGACAAAAACGAACACTTAACTCTTGCAGTGCGGGGGTAGCCCCATTGCAAGGGTGAATACAATTTTTTTTTTCTGTAGTAATTCTTTAAGAACAAGCATTTTATTACCTTAAAGTGGACATTTTCCCTTTTCATTTAAAAAAAAAAAAAAACACATCTGTGTGCAGCTCTGCATGCTGATAGGAATGAAACATGCTGATTTTACATTAATTAGTTAAACATGTTTTTTTCTTTTACTTACAATTACTGTTTTTCCCACTTCCTGGTTGTGTGAGACACTGGTGATGTAGCCCTGGCCTCACCGATGCATTCTGGACAGGCTACATCACCAGTGCCTTCCTGGGAAATCTTATTGGCAAACTGTTATATTTAACAATTTATTTGTAGGTTGACATTACTAAACATATGTAAAGGTGCCTGTTGTAATTTCTAAGATAAGGGTGAAGTTCCTCTTTAACCAGTCCCCCCTAGCAATAGAATTGGCTATATCATGACAATATACAATGACACATGTACAAGCTTGATTGAACAAAATGCATTTGTTGGGTGCAGGTGATGTGTGGCTGCTAATCAGTTGTTCTACTAGACTAGCAATTGGTTTATAATAAAAAAAAAAAAAATGAAAGGCACTAACATGTAGGGCTGTAATGGTACCAACCAAATGTTAATAGTTACATAGTATTTGAGGTTGAATAAAGACACATGTCCATCAAGTCCAACCTAGTGTGTGTGTGTGTGTGTGTGTGTGTGTGTAAAGATCCCCGAGTCATCTCATTTTTAGGAGTACTTGTACCCCTGTATATTACCGTTTCTCAGGAAATCGTCCAAAAGCTTCTTGAACGATTCCACACTATTAGCTGAAATCACTGCTTGTGGCAACGAGTTCCAGACCCTAACCGCGCGAAATGAGAAGAACCCCCTCCGCCCCTTGTGTTTGAATTTTTTTTTTTTTCAATAAAAATCAATTCTTTTAAAACTTTTTAAAAATATTTTATGACAATTTCATTAGACATTTAAATGGAATACAATTTTTACGGATGGGGTACCTCGACCCACCCATGCTTTTCCTCGATCTGTTAATCTGCTTAAAAAAATATAGATATGCACATAAATAATGCTTGTATGTAATAGGTTAAATTATTTCTAGTGGTGATCTAAAGTTGAAAGTGATCAGATGCTTAGTTTGCTATTGTGTCTGCTCTCACTAATCTGAACACCCCTAGAGTGAAAGAAATGGGCTTTGACCTGTTCTTTTTCTAAAGCCGTTTTTTTTTTTTTTTTTTTTTATTGCTTCAGATAAAGTCCCGTCAGCTCACATTATATCTGTGTGTTTTTGTTGAAATAAATTGCAGTAAAAATAGAAAATGAATTAACAATTGGAAGTTGCATTGTGATGCATCGTCACGTTAGCCAAATCTTTTTTTAGCACTTGGATAGATTGATGCAATCATTTACTGTGTCTGCCCAGCTTGTAACATAGCATTAAATCATTAAATATTCTTAGCAGGTAAGTATTATTTTCCATAATCGTTTTCTTGCAGAATTCCTGACTTCCTTTTTTTATTTGTTAATGCAGCATGGATGGAGCCGATTTGTGCTTTGAAATCGTAAAGCGAGCTGATGCCGGCTTTGTGTACAGTGAAGCTGTTGCCAGGTAAGTGACTGCCAACATTGATACGAGGGCACTTATTGGGTGCTTTCCTAATGCTTATTCATTAAAGTGCATTTAAAGCAAGATAACAGCATTGGCTTAAAAAAAAAAAAGAAATCTATTAGATACATTATGACAAGATTAAGAAAATCTAAGGCCTTGTAAAAATCGATGTTAAAGCTTTCTAGGGTACTGTTTTTTTTTTGTTTTTTTGTTTTTAAATAAACCTGTACCTTGCCCATGCTGGTAAACAATTGCAGGTTGGTTTGTTTATAACTGGTATTGATATAGCTCCAACACCTTCCGCATCACTTTACATGCTGCAAACTCGCATCAGTACCTGGCCTCAAGGAGCTTAAAATATACAGACACATGCTAGGACTGATTCAAGTATCTCTCTTCCCCC
>NW_017306502.1:148470-154837 GCF_000935625.1 Nanorana parkeri
CCCCCAGTGTCACTGTCTCTCTCCTCCTTCAGCAACTTAACCCCCACCCCCGCCCCCCTAGTCGTTCTGTGTCCCTAACACCACCAAAAAAACTTGCCTTTCCCCTCCGGCAGCCGTGCTGCTCTCCTGCCTTGCTCCTCAGCTCCTGCCGGGTAAAAAAAAAAAGCCTCCGCCCCGGGAAAAAAAAAATTGCTGGACGCATATACTCGGGAAGGTACCAATTGCACAGGGGGGCCCGGGACCTTACCAATTCGACTGTACATAGTAATCTATACTAAAAAATTCTTGCTTGGGGCCTGGGCCCCTCACAATAGTACTGGCCGTACCCCCCTGGTGGCAGCCCTGGCTGGGGATTCGGATTTTTAGTCCCCTGTCCCCATTCACTTGCTTGACCCACACTTTAAGAAGCTGTGATTTAGGCAATAGTCCATTAAAGCAACATTAAACCTTACAGATTTTTTTTTTAATTATTATTTCCTTCTCTATGGGGGCCAGAATTGCTTAAAAAAAGTTTTTATTTATTTTATTTCCTTGTTCTTTATTGGTATCCAGACCACACCTGTACGTGCATGGTCACAGCCGTGCCTGCACCTAGTTGTGTGCGTCCATAGATGCAGCCAGCCATGCCCCCACCCTTGCACTCACAGCTTGATTGACGGCAGAAGAAGCCTATGGCTCCTCTGCCCCTTGGTACCCTCTCACAACCAGGAAGTTCAGGGAAACCCGAGTAACTTACCGGCCACGGAGGAGGAGACGAGAGGCTACATGTAAGTGTGGGGGGGATGGTAGGAACGTGCTGGATGTTTTTTGCCCTAATGCAAAGAATGCATGAAGTCAAAAAACACCCAGCCCTTAATACTACTTGCTACCAGCAGGTCTTTGGGGTGTGGGAGGAAGCTGGAGTGCCCAGAGGAAACTCAGTGCAAATAGTGTCCTGGCTAGGATCACTTGAAAGTAAGCAGAAGTAAATATGTTTCTCTCTTGCCAAAACCTTAAACTGGGGTGTAAGTTTAATTGATCTCAGGCAGTTGAAACCTACACACACATTTCTGATGCACAGAGCTACTATGAATCCAATTCCCTTATAATAGGGAGTACTCACCAGCTATGATAAAATTGCCCCCGTCTTTAATGACCACCACCTCGCATAGTTGGCTCTGCTGCTCATGCAGCTACTGCACAGGTGGACCACAGAGATATGGATCGTGAAGGGGTTAAAGGATTAAGTTCTAAAACTATTTTTTTTTCATTTTTTTTAGGTTTTGAAATGTAAGATTTTCTTCATTGCTTTTACTTTCCTATGCTTTAAGAGTTGTCATTACACGTTCAGATCAGTGTAAACATTTCTTTCTTTATACTCGGCTTGTCTGCAGTTACTCTGTTCCTGTAAACAAGAACTACGAATAAGGAAGGGATTGCATTAATTTACCTGTAGCGGCTCATTGTAATGGCCACAACAAGTATGCAGACCTGCAAATTCAGGCATAGAGCTCAGTTAAAAATTAAACCAGCTAATGTCTTTAATATTGTCTTTAAAAATCTAAAAAAAAAAAAAAGAAGCATGTAGTAATCCACCAATAAATAAATCGTGCATTTAAATTCTGCTTCTTTACAGTCATTACATGCGGCAAATACTGGAAGCTCTCCGCTACTGTCATGATAACAACATCATTCATAGAGATGTAAAGGTAAGATATAAATCCTGTTAATAAAGTTACACCTTGTTCACGTTATCGCTTCTCCACAAAAATAGATTCAATATGTTTGATTAAATCATGGCTATTAAATTTTAGGCACAGTTGCAAGCAAGGCCAAATGTCTGTTTTAGAGTACCTTCAGGCTGATGCAAGTCTGTAACTAGCTTTTGACCAATGCCTGGGTACTGTATATACTAGGGATGCACCAATACCGTTTTATCGGTATAGATTAAGAGTACCGATTTTTTTTTTTTTTTTTTCCCGGTACTCGCCAATTTCGGAAGTACCGTTAAGGAAGCCGGGCGGCGTGCAATGATTCGCCACCTGGCTTCCTGATTAGCCCGGAATGGTTGAAGTGTGTGGCAGGGCCAAAACACATGTAACATGTCTCCCTCAGGCCTTGTTCACACCAAGCGCGTTCCAGGAGCAGAGCAGTTACAGACCGGGTCAAAACTGCGTCCAATGTATTCCAATGGTATTTTGGGCTCTAGTTCACACCACAGCGTTCAGTTCCAGAGCCTGTAAAAAAAAAACGGCAGCAAGCCCTATTTTACCTGCTCTGGAACGCATGAAAAACGCCCTGGAACGCACTAAAAGCCCATTCTAAACAAAAAAAAAATTTCAGCAAAAACACTGCACAACCCACTGCACTGCGTGTGCAGAAACTCATACAGATCTGGTCTGCATTTGGTGTGAACAAGTACTCAGGCTGTCCACATCCCCAACACACCAGCGGAGTTGATGGGAATAGATTACGTTTTTTTGTTTTGTTTTTTTACACTGAGTGCCGGGTAGAGAACTTAGAATTGATACTAAAGTAGATCTGATATGATGAAAATGTCTGGCTAAACTACAGAGGACAGAGTGGTTAGCTGGAAAATTCATGTTAAAAGTTCATCTCCTGCACTGATGCCCCCTATTCCCTGAACTTGTATCCATAGTAGTGTGCCGTTTATGCTGACAGTTTTGTTCTGCTACTGGTTCTTCATTTAGGCATCCTGTATGTTGAGATCAATGACTGTATTGTCACAGAAGACATAGCTAGAAGCCACAGCGAGCTGTTGCCGGGGGGCCCCAGCAAAATATTTGCAGTGAGGCACCATTATTTGGAGTTGGGGCCCCTGCAGTCACTAAAATCTCATATTATTGTTAACATATTAATGTAAGAAATGTTTGCTATTTTTAAATCTACAGCTTTCATTAAAATACTTAGTGATCCTGCTGTGAAGGCTCTTGTGCAGACACTTCCTGCTATATGTGACAAAGTTTTGTCTCCCATCTGTGCTCTTGCTTTATCCTGCCACACGGGCTTGCAGTGGGAACTACAGGTGGCTGTTTCAACATGTATTATGCAGGCATGGACCATTGTTGTCATCTTCAGGAAGCCTGCCCAGTGTATTGCCATGCACCTATCGCAGGAGCGCATGTATGTATACAGGAAGTGGCTGCAAAGAGGCCACAGGATATCAGCAACACTGAGATACATAAAAACATGACAAAAGGTGAAAGCAAGTAGTTTATTAACAACATAATTTCTTTATTATACACAATACCTTGGCAAACTAAATGTCAGTTAGGGATTACTTGTAACAACTTCTCATGCTTCAGTAACCTATTTTCCCCCTGAAAGCATCAATGCCAAATTAAAAGAAAAAAACTTTATAGATTTATCTTTCAAGGGTTCACCAATTGAAATCTGGATCTTTAAAGTGTATATCACATTTGCACTCTAAATTGAGAAAACCTCTCTATAGGTTTGTGTTTCCATTCACACAACATACCTAAAAATAATTTTGTAAAAATATTTCTTATCTTTCTGGATGTTTGGAGCAGGTCTTTGTGCAGACTGCAAGCTATTTTGCACAATTTGAAAGTGAAGAGGAACAAAGTGGGGACAGACTGTTTCTTCAAATTACATCCAATTCCATAACACAAGCCCTGAGGTCATTAACCCTTTGTTTAGGACAGAAGAGTGTTTAAATCTAGTTTGCAGCTGATAATGAGATCTGCCAGTGCAGTTCAAACAGGGCTGTTGTTGTAAACATTCCCTCCTCAACATTACATAGCAAGGGGAAACTTTTAAAGTGGACCTTTAACCCCTTCGAATAAAAATCAGCATACACCTCTGCGTGCTGATATGAAATCATCTTACATTCATTGGCTAAACAAACATATTTTTATTTTACTTAGAATTACTTTACACTTCCTGATCTACTTTGGCACAAGTTATGTAATCGTGCCCAAGCATTGAAACCTGGGAAGGTTACATCAGCAGAGCCTTGCTGATAAATATCATCTGTAATATCATGAGATCTCAGGGATAGGCATTTTCCTCCCTTAAAAAGATGTGCATGATCACATGTCCTAGTCACATGCCAGAGTTTCAGGAAGTAAAGGGAGATCTAGTAATCTGCCCTTAGTAAAAATGGCCACTCCCAGAAGAATGGAGAGGAAAAGAAAAATAAGTTAAGTAAAAAAATAAAATGTCTAAAGATGTCTTGTTATTTTGAAGACATGGGTAACGTTCCTCTTTAAGTTATGCTATGTAAATGGAAGCATGTAACAAATATAACCTACAAAAAGACACTTAAAAACAAAGCTTAAAAGGAACTACCCTGCTTTTCCTTCCTTTTTGCTAGTTGCAGCTCCTGCTCTGCACCACAGCCTTTAAAATGTAGTAGCGGGTTCCAACCTAATTCTGGTAGAAGTCAACCATTTGTGTTTCAAATGATACACAATGAATAATGAACTTTGGTACTATTATTTATATAAAACATATGCCTGTTGCATGGGTTTTTACATGCACTTCATTTCTGGTTGTAGCATGCACTTTGATTTATCAAATTGGATTGCTGTCCACAACATCCAGAAACAGCAATACCACAAATGTCTTTTTCTGCAGGAGGTCCAACAATTTATGGAACAATGTATTTTTATTTCTTGCAAACAGCAGTTCAGCAAAAAGCAGTGACAGAAAAATAGCTATTGATATTGTGCAATCATTACTATTTTTGGATTTTGCCTTAACATTTCATACAGGTTTTGCCTAAAAAAAAGGATGTGATCATCATATTTAAATGTAAAACGCCAATTTAAATTTTGTTTATTGAAGTATTTACACACTGTTGCATTGTGTGCTTGCGTATGTTCACCTGATTAGAGCAGGCAGGCATTTTGTTTCCTTGACCCTCAGTTATTGCATGTAGGAAATAAATATCCAGTTGTGTTTTGTTCTGCTTTTTTTTTTTTTTAAGTCTTATTAATTATGACAGATTTACGTAACTTCACATTAAAAGCAGTTTCTTGTTAAGAATATTTAAATAGCTTAACATCCAAATTCTGGCCACAGGTGCACTTTAACTGGAACTCCGAATAATTTATAAATAGTGTATCCGTTATATAACTGCATTTTAACATGTTTCAGCTACAGCTATATGTTGTGTGTATATTTTTCCCAGTAAAAGTTGGGAATTGTGTATTCGAAAGTCCTTTTGCATTTGAGTCTGTAGAGTGCTTTCCAAAGAAACGTTGGATAGTCTTCTGAAAAGCCTCATCTAAACAAAAATAAACTATGGGATCAGTACAACTTCTGAATTCAGCTAGGCACAGGCAGCAATTTTTGATTTCTACCAGCACTGTCCGTGCTTGGCATCCTTGCGAGTGGTATTGTCCCACAAGGAACAATTTTACGAGATGGTAAGGAGCAAAAGTGACTAGCAGTAAAACCACGATGACAATAATATTTTTTTTCACTCTTTTGTGGACTAAGTGCTTTTCTCCAATACAGCTGTTGGCCTGTAGCATTTTTATATGCTTTATAAAGAACCCATAAAAGAGTAATACAATGAAGAAAAACAAGAAGAAACATGTCGACTCAGTAACTGAAGAGATCGTTGAGTTTTCTCCACCAAATTCAGCCTCATAGGAGCAGCATGTGCCTGGTTTCAAATCATTTTTTAATAAAGACAGTGTAATAGTTGGGCACAAAAAAGTGATCCACAGACAAGCACACAGATAACCAGCAATTTTAGGGTTCCGAAAAGTTTTTAGAATTTTACCAAATATGATCTTTTCATATGTAGATGCAGAGCTGTCTTGCGGTTGCTCTTTGTACCGCACAAGAGTAGCGTAGCGGCTGATGGCAATCCAGCAGAAAATGGTGATACTAACACACATACTGCAGTGTGTGAGAATGTTTGTGGTGTGCAGTACTATGGAACATTCTGTAGACTTGTATGGGAAATAGATGGCGTATGCATAAAAAAAAATCTGAAAAGGCATGCTAGCAGTCACAACTATATTGGAAATGGCAAGGTTTATAAGATAAATATGCGTTGATGATTTGCGGCTTAGTCGTCTAATAAAAATCCAGAGGGAGATTAGGTTTCCGACAGCGCTTGGTAAAAACATCAGTCCATAAAGTACAGGGAGACCAGTGGTGGACATTGCACTGAAAGAGACGCATGTATCGTTGCACATTGTTCCCAGGGGCTACCTAAAGGGAGGGGGGGAAAAAAAACTCCCTGTAAAAATGCAGTGATTGAGATATAGATTTATTGCTTCTGCTTCACTCTCGAAAGCTTGTCTTTTATATATTTTGTTAGTCCAATAAGAAAGGTATCATTGCACACTGCAATACTAAGTTTTTTGGGCTTTTTTTGATGATATAT
>NW_017306502.1:154867-186781 GCF_000935625.1 Nanorana parkeri
TCCCTCCTCCATCGCCGGGCCCGCCTCCTCCGTCAGCGACCCCGCCTCCTTCTGATGCTGACCCCCGGACCCCGCCTCCTCCGCGCCACGTCCAGCCTCCTCCACTGCCGCTGCTGACTCATTGACTCAGCAGCGGCAATGGAGAAGAACGCAGCGCTGCACAGATCACGGTGATCTGAACAGCTGTGCGTTCGAACCCATAGCGACCCATGCGGCCCGCACGGCATCAGAGGGGTGTCCTGGCCGGGCCCCCCTGGGCCCGGGCCCCATAGCGGCCCCCTGGGTTGCTATGGCTATTGTTACACCACTGTGTGTTCCTATATTTTAAAAAACGCTAAAAATCTACTGCCAGAAGAAAAGCAGGTTTTGACCATAAAATTCAAAATGTATTTGGTTGTAATGGGCAGTTCTGGAATACCTAAAAGTAGTTAAAGCTGGTTACAATCGGTTTAAAAAAAAGAACTTCTCTTGCTCTGCTATTTTACACTTTCATATAAGTCTTACCCTCCTTACCATCTTGTCTTGAATTGTATTGTGATTGTAATGTCTTCCTTTATATTGTAAAGAGCTGCACAAACTGTTGGCGCTATATAAATCCTGTGTAATAATAATAAGTCTTCATTCATTGAGCTCCAGCCGTACCTTCAGTCTTGCACTGTTTTACAGGCTCCTCTCCTGTTCCGTTACCACATGGCTTGGTAACAATACCTTATATTGCCTCCTTTCTGTACAGTGGCTACCAAATGTACATAGGGCGCAACTTGATTGGAGGATTTAAATGAGGCGGCTGTTTACCAGCCATGTGAGATGTAATAAACAAATAATGGCCAGGACTTTAACCCCTTCGTGACGGGAGACGTACACTGTACGTCCCCTCACAAAGTGCCTATATGACTGGCCACGTACACGTGATGAGTTATATCAGGCTTTGTAATGCCGGTAACAGCTGATTCTCAGCAGTTACCAGACATTAATGAATGCCTCAGCATTGAGGCATTCATTAATGAAATAGTTAAGCTTTTGTAAAAGCTTGTTTCTTTCATTAATGAAAGAATGAAGCCGTTGCATGCAAATACGGGACCGCTAAATAGCTATCCCGTATTTTGACAGCTGAAAATAGCAGAGAGGTAGCAGAGTGTGTCACCTCTCTGCTATTCGTTTTGACAGCTCGATAGCCCGATTGTTTGTTACATTTCACCAAAGAGTTTTTTCTTTTGAATGTCATTCGCATGTTGATTGAGTTAAAAAGGAACTAGGGAAGGCAAAATATAAACAGATTAAACTTCAGCTCTAGAAATGTTTTAAAGGATATTTCCCAAGTTAGCTGGCTAGCTTTCAATTGTCATGTTTCCAGTGCAGCCAGGAAAATGAGATTCTTGGCTGGTAGCTGAATACAACATGGAGACATTTTCCTAAAAGGGGATTTCTCAACACCATATATCCTTATATCCTACTCTAGGCAGAGATCTGTTTTACCATGTCTAAATAGGCAGAATGCAGCATAAAATCTTCAAGTATGGGTACAATTTTCACAAAAAAGATGGTCGTTTTAAACCCACCGCTTTTCATTCCGGGTACAGAAATATGTTACAGGAACTACTGTATGTACAACAGAAATTGTTTTAAGGGAACTTAACTTATCGTAGCTTAAAACCTACACGCAGCCACTTTTTGTATTAAAGATAATGAATGCTGTGTTTCTATTCTAGCACACATTTCATCTATAACAAGCTTTTTAATTGCGGTCTGTGTTTTCAGCCTCTTTGATTAAAAACGTTCACAGATTTATACATTTTTTTCCCCCAAATTATACTGAGGCTGTTTTATTAGGACTGTTGCAAAGAAAAATTGACCTTTTTTTTTTTTCAGCCTCAAATCTGTATTGAGAGGTCTAAAGCTAGTTTGAATATATTCAGATTGTTGTACTTACCAGCAGTGACCGTTCACATCCAGCACTTCACAGGAACTGAAAATGCAGAAACTGACCAGCTTATTTGTAAGAAAAAAACGTCACTCGTTAGGCTTGTGGTCTTATATGTGAGCTATTCTGAAAGTAAAACTCCAAACACAAACATGTGCTTTATCCCCTCTATCGCCTGATCAAGTAATACATCATCATTGCCTGCTTTGAATTGTTGAAGGTTGTTACCAGTCACCCAGCCCATAGGCACAGGCCATGGTGGCCAGTCCCTTAGACAGAAAAAAGGGAATGCTGGTGGAAAAAGCCACGTGTACTGTGGCTGCCTGTTCTGTTTAAACCTCTAATAAATTGACTGACACAAGAGTCAGGGCTGTAACATGGGGCATTAGCATTATTCTATGTTCCACACATTAATGAACATTCATACGTGCCCTCATGTTTAGTTAGCTGCCAGAATTGCCTGGACAAGTATGCCAGGAGATTGCAGTGACATAAGCAGGAGTCACATGTCGCCCTGTCATACAGTCCCACAGATCATCATTCTTTGAAATGTGTAACTTCTGTACTGCATCAAGTGACCAAAACTTCTGACGCACAATTGCAAGGCTGCACTTTAGATTTATTTGTATATTTAAAAGATCAGTCCACCCATAAGTGATATTTTAGATGGATTCTGGTCAACTTAGCCCCTGTTTTCTTGTAACTATTGGAACAATCTACCATAATGCATGACTAGTCCTTTTGTGAGCTTTAAGTGCTCCTACCCACTTACGCAGTTTTGAGCACCTTCTGTTGCCTCTTACATTGTTTTTTTTTTTTTTAAAGGGAGAACTTTTCATAATGGACACAGCATATGTGTATACACCGTGCAGAGATCTGACCAGTAGGGTCAAAGAGAGATATAGGAAATTATCGACTAGTTTAACACTCCAGCATAAAGGTTATGGGTTGGCTGACCCTTCAAAAGAAATTAGGTGTATTTTTACCTGCTTCTAGTTGAGCACTGGAATTTTGTTTTGATGTCGGTCCTTTTGTAGTCTTACCTAAATGGCTGACTGCCTGGACAGGAAGTTGGTGGCAATACAAGGAGCCATTATGGTTCTCCACCATACTTATGTGCTGACAGGAGGATGAAGCAGCATGAGGGATGAATAATTGGCGCTTTTTACTTTATTGTTCCACCAGTAGGTTGAGGATCTGGCTGAGATGTCTTGAAATCGGTGTCTGAATTTCCAAACAAACTACAGAAAATTACAAATCCATTAGGCAGGTAAAACACGTTTCTGCGTATAGTTCAGCTGGATTATTTAGCTCCTTATTTGGGGTAAGTTTGACTCTTACCCTGAATATTGAGCCTCAAATTATTATTTTTACCTCTGTCTCCTCAAATGTGCTCTTACCTTGGTCCCCTGGCTACAGCCCCTCGAAAATCATTACATCCTCCCAGAAAATCTTATGGGCTTGACTGGTTCTACACAGTAGATCCCCATTAACTTCCATGGGGCTATGTACTTAGACGCTTTAAAGACGGCCCCATAGAAGTCTATAGAAGCTAATGCCCAGACACAGCTAATACACAAAAGATTTTCAGGATTGTTGTAACAAATGTTGGATACTGAGGCCATGGGGTGGAGGGAAGTATACATCTGGGGAAGGATAATTTTGTTTGGGGGGCGGGGGGGAACAAATAGGGGAGGACCTGTTTCCTGTTTGAGCTTCGTGCTGATAGATGACAGTCTCAAGGCATAACAGTCAGTTGTACAAGCCTTCCTTTATTTCCGCTATAGTTCTTTTCCATAAATGGACATACTAGGTACAGTACATAATTGCAAGGGCACACTGCACAATACTCTGCATGTAACAAAGACTCCTAGGGTCATGTTGAAGAATCTGCAGACATCTCTTGCACTCATGTTTGTGAGTCTTCCCTAAGAAAAACACTATACAAAAATGTTGTTCATGTAAGATTACTATAGTAGGAATAACTGTTCTTGAAAGAAAAAATGCTACCTGTGCCGCATTTGCTAAAGACTATGGTGATATTTCTCCTCTCTAGTAGAACACTGTTCTGTGGCTAGGATACATGTTTGGTTGTATTTTGGAGAAAACAATACTCTACATCTCAAAACCACATGCCAGATATGAAGCATATTGAGGTAAAATAATGTAGTAGGGCTGCTTTGTTGACATGGGCCTAGAAGTTTTTGCCGTCATTGACGAAGTAGTTAATTTTAATTTGTATTGCTAAGTTCTACAGCAGAAGGCCGGGCAATCAGTAATTCCAGATTCAGAACAAAATGGATCATGCCTCAAAACAATGCAGTAGGTTAACAATGAAGTGGATCAAAAGCAATATATTTCATATTTTAAAATGACTAATTCCATCCAAGAATATTACTAAGTATTACTAGCACAGCACAATGTTGTTTTCTCTCCCTGCCCTCTTGTTTCTTCCTTGCATGGCTGTTCACGGTGGGTGGTGGGTTACTGTTTTGGTATGGTTTGACTACACTGAGTAGTAGAAAATGTCATGTGTGCGCACTGTACATGCTTGGTATATACCAGTAAGCACCAGGCTGGTATTTCATTGTTTAACTACACATGATTTTTTTTTTTGATTGCCTGTAGACTTTTGCCAGTCAACCTAGCAACTAGTATTTGTCCAGGCCTGACACAGATAAAGATCAGATCATGTTTGTCTATGTTTTAGATCTGTAATCTTCACGCCTCTCTAAACTATAACAAATATTTTCACTGTGCCCAGCACTGCACAGCCTCTCTTCGCTAACTGCCTTGTTCTGAACTGTGCCCCCTCTCCACAAGCATTACCACAATTATTATTATACAGATTTACATATATAGCACCAACAGGTTCACAGATGTTTGCTCAGGAAAGATCTACTACATACATTAATGTTCCAGATCATTGTCTGTCTGAGCAGTGGGTAGGAAGTGAGGATCCCCAGCACTCAGGAGATGACATTCAAATCATAATGTCTGTTTATTCAGATAAATCGTCACATATATCGCACACAGCCAGCGTTTTGGGGCCACACAGGGTCCCTTCATCGGGGCAATAGAGTGGCAATAAGTGCAAACCAAAAAAACACATATATATCCCTCAAAGAACACTGAATGAGATTTAAGCACCTAAGATTTAAGCAGCATGTGTATATATGTGTATATATATATATAAATATATATTAAAAGATACATAATGTAAAGAAGACAAGTAGGGTATGCATAAAGAAATGCATGATAGCATATTAACCATACAATATCAACGCATCAACATTATATGACGTTTACTGAATGTAGAAGGTTTGTTTCATTTCAATATATAGGCCTAAATCATGTGAATAAGATGAGATTGGCACCAACCATAGCATCCAATAGTCATCGATGGAAAAATACAAAGTGGATGCCTTTCAAACATAATGCAACCAAATAACGGATGTGTAATATAAACGTATAGATGTATGACAAATGTTAACAAAGATATCACTAAAAATGAATGCAGAGATGGATGTTAGTGAAACGTGAGTAAACGCAGGAAGGTATGCATATATATCAAGTGGTAAGAAAGCATGATAATAGTGTTGTGTTAAGACCTCTGGGCTTTACCGTATTAAGTGTGTAGAACCAAAAGGCCTCTCTACGTAACAAAATGTTATCACGATTGCCTCCCCTGTGGGCCTTCGGCACATGGTCAATGATCATGGCTCCAAGTTCATGTACTTGGTGGTTGTGCTGCCACTGGTTTATTGGGATCTACATCCTTGCCCTGTCGCTTAAATTCAGTTGCTTCCTTAATATCGCTCCTGTGTCTCTGGTAGCATTTCTGAGCAGTGGGGTCATGGACAAGAATGCACCTTCAGGAAAAATCAGTAGTGGCCATGTTTCTTTAAGTGCTTGTGGTTTCTGCAACTAAGTCTGCATTAAAGTGACATGGTCCCTGTGTGTGTTTTGATAAGTAGCCACCTCTCCAAACTCCCTCTCGTTATAGATTATAATGCCATTAGAGATTAGCTAGCTAAACGTGAGATTTAAAGTCCATCATGGGAGAGAGCTTGGAGTGGTGGCTACTTTACAAGTTTGAGGATCTACAGCTGAGTGATACACAAATAAGATACATTTTTTATTAATAGTTAAGTTACATGAATGCATTTGTAAGATTTAACTCCTGAGTTTAGTGTCACTTAAAGTAAATCTGTGCTGCCAGAAATGCAGGGGGGAGAGGTGGGGGTGTGATTGTGCTGACTTCTCCCAAAAATATTGGTTACTTTTCAGTCTCTGGTGTCAATAGCTTTGTCTTTGACTTAGTACAAGCATACAGATTAGAAAGTCGGATCTATTGATCTCCATGCTTTTTCTAGGTCAGTTATATGAAGTAATAGGGTCATTATAACAGCTAGGCAACAAGCATTTTAAGAAGAGATGAACAGTGGTATCTTCCATTTTCTCAAGGTACAGGTTTCCTTAAGGGAAACATGATGAGTTGACTACTTATATTGTTTGTAGCTTACAGATAGTGTACACAATACAATACAGAATAGTGTTTATAAAAAGCCTGCTTTAATAGGTTCCCTTTGTATAGTTTTTATACAACGGTTCAGTGTCTCCAAATAGACATAAGTAATTTTGTACTTGTTTGTTTTTATATTCATAGCATTGAATATGGGCAATCATCACCCAGGTCTATGACAGTGATTTGCATTTAGTGCATCAACATGTAATTGAGCTAAGCTAGCACAAACATCATTTTTACCAGGTTCATTGCCTTCCAATTATACAAAGCATGCTTAAAGTATGTTTATGGACATTTCAACATTTGCATATTCTTTACAAGCAGTTGATAAGCCGTTGCTGACTTCTGTCGTTACAGCCACTGTTAAGTAATTCTGCCACCATGATGTCACCACACTTCTAGTCCATTGTTTACTTCTTCCAGCCCCATGAGTATGTTTTTCTTTAATCATTGTGTGTATATTATTATTTTTTCCCAAAAAGTGGACTATGCCTTTAAAAGGCTAGTTCACCCTTTTACACATGAAAAAGTGAGCTTATGCACAACACCCTCCTAACCGCCCTGGTCCCTGCTGCATTTATCTGTAATTTTGACCCTCACCCACTGCACACACCAGCCTGTATAACATTCCCGGCACTGGAAAAATGCACTACAGAGCCCTGTAGACCAGGGGTGCCCACAATTTTGTGTGCGAAGATCTACTTTTTGTATGACTGGCTCAATGAGATCTACCAGAACACAGGATAGGTCCGATTGCGATAAAAGTGGGCACGCCTGCTGTAGACTGTATAGTAACCAAATGCTTCCAACAGAAAGTAATAATCGGTCAGTGTGGCCCTGTCTCCTTCTGGCCAGTGAGGATGTGTTTTCTACTGGTATGCCATCCCAGAAGAAAGAGGGCTCAGAAAAGATTCTGAAAAGCTTCAGCTGCAAACTTTTACCACATGCTGTCCAGGCCGGACGGGGGGGTTCTTGAATGCGGGTGGACGTTTTTAAACGTCCTTTCCTGCTCCGCTCGTGCCCGCCGCTATTAGGCGCGTATGTGTGGGAAATCTGTGTGATTTGTAAACAGCCAGTGATGGCTGTTTACATACAAGCATTCCAGCATCTGTAGAAGCGCCCCATCGCTTGTAATATACGTGTGGGTGTGCAGCCCCCATCTCCACCACCAATGCCGAGCTCCGCTGTGCCTGGTGTGGCCTGGGACCAACACAATGGCTATGTCACTGGAGATCAGAGGGAGATCAGTACACGATCTCCTATCTGGTCTCTGAATGTGGGAAATTATGTATATTGCATCACTTTCGCACTCAACTGTCATTCCCTGTTAGAGAAGCTGGTGAAGCACATCTCTGCTTCGTCAGCTTCTCTTGGGGTCCCTAGGTGACCGGGGTCTGAGAAACCCCTGATGTCTCCATAAAGAGGACCTGTCACTGTATATTGGCTATCACATAGGGGGCTTGTTATCCCACTATGTCATAGCAATAAAGCTAAGTGGGGGAAAAAAATTAGTTACAAAAAAAATTGAATTCACATATTAAAAAAAACCCACAAAAAATGTTTAAAGTCCCCCGCCCTTCCATACATGCATTAGGGACGCCTACGTGCGAAGATAAAGATTGTGCTCCGTACGCCGCACATGTTGCATATGACCGCGAATATCGGAGTGTGAGCAATAATTCTAGGGCCATCAATCACTGATAACAGTAAATTGATGAGCAGTTAAAGCTTTTAAAGCGTTGCCTATGGCCAATTTTGGGTATGGAAGTTTTTTTTTTTGCGATTTCGCGGGCACATGCAGTTTTAAGGCTTGATGTGCTTGCTGTCTATTTACCTGATGTGACCCCATCTTTTGTGTTTTACCAAAAATTGGGTAATATATGTTTAACATTTTTTTAAAAAATGTTCAGTAGTTTTTTTTGTTCTATAGTAAAAAATAAAAACCCCAGTGGTGATTAAATACCACCAAAAGAAAGCTCTATCTGTCCCCAAAAAATGGTATAAAATTAATTTCAGTACAGCGTTGCATGACTGAATAAATGTCAAAGTACCGCAGCGCTGAATACTGAAAAATGGCCTGAACAGGAAGGGGGTGTAAACACCCCGGTCAGCAAGTGGTTAAGGATGAGGTGGCTGAAACTCGAGAGTTTTCTATTTTAATAAGTGCCTTAAGTACGATCACAGTAAAGAAAAAAAAATCCAGTTTCAGCTTGAAAAATTACATAAGAGTTGGTAGTGCTAGTATCTTAAATAGCCCTTGTATAAGTAATGTAAAATAAATGTAATTTGCATTCTGATTCTCAGTGGCCCAATATTATGTAGTAAACGTAATTTCTTGTTTCATGCGCCCTCACTACATTTGTGTTTTGCGAGAGCCAAGACAGCGGTTTGTGCCACAGCTTGGCTTTAGGACTGAGAAACTGGTGGCAGAACAAATCTTGGAATTTGGGTATCTTTGCAGTTCATTGTTCTCTGAATTACAGTATGGAGTAGGCCGAGACATGTTGTTCTCAACCTAAATCATAGCATGTATTTTTTTCATATATAATATTGCTTTAAAACTTGACTACAGTGTTGATTGTAATCACCTTTAACCCTTTCGCTGCCAAGGCGTTTTTTTTTGCACGTGTTAATCACATTTTAGGCCTGAAATTTTCTTAAAACCCCCAAACATATATTTTCTGAAAGCAAAGACCCTGTAAAATAAAATGGTGGCAGTTGCAAATTTTTATATTAGCAGAACTCTTTATCAAATCCAACAATTTTGCAAAAAAATTAACCTAAGTTAACCTTAGGGCCCAAAAACACAATAAAATACCCATTTACGAGTAAATAGATACCCAACATACCCATGTTAAAAATTGCTTGCATCCATGAAACGGCAACAAAAAACGGCACCCGAAATTGTCCATAGGTGGCGCTTTAAAAGCCTGCACAGGTCATCAGTTTACAGATATCTATGAATCTTGGCCCTGAATTATTGCTCTCACTCTGGAACATGCAGCGATACTCAACGTTTAGTGCGATCATCGGTTTCATATGTTGGCACACCCGACGCTTTACGATAATATGTTTGCGGGGGGCAAGTGACTTTAAGCCCTCATTCACACTAGAAAAGGCCGGCACATTCAGCTCCTTGCTGCTTGCACGGCCGCATTGGGCAGCTCCCGGGAAAGACAGATGCTGCGTGTGATTTAAAATGAAAAGCAAAAAGAGCGCCTCCATTGTGTAAAAACGCTTTAATAAAACGATATAAAGAGTTGAAAACATACTCAAAAAGAAATTGGAGTAAACAGGCATAAAGTATGTATCAGCGAACACAGACACTGAAATCATAGAGTTCCGGGCACAGCCGACAAGCTGCAAACATGTCTTGGTTGACGCGTTTCAGAGGACACGCCTCCTTCCTCAGAACCAATCAATTATGTGATTAGTGCGCAGCCCCTGTCCTTCTCTATGGGAGTACGCAGCCGTACGCCGCCCTACGCTCAACCGCCTTGCACATCCGTGCGGGTAAGCGTATGCGGACAGGATGGATCCAGTCTGCGTCCGAGCCAGGACACCCGCACCCGTACAGACCTGCACTTGAGGTGAGGGTAGGGGGGCGTAAGGCCGCATACTCCCATAGAGAAGGACGGGCTGCGTACTAAATCACACGCAGCACCTGTCCTTCCCGGGAGCTGCCCGATACGGAGCTGCAAGTGCCGGACGTTTCTAGTGTGAATGAGGGCTAAATGTTTGTTTTATTTTTACATATATTTAATTTAATCTTATTTTTTTTCTTCAACTTTTTATTTTTTTATTTTTTTGTTATTGCTATCACATAGAGGTGCTTACAAGCCCCCTATGTCCTGGCATACTAATGGTGTCAGGTTCTCTTTAAGGTGATATTAGGGGTCAATTAGACCCCTAATGTCACCTTTCCACTCCAAATAAGCTATTGGCCTGATATTCACAGGCCTGTGGAACCAATCTGACGGAAGCTCAGCCGTCCAAATCACTTTGTGTAAAGCTGACAGTCGGCTTTACACATGTAAACGGAGTCTGTTTAAAGGGGTCCACTGCTATGCATTGCATTGTTATACAAATTTTACATTTAGAAGTTTGTAGCTTGATAAACTTGTAGATTAGCTCACTTCTTCCTGTTGCACGGCAGAAGATTATGTACAGCTGTGTCAGTTGGTATTTCTTTATTTGTAGTCCACATTCAGAATTTGCAAAACTGTTGTCAAAGTGTCAAGCGTAATGAAGAAATTAAAATGTTTGTCCTCTTTATCAAATTCAGCAATTCGCATACAGAACCTAGAATCAGACAGAACAAAGTTAAATGTCTGGAGCTCCAGGGTCCTCTAAAGCCATATGCATATCATGGAGATAGCCATTATCTATAGCGGGTTGGAGAAATTAATATGCATTTCAGGAGCCAGCTTCAGAAGTTAGATGCCAGCTGTGATTTTTAATGAACCACGGCTACCTTGTTCCTGGAATTTGTCTAGCCCTGCTCCATAGCCAGGTCTGGCACATGAGCACAATGTTGGAGGGCACTGTAGCAATAGATGAGCACTGCAAGTTTTACCCTTTAAAGAAGTAGAATAGAAAGCACAGGTCAGAGACCGGGGCTTCCAAAAATCCATACCTTGGTTTGGTAATACAAAAACTTTTTTTTTTAAATTCAGATTTTTTTGATGCATATCTTCTCTTTTTTCTTTGTGATAATTCTTCGTTGATTAAGAGGAGTGGCAGTCTGAGAATATACAGTGGGCACACTGTCAGGTAGAGTATATCCGTGATGCAGGTCTGATGTGTTGCTTTCACTCCTGCTACTTTCCCGGCTGCTTTTACAAAGCAGGCGAAACACTGTTTTACGGACACTGCTAGACAATAGGAAATACATGATCGGGTCCAGGCAGCTATTGAAAGCCGACAACGCCAGTGTGATCTCATTTGCTTTGTGAACTCTCTCAATCCAATAACATGAGATATTTTGCAGCTGTGTTGTAATATAAACAATCCTAAAGGTGTGATAAGGTACAAAGCACAGGGTAAAGATGAAGAGTACAAAAAATGACTTGTAAGCTGTGATGTAATATTTTCCAGCATTTGGTAGGTAGGCACGCTCCCTGGAAATCTTGCGTAGGTTCTTGCCTATCTTCACATATGACAGGATCAGCATAATAAATACTATCCAGAAGATCAGTACAATAAAGTAATTAAATGCTGCTTGCCAAATTGCATCTGTCCTTTTTGTATACTGAAAGCAAACATTGTCACTTGATTGGTCCTTAATTGACTGTGTTGCAATATGAAAGATGCCTGACAAAATGGCTACTGCCCACAAGCTGCAGCAGATCTGAATACTGCATTTCCTCCTTGAAACGTTCCGGCTTCGCTGTGACCTCTTAACTTTTACATAGCGATCCATACTTATGAGACCCAAAAGGACAATACTAATATACATGTTCATGTAGAATAAGTTGCCAACAACTTTACAGAGTACAATTCCCAGTTTCCACTCTTGGGTGATGTGATACATTATTCGGAATGGAAGACAGAAAATCAGTAGCAGGTCAGCTATTGCTGCGTTGAGGAGGTAAATTTGTACAGAGTTTCTTTTGTTGTGGATGCACAGAAACACGTATAAGGCCAACATGTTGCCTAACAATCCCACAATAAAAATGAAAGAATAGAAAACCACTAAAGCAACACCAAGTGATGTTTCATCTATTGAGCACGTTGAAGAATTGTCTATTGAAGTGGAGTTAATGGAGTGTTTGGTGAAATTATCCACAAGGTAGTTCTCATTTATAGGCGTCAAGACCCAAGAGTTTGATGTAAGATGCATTTTTCTACCTGTTAAAAGAAAAAAAAATGTTTTTCGTTTAATTTGTTTGAATGATATTTGTAATTTGGTGATACATCACTACCGGGTAATAGGCAGAATTCCTACAAATCAAAGGCTTTTACATTTTCGTCACATTACTAGCATGCAAAGTGCTTACATTCAGCTCTGAAAAACTATATATTTTAGCTGTTCAGATTGCAAATAGCAGAAAAAATAAAACTGCCTCTCACTTTGTGAACACATTTATTGGTACTTATAATAACAATATAATTTAGAATGTATAGTTTTAAAAAACGATATGATCGTAATTCCCCATATTACCACTATTGACTTTTATTTTCACCCAGTTTTGTATTCACACCTGTAACTGAAGTTACCCTCTTATTAGTTGTGGCTGGATACCAACTTTTAGCTTTGTTAAAGAGCAGGACAAATTTATTAATTTGCCTGAATACATTTTTATTTGTGACGTAAGGGAAACTACTTGAATTTCATGGGCACCTTTCCTTAGCTGCTGTAAGAAAGGGAACACTTGATAGATAATTCACATGTACAATTTTCACTGCATTACCTTCCTTGTCCTGACCATTGCAAAGTTAGACCATCTGATTGTGTGAACTTTTTTTTTTCCCCTTATGCCCGATTACTCCAAGTTAAAGTTCAGAAAAGCTGTAGAGCTTCCTGTTCTAGTCTGTGATCATTTTTGTTTGTTTTAATGCCTTCTGCCCTACTTGGCTCCATCTGTATTTTGATTATACCAGTACAGGAGAGAGCTTGCTGGTGGTGCTACATCTCAGCCTTATGACCTAGCCAATTCTGCTTGTACTGCACACATAGTAGGTTGCAGCAGATAGGTTAGTGGTCTCATAGCGCATATCAGCTTAACAGTAAAGAATGGTCATCAGGAAGGCAGTGAGTTATGGACGATTACTTTAGTGGTAGGCAAGGTTTCAAAGTTAAGAATAAGTTATAACCCAATCAATACCTGCTGTTTCTGCATGTACAGATTGAAGGTTTAAATGTATACCTTGATACTGTTATAAATGTTAACCATTGTAATAAAATGTAAAGGGACACTAAATCTTAATCAATTCAAGTACCTAAACTGATACACAAATAAGATACATTTTTGTTACTACTCGGCTGCAGATCCTCAAATCATCTCTGAATTTGTGCTGTCGCTGTCCTTTTATGGAGGGTGGCTACTTTTGTTCCCCATGGTCCCTGTGTGTGTTGTAATGTAGTCACTTCACTTTTGTTAATAGTTTAGGTGCTTGGATAAATGTTTAAGTTTTAACTCCCGAGTTTAGTGTCACTTTAAGACACACATTTGTTCACAGGTTTTCCCAGTCTTCTTGTCAACAGTCAGTAGGCTTTCTTTAGACCTGCCTCTTCATTTGCAGATTGGATCAAAGTTGTGAAGGATAAAAGTAGAGAAAGGGTATATCTAAATTTAAAGGAAAACTATGGGGTTAGGGCTTTCCCCCGTTGTTCTCCTAAGGGTCATGGGAGAACACAAACTAGCGTCCTCCCGTTACACAAAGCTCAGTATACCGCGAGCTACAGCTGAGACGCCGCAGTCGGAACGGATCCCGACCATTATGTCTAGATCCACCCAGCTGCGTGAGGGACAGCTGGCTCTGCCTATCTATAGGCAGAGCCAGCTGTACCCGCCCCCTCCCCAGGCCGTTCCGCCAGTCAGCCCTGGAGAATCAGACAGAGGAGGGGGGAATCCAGTCCCTCCCCTGTCACGACTCTCTGCCGGCACAGGATCGAGAAGTGAGCGAGCGCCGGTAATTTAGAATTGAGCCGACCTGTGACAGTTTCTTTGTCACAGGTCGGCTCAGATTATGAGGCTGAGTGAAAATCACTCACCTCATAGTTCTCCTTTTAATTTAGAACTGCTAACTGTATCGCTGTACAGGTCAAATCTATCCTATCTCTCTATCATGAATAGCGCATTTAGGCTGTCCTGCATATGGTAATTTGGTGGCTGGCAGCCTAACACTACCACTAAGTATTTGACATCAGTAGGCCCATCACATTTCCAGTTTTGAGATGTATGTATAGGTGTGTAATATAAATATATGCACACAAACACACACACACGTACCTCGTTTAATGAACTTAATTAATTCCACGATTCTGGTCACGAACCGAATTGGTCACGAACCGAATTGGTCGCGAACAGAATCAAATTTTCCCATATGATTCATTGTAAATGAGGTTAATCCGTTCTGAACCATATGTAAATTCATTACCACTCTGCACTTTCTTTTTACCACCATGCTTTCTCTGCACTTTCTTTGGAGCCATGCTGGATTGAATAATACTGTAGAGTACTGTATGTGCTAAAAAGCTTCACAGCAAGTGTGCACAGGTCTGTCTGCGACCGCAATCTCGCCTAGAGTAAGCCACGACTACGTGTCAGAGCGGGGAAGATGGCCAAGGTCGTGTTCGTCACCCGATTTGGAGTTCGCGAACAGAAGCAATATTTTGCCGAACTCCCTGTTCGCAAACCGAAGTGTTCATGAACCGAGATATTACTATATATATCTATATCTATAGATATAGATATCTATATATTATAATATACATATACATGCTTGTTTGGCACATCTGTTAACCTTGGAGATTCTCTTTCAAATTTGATGGTTTTAATTACGTTAATCTTGACCACCCGTAGTTTCATTTTGATCAAGTGAATGTTTTGTAGTGCTCTTCATAACAATACTGTGGCTTGTGTTACTTCACATTACAAATGTAATCAAGTCTACTGTTTATCGATAACTGATGGTAGTAAATTGTAATGTCAACGTTCACCCTGTTGAGCGAGAAAAACACCTTTATGTTAAAATGAAATATTTGTAATAACAGCTAGGAATACCTAATTATGTTGGTGGTTTGGTTGGTTTTAAATTCTAGGGGGAGAGCAGTCACCAGGTGAACCACAGGCTGACATTGGGAAAGATCAAATGTCTTGTAGCACTATGCAAGTGCCATAAACTAAAAGCACTATATTAATCCTCAATAACTCATGCAATAATGCATGAGTTGGTATATTTAGTATGCTATCTTTTTATTGCAAAAATTAAATATGTATTTGCTTTGCACCTTGTACATTTTCACCCATGTAGCCTCTTATGAAATCAACGTTTTACATTTATCGTGTGTGCATTTGTGTTGGGTATGCTATGGGGCATGTAGGGTATTTAGGAGACCACTCATTTTTCTACCTTCTGGGTATTTAAATGATTTTATACATAAAAATTTACCAATAAGGACTTTAGTGCCATGGAATGTTAATTCTTGGAGGCATGCATTTATTGGGGTTGTGTGTGATGTTTTGTGGGTTTTGTTTTCAACCAAATCTATTTGGTTAAAGTGTAAATATTGTACAATTGTGAATATTTATACATTAAGACCATGTAGAGTGAAATGTGTTTTATGTTGTATTATGTGCTGGTATGACAATTTTGTAGGCATTATAGTGTAGAATTGTTCGCTAATAGTGTGTATTGTAATGTCCATTTCTTTTTGTCTCAATTGGCTGGCAATGCATAGTGACAGAAAATCTAACTCATGCTTCAGGTTTTGGCTTAAGTTGCACTACAGTTTTTGTTTTTTCAGGAGTAAATTCCTGATTTTCATATAAAACAATGATCATTTAATGCTGCTAACTATCACAGATTACTTCTTAGTTTATTACGTGCACATTTAGAGTAAGACATGTTCCTTTCAGATGTAATGCACTGCAGATAGAGAAGCAGACTGGAAACAGTTTGTAGCTTACTTATAAAATGCCATGAACTTGGGAGCCAGAAGCTTTTAATAAATGAAGTTCGGGTGATGTTATGGGGTGACAGCTGTAATGGAGATCAGCAGCCGTGTGATCCAAACAAATGAGGAAAAAAACAAAATAAACAATTAATATGGGGGGTTAGGGGGTGTTGGGATTTATCAAAATTGGAGCAGACAAAATCTGGAGCTATTGCCAATAGTAACTGGTCAGTTTCCCTCCTCAGTCTGTAAAGTGTTTTGATAAATTCCCCTCAGTTTTAGCAAGTTAAAGTAGATCTAATCCTGAACTGGATGACATTAAGTAACTTTTTTTTTTTTTTTTTACAGTCTCCATTATCAATTGGCCGAAATGAAAAAGTTGTAGAAAAACAGCATGTAGTTAGACTATGGTAGATTTGTACAGCTAGGTTTCTGAGCCCTCATTTTGTGTTAAAACATGCATGACACTAGAAATGCACATCAAAGGCACAGTACATCATGTGGAAAGCTCCCTATAAATATTACACAAGCCAGTGGGATATCCCTAATTAGTCCACACATGTAAAAGAAAACCATCCAAAACTTTTCTAGTTCATCTAAGCAATATATCCAATTGGGAGCTTTGTACCCATACTCTTCGGTCTTCTTTTAAAGGTTAAAATAGCCAAATATAGTTTCTTACACTGTGCCCTTTTTATATAGTTGGCCTAGGCAATTTCACCATTGTTTCCCCACATTTCTGTATTGCTATTAATAACCCAGAAAAGCATATTTTGAAGATACATTTACCAGGTTACAGGAAGCTTCTGACTTTTTTCACCAAATGATTTATAACCTGAGCCAAATGTAACCCATGATTTTCGTTAGAGGGAAGCTGGAAATAGAGTGCCTCTCATATTCCTCAATTTTGACTTTGATTCTAATCGCATTAAAGATATTTTTGTTGAGGCCATGACTATCAATGAGGTGATTTCTCTGTTTTTCAAGGTTTCAACAGTTAATGTGGCATTTACCAAACATTTGCTGTAGCTGTATCAACTAATGTAATTTAAAATCAAAATGTTCACCTGTATGGAATGTTTATCAAATGTTTTCAAATGTGTGATGTGCTTGGGGCACCATTACTTGGTATTGGCTTGCCAAACGCAGCAGACAAAATGTGGTTCTTTGCCCACGCAATGATGCACAGTAAAACAAATACACGTGAAGCTCGCAGCTGAAATAGGTGCATGAGCTTCTTTTCAAAATTTGTTGCACACAGGACTGCCCAATAAATAAAGTGTGAACGGGGGATGACAGATTTTCTGATTCTTACCACCATCTAAAACCTCCACAAAAAAAAAATGTCCCTGGAATTCCACTATAGCAGACCCTGGAATAATCATCTTGGGCTCTGGCACAATATTGCTTCTCTGGTTTGCCTGGTAGATGTACACATCCAAGCAAAATCATAAATGGCATGCTTAGATTCTACATAGCTATGAGCTGTTGCTGATGGGAAAACATTCCACTGTAACTGGGTTTGGAATTTTGACTACTGAACATAAACGCCCATGATGTTTTTAGGACATGTTTTAATGTGTTGCTTGTGTGAATGTGAACTAATTTGTGTTCTCCCTTGTGCCAAAATAACAGTAAAATAAACAGCAGCTTTTTGTTTTTCCTTAACTTAATTCTGAGAAAGCAATTGCCTTTTGCAGGCTTATTTGGTAAGAATTAAAGCATATCATCTGTTGGTTTAGGAGCATTATTGTTAAAGTAATTTTTGAATGAATTGAAAATTATCCATGCATTTTGTTTCATATTTGAGAGGGGGAAATCACTGACCTTATATGCTGATAATTCAGATACGTAGACCTTCAGGCAGCTTTTCCGTTTTACTTTGTACAAGTCCACAGTCATGTGAAAATCATGTTGTACTTTGTGGTATCTGCTTCCTTCTTCATACTGCTCAAATATGCTGTGTAAGGTGCATCTCTGCAAGGAATGATTTTGAAATGCCTGAGTTGTTACATAATTAATTTGAAAGGCGTGTATAACACATTTTGCTCAAGAAGTTCACTTGCACCTGTGAGAGTAGGTTCTCTTTAGCCTTCCATCTCTGTATGTGACCCAACAGGTGACACTTCCTGTCCAGGACCAGTAATGGGTTTCTAGCAGGAGAAACAGACTGGACAAGTAAAGTAACTGAGCAGTAATCATGGCCACTTATTTGGTAGTTTTCTGAAAGTTAAAGGGAAATCTTCCACGAATTTGCGTCCAAGGTTTTGTATGTTGGATGTTCACTTTGCAGAAACAAAATCCCAGAAAATGTTATCAATAGGTGCCTTGTTTTTACCCTTTCGCTGCAGAACATTTTTTACGCACCTATTAAAATGCAAGTAGGTTGGATAAAAAATTAAGTAAAACTACATTTTCTTAATCCAAGGGACCTGTAGAATAAGATTTCTGTTTCAAAAGATGATTTCGGAAATGTTTATCAGTTATATTTTCAGTGCAAAAAACACAAATTATTTTTGATGTTCACAAATGCAATATCATTTCAATGTATTTTTTTTTTAAATATATAAAAGGTGAGACTGTATTGAGTAAATAAGTACCAAATATGTCAAGCCTCAAAACTGTGTGCCTGTGAAATGGTGGAAAAAAAATAGGATACCCAAAATTGTACATTTGGCAGCTCATTAAAAACCTAACCGTTTTGAGTGAACAGTAAATTATGGCCATAGAATTAGTCTTCTACCTCTGGGAAGTGAGGGAGAATCAAATATTTGTTGCAAAATTGGTGTTCCCAAGTGCATGTATGTCTACATGTGTGGGAGGGAGGAGGTCCTGTAATTTTAGTTATTTATATTGTTTTTTATCCTTGCTTTTTAAGCAGGCAACTAAAGCAATATTTTCTTCTGCATTTAATGGCTGTATTGATAGCGCAAGTGCTTCACATAGCACTAAAGGAGTAACTGCTTAATAGTTATCGGGAGCTACACGCCTCATCATAACAGTGTTTGTGCGCATGCATACCATTGGTGTGATGATGTCAACGCAGCCACAGATCAGACGTGTTTCGTCACGTCTGTGGTATGTCTGATTTGTGACAAGCATATATTGACCAACTTATTGATTTTAAGTAGTCACATCTATCTAGTGAGTGTTCATTGGCTGGAAGTGTTCCAGGTGGAGGAGTTTGCCAGCACAGTTTTTTTTCGGCAGGCCTCTCTGTCTCGCTCTCTCTCCGTTTGTCTGTCTCATCAAAACTGGTGCAGCTTTGCAAGCAACCAATCAGATTCTCTTCAGTTAGGATTTGGAAATAAAAGGTGGATGCTGATTGCTTGCCGTGCACAGCTGCTCCAGATTTTGTCTCCTCCAGTTTTAAAACATTCCCATTGAATAAAAATTGATTTGTTTAAGCCTGTATTATATTTTCTATATTTGTATTAACATACATGTCAATAATGTGAAGTTATATGTTACGCCTCATGTGTATATATATTTTTAAAATAATTTGGGTAGAGCGCATCATAGCTACTACTGATAATAAGCAGGTTACCTATAGTAAAAAAAAAGTGTCTGTTGACTGAAAAAAGGTTAATTTTGTTGTGGTGATTAATGCCATTGTCTTTTTTTTTTTTGGTTGTAGCCACATTGTGTACTCCTCGCTTCAAAAGAAAACTCTGCCCCGGTCAAACTTGGAGGATTTGGTGTTGCAATACAGCTGGGGGAGTCTGGTCTTGTAGCTGGAGGTAAGAACTAGAACATTTTGCGGTTTTAATACAGTATAGCTTTTAAGGATTTGGTACATTACTAAACTACTCTTGTGTGTGCATTAAAGAAAACACAAGCTTTGCGTGTGTCTGTATACATTATGTATACTTTTTTCCTGCCATTTTTCTTTTTATTGCTGTCTGTGACTGTTAGAGAAATTTCACTTCACTTTCTTGTGCCTTTGACAGCGGGACAAAAAAAAAAAGAGCAGTTGTTAGCTCTGGGCATGGATGCCCTTACTCGCATATGGAACCTTAGTTTGTGGTATGCTTTTCTCCCATTTTCTGTTTCCCTTAGTGGTCACGAAAATTATTTAGGAGAGTACTGATCATTCTGGTAGCTTCATGGAAGCCAAGAAGAATTTTGTGCTTGTCTCTTAATTTCTCAATTTCTCTGTTAAAGGTTCTATTGCTATGTAGAACTGTTATCCAGCCAGGACATGACCTTCTGAAGAATGTTATCACAGGCTGTTGTGCCTCTCTAATGTATGATCGTTCCTTGCTTATCCGGTCAGGTAGCTGTCCTGCAAGATGATTAAGGAAAAACCACGGTTAGACTTGCCAGTAATGGTGTTTCATGGAATATTCCCACCCAGGGTTTTATCCTCGTGAGCCGATTGTGTTAATTTGGTATCAACTTTTTTTTTGTTTAATTCTTTATTTTGTAAAACAGGGTTATCCATACAAGAGTGAAGCATATCAGTAAGAAGTACAATACAATCAAGGCGAAAAAGTGCCAATGCTAATAAGAGACATGTATTCGATCGGATGGATCCTGTAACTTTTCAAATGACAGTAAAACATATAACAGACATATAGGGGAATTCGGATGGACAATAGGAACATAGCATTACGTGTGTGATCCTTCTGCCTCACCCTACTGTCCCTAGAATGTGTCATAACAGAAATAGGAATCACAGTTTAACTATTCGTTCAGTCCGAAGTAAATTCGCTACATTGGTGTATCCATTGGCGTTCCACAGATAAACATGTGACCGTGATCGGTCTCATTGAACAGGTCGCATGTTAATATCCTATCATACATAGGTAGCAGTCTATACATAGTCCTGGAACACCTAGATTAACTACTTCGATGCTGCATCCTGGTTACACGAGACATGCATAGATCAAGACATGGAGAATTACGTTTCTGCAGCGAAAGAGACAGTCTCGGTCGGTAAACTTGGGTAGTAGTAACTTGATGTGAGGGACTTTTTAACTGCTTTATGGTTTGTGCCTCTAGAGCAGGGGTAGCAAACCTCCGGCCCTCCAGCTGTGGTGGAACTACAAATGCCATGAGGCATTGCAAGATTCTCACATCCACAGACATGACTCCCGAAGAGATTTGGGATTTGTAGTTTCACCACAGCTCGAGGGCCAGAGGTTTGCTACCCCTGCTCTAGACGGTATAATTTTGGTTTACATGTTGCTGCTATGGCAATGTGTAAACCAAAAGATTATCTGCTAGAGCGTACGGTGTGCATACACAGGATTGACGGCACTTACGTAGCTTTTGCAACATGTAAACAAAATGATTCCCCTCTAGTGCGCTGGGTGCGCCACCAATCCCATCAATGCACCCCCTAATGCTCTAATGGGGAATCATTTGGTTTGCACATTTCTATAGTAACAGTAACATGGGTATCTCCAATTTAGCATATGTTGTACACCCGTTATTATTCTCCCTTAGGCAAGAAATTAAGTACAGGAACATGAAGAAGGGTACTTGTAAAGAAAAAAAATATATACAAAAATTATATCTGATATGGACAACGTGGGGAGTAAACCATGACATGTTGAAAAAGAGGTATAAGTTTGGCCCTAATTTTCTAATCGTTCTAGTTTATAACTTTCACCTTTTCTGAATTTAGGTATTAATTATGTATGTTCTGCTTCCTGGAGCTCTAAGAGACAAATGCATGTGCTTTGGGTTAAGGTTCCATAGATAAGGTGTAAATTACTGCTAAACCTTTTTCTGCCCTGTGTTTCCACTAAATTTTTAGTGCATTTTTCAACCCACTCTAAAGGGGCTCATTTACAATAGAGAGCAGTTATGTGCTTTTTCTTATACGGCAGACTTTTTTTTAGCCTTTTGATTTATAGCTGTGTGAAGCCTATGGTGTGACTGGGCTCTCTTCCCAGCTTTTTTTTTTTTTTTTACTTATTCGTTTTAATAGTGCTCTGCTGACTTTGGAGTTCCCAAGCCAGCAAGAGTAATGAACACATTTGTAAAGCACACCACGGTACTATTTTATACGGCAGACTTTTTTTTAGCCTTTTGATTTATAGCTGTGTGAAGCCGATGGTGTGACTGGGCTCTCTTCCTAGGTTTTTTTTTTTTTTTTTACTTATTCGTTTTAATAGTGCTCTGCTGACTTTGGAGTTCCCAAGCCAGCAAGAGTAATGAACACATTTGTAAAGCACACCACGGTACTATTGGTACCATACCTTTATTTCCTAGATTTGCATTACGAGAGTTTCCCACTCGGACACGTTCATTTTTTTTTTTATATAAAAAAAATACGACAGAAGGTGCTGCAATTCACAAAGATGGGTGGAATCCCTAAACCTTCTCAGTGGACTGGAACTCAATCAGGAAGTATGCCCAGGAAAGCTTGCTAATAGAGTATCCAAGACCTACAATAAGCCAGGGACAGTCTCAGCTGATCAGAATCCTACCCATAACTAAAATGTCACTTTTGGGCTCACTGGCCCTTTGATGTTTTAAAGTAGAACTATGAGGTGAGTGAAAATCACTCAGCCTCATAGTTCAAGCCAACGTGTGACAATGAAACTGTCACACGTTTGCTCAATAGATCGGGAAGTGAGTGAACACATACCGTCGCTCGCTCACTTCTTGATCATCTCCCTGCAGAGAGCCATGACTGTCAGTCACGGCTCCCTGCAGGGATTCCCCCCCTCTCTGATCCTCCAGCACTGATCGCTTGTATGTAAACCGCCATCGCTGGCTGTTTACATGCTCACAGTTTTCCTTGGCAACCTTGGCTCTCCAGCTGTGCTGAAACTACAAATCCCATCATGCTTCTGCCATTTGGACTCATGCCTGTGGAGAGCCACGTTTGCCTACCCCTGTTCTAGTGAGAAAGAAAGATTAAAGTATTGTAAGGAGAAGTGCCAAGTGATCTTTGTCAGAGTAAATAGCCATACATTTAAACCTGTATGTATGGGTCTGCAGCAGCTGCAGAAGCCATGACCTGGCTACCATCTGAGAGAATGTGGTTTGGATAGCTTGAATTTCTACAGCTGATACTTAATTGTTCTCTGATCTTCATTGCAATTCTGGGCAACAAATGAGTCAACAAATAATATCACTTTGCAGTGTGCTAGGCTTGTTTGTAGCCTTGGTACAGAATTTAGAATTTCTGGTCAGTTTATCTTGATATTGGCAGTGTATGCTTTCAGATTCTCAAAAGTATCATGTTTCCCTTAAAACTTTGATAATATATTAGTTACTTGTAACTTTCTCTGGCTTCCAGTTATCTTACAGTGGTCCTCCACTCTCTACTAACCGCAGCAAAATTATAACTGAGAAGAAGTAGAGGAATTAGTTCTTTAGGGCTGATTTGAGTTAACAAAAGGTTAATAGAGGGTTAAATAGGAACACAACATTTATTTGTGCTTGCAAGGTTGCTTTTACTGATGTCCTATGCAGATCGAAGGTATCCAATTGATCAGCTATAAATGAACCAGAGAGTAGGTGCAATGAGGCAACAATAACATAGCTACAGTGTAGCTCTCTTTGACACTGTAGACACTGTTCTATGAGTCACTTTATGCAAAAAAGATCTTCTGCTACAATAGAGGACAAGTCCTGGCTGTCAAAATGGCAGGTGAATTGCCAGTAAATGGGTCTGAAAGCTGCAAAGAGGTGGAGCATAGAGCACCACACAGGACAAAAGATTTTAAATTAATTTTTTGGGGAGAATGTGTAGTATACCAAAGGTCCACAACTGGTTAATGGCTGTAAAGTATATTGATGATTATTTAAAAACCAGAAGAAGTTATAAGCAAAATGAGTATATTCAGAGCTTTGAGACAAGCTTTATATTATAGAACACTCATAGTAAAACGTTTTCCCCATCTTTTCCTCCAGGTCGCGTAGGAACACCACACTTTATGGCTCCAGAAGTAGTGAAAAGAGAGCCCTATGGGAAGCCTGTAGATGTCTGGGGATGCGGTGTGATTCTTTTTATCCTATTGAGCGGCTGTTTGCCCTTTTATGGCACGAAGGAAAGGTTGTTTGAAGGCATTATTAAAGGCAAATATAAGGTAAGTAGACTTTAATAACAACAGTTGTAACAGATCTTCCTTGCAACAGACAGTTTGTAACAGAAGCGCCAGCAGCATGTGTCCAGGATGAAAAGAGAGGAGAGAAGGAGATCTTCAGTGATCAATGTATTGCGCTTATGAGGCTGATCTAGCTTAGGGAAACCTCAGCACTGGAAAACAAAACACCGAGAGCGCCTCCATCGCGTAAAAACGTTTAATAAGACAGGATTAAAACAAATGAAATGGTACTTGCAAAAGAAGAGTTTAAACAGGCATGAAAAGAATCTTATACGATGGACTTAGCCAGCCGGCTGTCAGTCCTTCCTTCCAATTGGTTCTGATGAAGGAGGCGTGACCTCAGAAACGCGTCAAACAACTAGGAAGGACTGACAGCCGGCTGGCTAAGTCCATCGCATAAGATTCTTTTCATGCCTGTTTAAACTCTACCTTTGTGAGTACCATTTCATTTGTTTTAATTCTGTTTTATTAACAGTTTTTAAGCGATGGAGGCGCTCTCTGTTTTGAGATCTTCCTTGCCTTTATAGAGAACTGAGAAAATAAGGTTTTCGGCAGCCCTCCGAAATGTTAATCATATTAGCAGTTTGCTGCTTTGTTTTTTCAAAATGAATGGGCTATTTACACCACATTCCTTAACACACAAACACGTGTGTTCTAAAGTACGCATGGTGATTAAGGGCTCTTGACTCCATGTGTTTTAATGATTCCAGAGGTAGCTTTTTCTTACATGGTTAAAGTGACATTAAACCCTCAGATTTTTTAACATAAACCAATACTGTAATGTGTGCCTTACTGTAATCCATGGTAGTTTCCCTTCTCTTTGCTGCTCTTCCTTTTAAATCCTGATGTCTTCTCATGCTTGGGGAGAACTTCCCTTTGCAGCTCAGGGCCTCTTCCTGTAGTGCTGGCTCAGGTTACAAGCCTATACAAACCTATACACAGACACCGTGTATCCATTCCTGAGACAAGGCAGTCTGCTGCAAAACAGAAGTTCTGCAGAGCATGAGAACAGGTACAGATTTAAAAGGAAGAGCAGCAAAGAGAAGGGAAACAACCATGGATTACAGTAAGGCACACATTACAGTATTGTTTTATGTTAAAAAATCTGAGGGTCATGTCACTTTAAGGTCACAGTGGTACTATACTATCAAATATACTATGGATATCCAGAACAACTAATCAGTAGGAGAATCTTGTCACATAACATAAACCTACTTGCATATCTTCTGTACACTGGCCATGCCTGAGCAGTAGCTTTCTATATACTTCTATGGGCATGTCTTCGTGTTTTCACCATCAGGATATGGCTTTATAGAAATCTGCGGGGAGCTACTATGCAATTGCGAGCAATGCAGAGTTGTGATGTTGTGATGTAGTTGTGATGAGTTGTTTGAGTTGTGATGTAAACAAGGGCCCGAGGCCCACCTGATCGGAAAGAAGTGTAATTAAAAAAAAAAAAAGCTTCATGCACAAAGTGGTGAAAGCTCTCTAGTAAATACAGACCTAATGCACATGCAATGTGGGTCAGCTGTCAGTCTGCAGGGGGTCTTGTACTCATTGATGTACCACAGAAGTTGACCCACGCTGCGTCTGTTTTACAACTTGTGTACACTGTAGAGATGCAATATAGGCCAATAAAGCAAGCTCTAATCTCCATCTACACTGGGTGCATTGGGCGTTTCTTTCAAACTGCTTAAATCACCCAGTTACATGGGAAAATTCAGTAGATATGCAGAAAAATATTGTTTCATATACTAAGATAGTTTGTTTCTTTAGTGGATTGCAACAGTTCAAGTAGGGGTTAGCCCTCGTTCACACCTGACCGTTTTGTAGCGCGTTCTACGCTCGACGAACGCTATACAAAACGGTCAAAAAAATAAATTGCATTGTAGTCAATGGTCTCGTTCCCACCTTGGCGTATTTCCGCCCGTCCCTAACGCGCTACAAAACGGCCCACGCCTGAAATGGTACAGGTACTACTGGGCCGTTTTGTAGGGCGTTTTCCATTGGAATGCAGCCAAGTAGCCTTCGGAATCGCGCGACGGTCGCGCAACTTTTTTACCGCGAATCGCGCATTAGGCGTATTTGCAATACGCCTAGGTGTGAACGAGGGCTTAAGGGTCACTTTACCTTTAACATATTGGAATGCTACTCTACAGAGCACAATGATTTTAATTGGACATGAAAAAAGCTTGTTGGCTTTGTTTCTTGTTGTACTTTAAAGCTCTGTTCCCTGCTGTTGTAACAGAGATACCTACAGGAGAGTCAAGAGATATCTAACGAAATAGATTAGCTCCTGGGGAATCATTTTATTGCACGGCATGACATGTAATGCTGCCTTGGCTATGTAAACCATTTACTACTAGCTTGCGGGCTTGTTCACACCAAAGCCGGACCAGATCTGCATGAGTTTCTGCACATGCACTGCAGTGTGTTTTGACGCGTTTCCGGGTCGTTTTTTGGGGGGGTATTTTAGCCTAAAATGTGCTTTTCAGGGCGTTTGCATGCGTTTTGGTGCATTCCAGAGCAGAAAAAAATATGGCATGCTGCAGTTTTTCCACATGCTCTGGAACTGAACGTTCTGGTGTGAACTAGAACCCAAAATACCATTGGAATACATTGGACGCAGTTTTGAAGCGTTCTGTAACTGCTCTGCATCTTCTCTGCACTTGGTGTGAACAAGCCCTGAAGAGAAAGTTAGTTATTTATAGTGTGATTACATGTGAATGAAAATGTTTATATATCTGCTCCATTCAAAGCCAATTTTTGCTTGGTTCCAGGAGTGTGGAATTCCTATCGCCCGGGACATGCAGTTTCGGGCGCCGGGCGAGTAGTTTTTTTTATTCTATTTAGCCCTGCTTCGGACCATCGGAGCTAAATGTACAGCGTGGGGCCGCCACTCGTTTTTATACCAGTGATCTGATTAGATCACTTGTATGAAAGGATCGGCGGCGATTGTGTCCGGCCCCCGCCGCCGTGACCACGGCACACGAGCTCACCATAGAGCCCGAAGAACGGACGTTCTTCGTCTTCTCTGTGTAATCAATGAGACCATGGCGCTGTGATCACAGCGCCACCTGTCTCAGCCATCAGGAACTGCACAGAACATCAGTTCTGTATTGGAGGGCAGGTTCCATAGAGAGAACCTGTCACCTCCTAACTATCACATAGGAGTTTTTAAGCCCTATGTGATAGGAATAAAATTAAGTGGGAGAAAAAATAATAAATGTAAAAAAATTAAGTTATAAAAAATAATAAAATATGTAAAAATTAAAAAAATTAAAGTGATAAAGTAAAAAAATAAAAAAGTTAAAACCAACCCCGCTGCCACAGTCATCTGCATGTAAATAAATGCGTGCATAAGACATTGTATGTGCGTTGAGTGCTGCTGCCATTCCACTTTGTGCCATATTGTGGTAGCCTAGCAGCAGAACTCTCCTACATGCACAATATGCATTAAAGGAGAACTATGGGGTCAGTGTTTTTCCCCATAGTTCTCCCGAGGGTCACGGGAGGACATAAACTAGCGTGGCCCAAAGCTCAGTATACCGTGAGATACAGCTCACTATATACTGGGACCGTTTGTTCCTCCAGTCAGTGCTAGAGAATCAGAGCGGGGAGGGGGGGAATCACTGCAGGTAGCCGTGAGTGACAGTTACAGCTCTCTGCAGGGACAGGATCGAGAAGTGAGCGAGCGACGGTATGTGTTCCCTCACTTCCTGATCTATAGAGCCGACGTGTAACAGTTTATTTGTCACACGTCAGCTCGAACTATGAAAATCACTCACCTCATAGTTCTCCTTTAAAGAGCAAGATCACTTTCCCAAGTAATATGGGAAAATGGAATTACCCAATCAAAGCTGGCACGGCCTCTCCCAGAATTTTGCTGGCAAATTGCAAGCACTCATTGGTCAGCGTGGTCACGCTGACCAATGAGAAGCTCTATCTAGCACAGTCAAATACAGTTTTGATTAGGAATGCACCAATACAGAATATTTGGGGCAAGTACTGGTACTCGCCCAAATGCTCCGATACCTTCCCCAATACTGGAACTTCTGGTCAGCGGAAGATTTCCTCTGACCGGCAGTGGCGTAGGGGAACATGGAGCCAGCTTCCTGTGCCATCAGGAAGCGGGGCAGCGACTAATGACCCTCCCCTGGTTTCCTGATTGTCTGGGAATCACAATCAAGCCTGCCAAACAACATGGAGTAAGCTTCCCTGTCAAACAGGAAGCTGGGTAGCATGTAGTTACCTGCTGCCCAGCTTCCTGATGGCATGGAGCAGGCTTCCCGGGCAAACAGAAGCACCGATACTCTGTATCGGTGAGTACCAAAAGCAAAGTATCAGTGCTCGTACTCGATACCCAAAAACCTATATCGGTTCATCCCTAGTTTTGATTAAAACTATTTTTTTGTATTGGGACATGTAGATTTTCATGAGGGACAAGTAGATTCGGCCCCCTCTTTAGCCCTTGGACAAGTAGTTTTTTTTTTTTAAATGTCCACACCCCTGGGTTCTTTTCCAGCCAGACTGTGATTCAATTTGTTAGTAGACACCCATGATAGAAGTAAGGGGCTGCCAATGAGGACTTATTTTCAAGGAGCGTTTATTATTTTTGTTTGTATAGGGTATTTATGTTTTTGATACAAGATGCCATAGCAAATTTTCAGGTAGTAGTGGAAGTAAAGATTAAGGGTTATCATATGCACATCCTTTTCTTTTTCTTTTTTTATTTTATTAAATGTGTTGTAAAGTAGCCACCGCTCCAAGCTCGCTCCTAGAATGGACTACAATCTCAAATTAGTAAAACTAAATGTGAGATTGTAGTCCATCATGGAAGTGATCTTGGAGCGCTGGTACTTTATAACACACACAGGGAGCATGGGTATCAAAAGTAGCCACCCTCCAGAAGGAAGGACAGCACCAATTTAGAGATGATTTGAGGTTCTACAGCCGAGTGATGCACAAATAAGATATATTTTTGTTAATAGCTAAGATATCTGAATGCATTTTAAAGATTTAACTCCTGAGTTTTGGGTCACTAAGTGTTTGTGTGTATGAGCTTCAGATTCATAGGCAAGTTAAATGCAACCATGTGAAAACTTTCGTTTCTTGTGCCATCCTACTGACTCGTATAAAAGAACAAAATTAGTTGAAACACAACAATAGGCTTCTTAGGATCAGATTCAGAATTCCAATATATTGTTTCTGAACCCCCAAAAATGTTTCAGCAACTAAACACAAACTGGCATGCACACAACCCCAGAATGTCTGTGAGAACTCTGTTTTGCGACAAGTCTACCTTAGCCCGGGTTCACACCCCCAACACATCACTGCTCAAAAACGTGCAATACGTTTGCTGTGCCATTACCTGTTAATGGAACCCCAAATATGGCTGTTAAAATGCACGTTCCCCTGCTGCATGAGCTACTTTCTCACACATGCAGCAGCCCATTGATTGAATTCACGTGAAAGCACATACACACACGCACGTTACTGCAGCACAAAGTGCGACTGGGGCCTTACTGTTACACTACAGGACCATACAACATTGACACACACACCTCTATTTTCCAAAACATAAAAAAAAAATGTGTAGCTGCATTACATTGACAACTTTATGGCATTGCATACCTAAAATGCCAAATTTCAGTTTTGCATGGATATACCCTTTAAAGGCGAACTATGTAGTGAGTGAATTACACTCATTCCTATAGTAAGAGCCAATGTATTACATTGAAACTGTCACACGTCCACTCTATTGATGGGGAGACATACCGCCGCTCGCTGAATTCCCGATTATCCCCCTGCACAAAACGGTGATAGTCGGTCACGACTCCCCGCAGGAATCCCCTCACCTTCCCGATCCTCTAGCGCTTACTGGTGGGATGGCCAGTGGAGGGGGCGTGCATAGCTGGCTAGAGAAGCAGAGCCAGCTGTCAATCAGCCAGCGGGGTGCATTATTGTCGGGATCCGTCCCGGCTGTGCTGCTCTCCGCATATAGCAGGCAATAGCCCGCTGTATACTAAGTTTTGGTTCACAGGAGGAGGTTGGTATATGTCCTTCTGTGACTAAAGAGAACTATGGGGGAAAAAAGGTTACCCCATAGTTCTCTTTTAAGTAAATGTATTTCCTCCATTTTATCACTCTTCTATTGCATTTGAAATATAGTTAATATTTATATGTAGATTTGTACCTTTTAGGTTCTAAAAGTAAATGTCCTTGACATTTTGAGAGCACAGACTTTTCTTAAATGTGCACTTTATAACTCAAGCAATATTGATGCTTTGACATCTGTAACGTAGTGTAAGCTAGGAATGTAGATTCAAACGTTTATTAGGCTGGGAAGTTTGTATTATGGAAATTGTAGTCACCAGTAGAAATGCAGGGGTCATCTGTGACCTGTCTGCTGCTTACATCAGCAGGAAGCAAGCCATATGGAGAGGAAGCAGCTGTGTGCCCAATTCTTGTGCAATCAACACTGGATTTCACTTACTAACATGGAATTTAATCATCTGCTGCGTAACACGTCAATAAATATTTGCAGTCCTCTCTAAATTATTTTCCCACAAAAGTGAATGAGACTATAGACCAATTGATCAGGCCCAGGGTGAGGGTGGATAATCTAAAACATCAGAAGGTTACCAAAAAGTTAACATTTGCAATAGTGTATGACTCAGTGTCAACTTGTGGTATCTGTTTTCAGTGTTCCAGTATGTCCTACCAAAGCTGACGTCTCAGAAGTTCTCTTATTTATTGTAATAATACTATCTACAGATCATGTGAATTACTGCAACCAAAATTGTTGGTATTTTTCTTAATTTCAAATTTGAGATGGGTTATAGTCATAATGACAAAAGGGTTCATCTTTAGTACATTTGGGTATGTTTAATGCTAATCTTGTGTTCATTGTTGACTTGGCCGCACAAAACTTTGGAAATTGTAATAGATCAGCAGTATGAAAAGACAAAAACTATTTTAAGGGACTTAAAACAGGGTTCATAGTAACTAGCGCAATCCACGATTCCTGCATATAAATGTGAGAAAAGTTCTACTGTTTCACCAAGGGTCTGGAAAATCCTGTTCAAAGTTCTGTGTATCTGTAATTTATGGGGATAGGTGTTGGGTGGGGGCAGTGGCGGACCTAAGAAACAAAGGGCCCTGGTGCAAGATTTTTTTTTGGGCTCCCCCCCCCAAAAAAAACACAGCGCTCTCCTCCCGCAGCGCTCTCCTCCCGCAGCGCTCAGCCAGTTCTCACTTTCTATCCTCACCGCTGGGACACAGAGCAGCGCCCACTCACCTAGAGACCCCAAACAAGCTGAGGAATCAGAGATCTGCTTTCCCAGCTTCTTGTCCTGACTCAGAGCCAGAGACTGTGTACAGTGACACCGGAAGTGATGTAATACACAGCGGAAGCGCGCGGCAAAGACGGGGTAAGTTTAAACCGCGTTAAAGCAGGTTTTTTTCTTCAACTTTTTGCATATATCTACTGCTTGCTAGCCTTATATATATGCAAAAAAGCCGGAGGGTTTAATAACCCTTTAATACTCACCTGATCCCTGGAACGACCGACAAGCGCAGCGTCCCGACTCTCACGCTGTCATTATATACATACAGAGCGTGCAGGTTACTATTTAAACCGGCGCGCTGTGTGCAGCTTCTGAGAAGATACGCTATTAGCGTAGCGGGGAAGCTTGCTGCGCATTTTGCATTGCTACGCTAATAGCGTATCTTCTCAGAAGCTGCACACAGCGCGCCGGTTTAAATAGTAACC
>NW_017306502.1:186900-210247 GCF_000935625.1 Nanorana parkeri
AAGGCTGAGGCCCTGTGCTCCTGCACCGGCGGTAGTTCCGCCACTGGGTGGGGATGTATGTTGTCACATTCTGCCACTTTTTAGGGCTAGTAGGGAGCTGCTGTCAAAAAGGGCAGCTGGGCACTGCCATGGGATTTTTTAAAATACAACAGGCAAGGAGGGTCTTTTAACCTTCCTGGCGGTATTCCAGAGTGTGGCTCGGGGTTAATTTTCAGTGCCATAAGCGGTAACCCCGAGCCACACTCGGGAATACAGCGTAGCGTCTCTTACTTTGTCCACGATCCCCGCTGAGTCCTCCGGCCGATGCCGGCATCCGGGTTCCGTCCTTGCGAGCGTCCGCGTCGCAGTGGGGCAGAACCGGCGGGAAGTTTAAAAGTAAAAAAAAAAACAGAACAAAAAAGGAAAGAAAAAAAAAATCATACCGCCAGGGAGGTTAATCAAGGAGAACATTGAAAATACACATCTTTTAATAGGGTGATCGTTTTAATGACGTGTATGTGGTGGTACAGAACAGTATATGATTTTCACAGCATGTAAACTGGTAGTGCATATTTGGCTGTGAAATTAATTTTTTATTTTACAGCTATTGTGGGTTACAGCATTGTCAGTTTGGGGGAATTTTTTTTTTTTTTTAAGGTAGCCTTAGTAGCATCACAAGATTTTTCATCAAACAGTAATTATTTTGAATGGCAGATAGAAATTGACCAATTATTTGCTGTGGCTGTCCATGTCCATGTACTCGCTGATGCAAAGCTGTCCTGCAGATAGCCAATTTCTAACAATGACTTATTAAGAGGAGACTGCAAATGTTAAAGGTGTGTAAAATTGGCCCACAACAGGACATCAGCCAGCGGCAAGACCATTTATTTTCAATATTTTTATTAAGATTTTGTCAAAGAACAAAGAATCGGTACAATACACTACTCATAACGTAGGGCTGATGGATATTCCCAGAAAAAGAATAACATATTGTTTACGGTATCGAAAAACATACAGATAAATGAATGAGGGCGCGGCAAGACAATTTAAAAGAGCAAAAGTTAGACCCAAATTTACTAGAGACAAAGAGCGCAGGCAGGAGATTAACTACAAGAATGAACATATTGGGGTGGCTACAGCAGTGTGAAATTGGCCAGTAGCTGGACAGTTTTAATCAGGGGTGTTGGACCTAACTAGCGTAAGCCTAAATTTTATCCATGGGGTAGGGGAGTGATGCCATCATTGGATGGGACGGCAGTTATGCGACGTCTAACCTCAAATCAACCACAAAATAAAATAGAAGGCAAATAAGCTCATAAGAATAAGAAAACAAAAGGCAGCACATATGATGATGAATCGTATACAATGCTTGGAGCTGTGGCTGTGGCTCTGAAACAAAGTTAAGTAAGCAGCTGTGAAAGGGGATGGGGAGTTGGTAAATGTTTGCTTATACAGTAGGAAAAAAATTCCAATAACTGTATATGTTCAAAACATGTAATGATAGTAAACAGTATATGTATTCTACATTTTTTTTTTTTTTTAAACATCAAATGTCTTTATTCATGCTGTCCAGGAGAGGGGACTGAGAAACTAACATGGTGGAAACTATCATTACATGTTGTATCCACATAGTTTTCAGAACACCATTTTTTGTGATAGTATCCCTATAAATCTTTCTTGACCAGAGGACATTAACATATGCCCAGCACAGCACATTATATAAACAGATTGCGGCTTGGGATGGGGTAATTAGATCTGCTTTAAGCATAGAGTAAATTCTTTTATATCCAAACATTTAGATGAATCCCAGACAATGGAGCCATATATCTGAAAGTGCCAAAGACCTGGTGCGCCGCATGCTTATGCTGGACCCTGCTGAAAGAATAACCGTCTATGAGGCACTCAACCACCCATGGCTGAAGGTAAGGACATGACTGTATTACTATGAAATGTCTAGTAGCAGATGATGAGTAACACTCTAGAGTACACTTATGACAAACGCACGGAATAGGATTCTTTAACAAAAGCCAAGTAAGGGCATATTTACAGTAAGTAGAATTTTCATCAACACTACAATACATTATGACACTTCATTACAATTCTGGCATAGTAGACTGGTTGTAAACACAAGTCCCAAATCACACGGGGTGATCTGGGATTCCTGCGGCAGGAATCCCATGTGTCCCATTCAGATGCGGCCACTGTGCACATTCCAGTTAATGACATGGTGACCGCAGGCACATCTGTAAGTGGCAGTCCACTTGTAATCGTATATGTTACGATTACATGTGGTCTGGAGTAGATGATGGTCTCTGGAGACGTGTAATCATATCATATATGATTACATGCAGTCTGCCGCTTACAGATGCGTCCACTGTCACACGGTCATTAACTTCAATGGGTACAGCGGCCGCATCTGAACGAGGACACCTTTTCTCTGCAGAAATCCATAGGTTCCTGATGTAGGAATGCCAGATCGCCCCGTGTAAACGAGGCTTAACAGTACATCTAAAGAAATAATGTATGCATCAAACTGAAGTTTAACAGGAACAGTTTGTGAAATGCATTGCAAATGCCCAAAGTGGTGGAAGCCCAATAGTTACCTCTTAACCACACACTAAAACTGTTGCACAACTGTATAGAGTTAACAATCAAGACCCTTGTGCATGTAATGGTGGGCAGAAATGTATCCATTTGTGAGTGATCTAGGCACAAGTGTTCGCATACAACCGATTTATCAATTTAGACTATCGAATGATATAACACATACGATATTGCTTGAAAATACAATTTGTCAGATACAATCTATAAGAAACGATCGTTTAATTGACCGGTACCATGATCTGATATCCGCTCGCTTCATTAGGATCGATCAACAAAATTCTGCCACAGCTGATCATTAGCAGCATTATGTTTCGTGGAAAGTGAGAGAAAGCTCATGAAATTCGAGTGTGCAGTCTGTTCTTTACAATTATTATTCAATGTGATCATTTTAGTTGCGTCTAATGATCCACTGAATGATCATACCTGTGTGTGTGTCTGCCTTACAACCCACTGAGTTAAGAATTTCATCAGATTTTTTTTGTATTCTGAAATGCAGCTATGAACTGCTAAAGTGCTAAATACTGAATGTTGGGTGAAAATTATTTTCTGAGAGTTTGCTTTGGTTTTCTTCATTTTTTTAAATTTATTATTTATATCAAGCCTAAAGGTGCCCACACACCTTACAATTTATCTGCAGATTTTCTGTGGTCAGATGGAAAAAGTGCAACAGATTGGCCCAGGTGGACTCCATCCACACAGTTAAGTGTAGATGGAGGAATCTGTTGCACCTTTTCCATCTGACCACAGAAAATCTGCAGATAAATTGTAAGGTGTGTGGGCAGCTTTATACAGACACATGTTTGTACAATTTATGGTTACAACGATATATAAATATCCTGTTTGGTTTCTAATCTGCCTGCACTGTTTTCCTTCAGCTCTTGATAGTTTTTTTGGGTCTGTAAGGCTGGGCACACACCTTACAACCATCACAAGACTTTTGTGTTGCGATGGTTATAAGGTAATTTAAAAAACGTACGATCTGCCTATCTTGGACAGGCAGATCGTACTTGCGATGATCGCAAGCCGCACCCCCCTGGGGGGCGGGCTTCCGATGACCGCAATGCCGAACGGGCTTTTATCTTACGAACATGCTACACACCCGCCGAACATGGCACGATGCTCGGCGAGTTTTCGAACACGTTCCTAAGATAAAAGTCATGCGACTCCGTAGTAGTAGTAGTAGAGGTCGCACGGCTTCCACACACACCTTACGATAATCGTACGATGTCGGGATTTCCCGCGATTATCGTACGATTATCGCAAGGTGTGTGGGCACCTTTACAAGGAATTGTTATTCTTATAGCAAGAAGGTCCCCTGCTATGCTAACAACCAGTTTATTTTAATTATATAATAACTGTCGATTTTTAGCAAATTTGCAACTGTTAGTCAGACATTCACTCCATTCATTTTTAATTATCCGTTATTGCATATATGAATGCTGCCCTTGCTTAGTAACTTTTGGATAATGCTAGATGCTTGACTATCCCAGTCATCAATACCTTTTGCATCACTCACCCTTAAAAGGTGTACACATTAGAAAGTCCTGATTTGCATACTAGCCTTAGATCAGTGACTCTGTTAAAGGTGTGACCCTGTGTTCCATTTGAAATACAGTAAGTCCCCTACATACAGACCTTCAAGTTGCGAACTTTCAAAGATGCGAACGTGGGTTTGTATCTCCAATCACGTAAGTTGCTTCACCTGTCTGGTGTACATTGCATTGTGTATGCATTCTCTACAAGTGGTTTTGCTTTTGTGTATTATACTGTACATTATTGTATAGAGTACTGTATCACTTGATGCCAGTCTATGCCAGCTGTTGTACTGTAAGATTAAAAATGTTTTCTTTAGTTTGTATTATTTGCGTGAAAAGTATTATAAACCTATTACAGTACAGTACTATATAGCCGATTGTGTTAGTCGGGTACCTAGGCTAACTTTATCAGACTTGCGAACAAATTGGACTTACGAGTGCGCTCTCTGAACAAAACTTGTTTGTATTTTAGGGGAGTTACTGTATTCAAAGTAAAAGCTTTGCCTTAGAGCTGATGCCACACTATGGATGTTTCTACCTTTATTACCCTGAAGGGTTTCTGCCGTGATCCTGTCTGATTTATGGCTATTCACACCACTCCAGTGCAGTGTTGTGGAACACGCAGGTTACTGCAATATCTTAAATGCATTAGCGCATTGCAGTGCCATGTGTTGTCAGTGGCACCCCAACGCACTTCTGATGCACATGTATTGCAGCACACCACAATGCACTGTAACACAACTCTGTGCAGTGTGTACATTTTTTTTTTTAAATGGTGCATCTCTGTTCTTTTTGTCGTTAATAGTCCGTGTTGTGTTAAAACACCCAACTGGAACAGACAGGTTTGATTCCGGCCTCTGTTTCCCTTTTATGGCTCGGGTTTGACTTGATGGCTAAGCCCTCCTTTGTCCAAAAAGCCTTAGTGGCCTCTAAAGGCAGTGGATAGAGTGAATGCAGTTAGTGTGTCCCATTGAGATTTCATTTCACTTAATGCTGCAGAGACCCAATGGAGAGAAAAGGGGGAGAGCCTCTTACGCAGCTTTCACCAAACGGTTCACCCTATTGGAAGATTTTCCCCTCACCGCTTGTTCTGGTGACAACTGTAAAACTTGTGTGTGTTGAACTTGGGAAGAGGATATCTGATAACAGCTGTACTCATAAGCTAAACTATCACTTTCCTGGAAACACCCTTTACTTCTAATCGGGGTGGGGGGGGGATTAATGGTGTGTAGCAACCAAAATTTGCGCAGCTCTTTGCAAGACAAACCCTGTAAATAGCTGGCATTCTAAATGATGTTGACCTACAGTAAACATTTTGTTTGACCAATCCATTTTTAACCTAACACAGCTGCTTTTTGTTTCTTATAGGAAAGAGATCGCTATGCATACAAGATACACCTACCAGAAACTGTAGAACAATTACGAAAATTTAATGCTAGAAGGAAATTAAAGGTAAGCAAAATGATCATAATTTGTTTCAAATTAACTTTTTGACTACCCCACCTCCACCTCTTAACCCCTAAAACACAATTACTATACCTAACCGTAACCTAACTCCTAAATTTAAGATCTAATACTTATCAACCACCCTTCTACTGCATGCTGTCTTCATCGTGTGTAAAGAGCCTTTGCATTGATAGCAGGCTGGTCCTGTGCTGAAAGGCTGCAGTGTCGCATCTAGTACCAGAAAGAACTGTTTTGCTAATGTTTAGTAAAATATGGACTCTGGTTTTCCCATAACGTCTTCCAGGACAGCATCACGAGATGGAATCTCCTCCCCCACACACAGGAAACACGACTGGAGAGAATACCACAAGAGATCCTCCCCTTCCGCAGAGCTACCTCTACAGATAAGGGGGATTAAGAGTAGCTGTCTGTTATCCTGATATAGCCTTTTACCCCTTATAGTGCTTGGTTGTAAAGCATATCTTAATAGCAGCACCTTTATCTATAGCACCTTCTCCTTTAGCTATAACATAATCCATGCATTAGGGGTGCAATGCACAGGCCCCAGCATTGTTTGTACGTAGGTACAGACCTTCTACTATGGGGCAGGAGGAAGCAAAGGACTTAAAGTGCAGTGACCTGTTTTGTGACGGCAAAAAAAATGTAAGTGGGGAAAAAAGTTCAATATTTTACAATTAATATAATACAATTGTGACAATATTAAATGTGTTCTACTGCCACTGTACCTCGTATCTGATTTCAGTGTTGACAGAGGTATTGGGCCCCTTTCACCCCGGGCATTCTGATTAGGTCCGCCTGTCAGTTTTTTAAGTGGATCTGATTGGAAGCCCAATGTTAGTCTATGGGCAGCCAGGTCTAAACGGGCATGTGTTTGTTTACATCCGGTTACCCCCCGGATGCAGCCAGGTCCAGAAAAACAAATAGATCAAAGTTGCGTTTGATGTACCTGACCGTGCCAGATTAGAGGTAATGTGTTACACGATTACATATGATTCCCCATAGACCAGCAATTTTTTGTACTCCATCACAAGATGGTGGAAAAAAAACTGGACCGATATGGATGTCACATGGATCCCCTGCGAATCGGACCTGAGAGAGCCCGTCTGAAAGGGGCCTTATTATATATCTGTCATTTAGTTTGACTTTCTGGCTATTTTTTGCTTTGATACTCAGTGTGTAGTCCATTTAAAATCAACTTACATTCAACACTTAGGAGTATATTTATAAAGTAGGGAATGTCACATTCATCAAATATTCACTGCAGGTGTATTTTCCTGGTGCATGTTTTTAATTGGTGATTTCACCTGCAGTGAATGTTACAGCAGATGTAGGGGGGAGACTACATCTCCTGTTTCTTTTGTATTCTGACAGCGGCCAACTTCTGGTAGAATAGGCTGCTGGCTCTGTTCATAAATAGACTTTCTGACCGGCTTCTTCGATCAGCTAATCGAGGAATGCCGGTCAGACAGCGGCACCCACTGTGCGAATTTCAGCCGGTTCCTCAAGAACTGCCTGAAATCCGCATATCATTTATTATTAGTAATATCAGTAAATTTAACTGATACAGATCATTTAAAAATGTGTGAATATCGGCCCCAATTATTGGAGGATCTGATAATCGGTCGACCCCCTACTATGCAAATTTGGGCTAGTTTTTCATGACCCGGCCAAAATTCGCATGGTGGGTGCTGCTGTCGGCAACCTTTCGGACGGCATCCCTTGATCAGCTAACTTAAAGGAGCCGTTTGGAAAATCTTCAAACAGAGCAGGCAGAGCTGTCGGCTTTATTGTATTCTGACAGCGGACGCTTTCAGAATACAATAAAGACAGCAAGAGATTCCTCAATCAACACTCAATCCAATCATTGATTGAGACTGCTGTAATATTTTCTTTGTTCGGCCCGTGAGTTGACCGAAGAAAATATTACAGTGCATGGACAGCTTTATGCTATGGTATGGACATCCTCAGCATATAACAGATGTAGATGGAATTTTCCTCTTACAAAGCACTATTTTAAATAAACCTGTATTGTTGGTAGTTGTGCACCAGCAGTATATGCACTTGTTTTTTGTATAAGATGGCTAACATTCCTGTTTATAGAGCTCTTGTAAGCATATCTGAGAAAGAAAAATGTCAATTTTGTTGCTCTTATGTGGCCTTGCAAAGTGTTTTTGATGTGAACATATTACAAAAAGTCACTTAAAGTCGTATCTAATTTAAGGAAGCCTTTGTCAGCTCTTTTAGTTGTGCAATAAATCAGCACTTGCTGCATATGCAATTGGAGACAAAGGACAATGTTTAGCACATGTACTCTGTGTTGTTTATTGTGGTTCTGATAAGTGCTGCGATGTCTGGGGCTTTTTTTCCCCAACTATTTCTAACAGGTTGTACTATTTGTTATATCATATCTATGAAATAGATGGGTTTTTTTTGTTTTGCAATTGAAAACACCGATGTAGAAGACAAAAGGAAAACTGACAAACAATATATTCTTTTTCTGTAGGCTTTGCTAGCTAAAGCACAGAAAGGAGATGGAAAGCAAGCACTTAGGTGAAATTTTAGGCATGCATTACTTAAATGGACATTGCTTCCTGTAGGGAAAAAAAACACTTTTCCTTTTAGGTTTTAAAAGTAGTTTTAAAATGAATTCTTTATGTACCAAAAGATATCAAACAGTTATAACGAGCTAATAAGAGAAGTTTAATTGTTAGGGTTTACATACAACTGCATCCTTAAAGTGACACTAAACTCAGGGTTTAAAACTAGGGATGCACCGATACCGGTATTTTGGTACTGAGTACCGATAATTTTTTTTTCTCGCCATTACCAATTATCGAGTAACGGAAGTCCCATTCAGGAAGCCAGGTGGCGTGTAATGACTCAACACCTGGCTTCCTGATTAACAATAAAGTCTGTCCCCTCTTACCTTGGTATGTCCAGTCTGTCACCCCCGGGGCCTCTCCAGCCAGAACGTGGCCTTCCTCCGGTACCAAGCCGGAGCCGCCTAGCCGGCCAATCAGGAAGCCAGGTGCCGTGTAATGACGTGACACCCTGCATTCTGATTGGCCGGGGGGCTGGCTCCATGCTCTCGTCATGAGATGAAGAGAGAGCATGAAGCCAGCTTCCCGGCCAATCAGAATGCACCCGGCTTCCTGATTGGCCAGCTTCCCGACCAATCAGGAAGCCGGACAGCGCGTCATTACACTGATACAGGAAGTACTCGTGCTAGGCATCGGAGCATTTGGGCGAGTACGAGTATTCGCCCAATTACTCGGTATTGGCACCGATATCGATACTAGTATCGGTATCGGTGCATCCCTAGTTAAACTTAAAAAAAGCTTTAAGTACCTTAACTATTAACCGAAATCTAGCTCACTTGTCCATCACGCTTATCAAAAGTGGTGCAGACAGAATCTGGAGCAGCTGTGCATGACAACCTTTAAGCTTCTATCGTTAATTTTCAAATCTTAACTGAACAAACTGAAGAGAGAACCTGATTGATTTATATGGCTAACTGCTCCAGATTCCGTCTGCTCCAGGTTTGATAAACTGACAATCGTTCACGACCCGTAATGACAAAAAAAGATCAAAAGGAGCAGGATGGAATTTGTTTTTATCTCAAATGTTTGAAAAATCAATTAATTACAAAACTTAACGTTAAAACTAAACAAAATTTAAAACGTCAAGTCTCTGTTGGCATTTTTGAATGTTTTGATGGATTTTTTAATTACCTGTATATATGAAAATCTACTAGTGTACTGCCTGCTTAAAGTGACACTAAACTCAAGGTACTGGAATGCTTTTTTTAAATTGAACTACTAACTATTAACAAAAATGTATCTTATTTGTGTATCACTCGGCTGTAGATCCTCAAATCATTCCTGAATTGGTGCGGACACTGTCCTTCCTTCTGGAGGGTGGCTACTTTTGTTCCTTATGGTTCCTGGTGTGTGTTGTAAAGTAGCCACTCCAAGTTCACTCCTGTGGATACACTACTATCTCAAGACAAATCAAAATTCACGTGAGATTGTAGTCCATCACGGCAGCGAGCTTGGAGGGGTGGCTACTCTACAACACACACAGGGATCATGAGGAAGAAAAGTAGCCTTCCTCCAGAAGGAAGGACAGTGTCCGCACCAATTCAGGAATGATTTGAGGGTCTACAGCCGAGTGATACACAAATAAGATATATTTTTGCTAATTACTAAGGTACTTGAATTAATTTATAAGTTTTAATGTTTAGTGTCACTTTAATATGTAGGCAGGGGTCAGCTTGTTCTGAAGATTCCGTTCATTTAGTAATATATGTTTATGTTGGATTTTCAATCTTTTTGCCTATCCAGGGAGCTGTTTTAGCTGCTGTGTCTAGCCACAAGTTCAATTCATTTTATGGGGATCCTCCAGAGGAATTACCTGACTTTTCAGAAGACCCAACATCATCAGGTATGTTGAATGGATTGTATAAAGGTGTTTATTTGGGCCTGGTCATCTTGTATAGCATTTATAAATGCCTACAATGCTTGGTAATGAGATTGTTTGTTTGTTTCTTTGGAATTGTGTCTTTAAGCAAAATGTATCTCAATTTTTTTTTTTTTTAATATGTGGACGTAGTCACCTAGTTCACCTCTTCCATCTCTATTGGCTCTTAAACTTAATGAATACCCTGAATGCCCAATAGAAAGTTTCTGTAGTTGCCCTTGCAACGTTAGGGAATCCTTTGGTGTGTGCCATGCATTTAAAGAAGTTGTAGAGTCACAGAATATACTGTCCTGTTATAACATCAGCATTGTAATAGAAGTACATACTATAGTTGTTTTTGATAATGCAATCAAAGCGTACATAAAAAAAAACATTTTATGTATTGATTGCTGCCTTATTTCTGCCCATTACCTTCAACAACTTCCTGACTTCCCAGTGTGCTTTGCTTCTCTTTCCCTCCTGCTTGATGTGATGCAATCTTGCTTTCTCAAGACTACTGTGCATAGCTCATAATGCATTGTTCCCAGCAAACAATGATGTTATAGTTCAGAAGGCAGGCTTTGAGTGTTGTGACACAAGGAAGTGTATATTTAAAGGGCTAATTTAATTTGTGTCACTGCTTTGAAGTACATCCTATGGGCATCTTCAATAAGAAGGTTAACAAACTTCTAAATGGATATGGTTATTCGGAGTGGGATAGAACATATGGAAATTCAATATAGAAATACATATTTATTTTTAGTTTTTGACTCTTAGATACCCTTTAAGCTCTCATTTAAGATAGATTAAAGGAAGGAGAGACTTATTCTATAACAATAGCATGTATTGTGATTACAGTGGGTAGAGCAGAGATTCCAGAAGTGAGTCAACTTATGTAATACATTTGAGGTTATTGTTTGACCTGTTGTCTTCTAAAAGACACTCCTGTTTCACTGCCTTGTAAATCAGGATTTAGTCTGGTACTCACACATTTAAGATTAATGAAACTTATGATTGTTTTCTAAATTCTGTTTTACATTCTACTTTCCACTGCGCAATACTGTCCCTGAAGGGTTTAGGGAGCAATAAAGAGGTACTTACAGAGTCCATGGTTTCCCCTGTAGACAGAGAAACTGCCACCGACCCATGAAGTGGTGCAGAGTGCATCAAAGAAGCAGTAGAGCGGCTGGAAGTGAATCCTCAGCCTCAGTCTCTGGAGAGTGTCTTGTAAAGCATTCCAGGCGTGCTGCAGCTGCTTCTCTGGTTCTGTCTCTAGCTGGCTGTCCACCTTGTGGAGTCTGGGAGCTGTCACTGCCATTTTGGGCCTGCTCTCCTATTCTACTTGGTCATGCTGTTCAGAGAATGTAGAAGGCACAGCAGTCAGTGGAGCTGCGAGCATAGGGTGGCAGGTGCAACCACAGGAACCCCAGGCAGTAGGGTTCTCTATAGGATTAATAGAAGGATGTCTTGCGGGAGCTAATGAGCACATGTATGTTCACATGAAGCAGCTATCCTCCCCCCTTTACATTCTATTTCTAATATAATGCTCAAGAAATAAATATGCTTAGAGCCCTTTCTTTTAAACATACACATTTTTAAAGAGAAGAGTGACCAATAAGTAATAGAATTACAATTCTAAGTGTGATTAGTATATTTTCTCTTGTATCTGTGTAGCAAAAAACTTTATTGTAAAGAGAGATAGTGGAGTGGTGTGGGTAAGTTAATGTTTTCACATTTTAAACTCTAATGCTGCCGCTTGGGCCAAAACATAGAAGTTACAGCTGACATTTACGTTAAATTACCAAGTATATTCTTTTCTGGAGTGCTTTGTGCTGCTCCAAGTCAAATTTCCTTTGCACTGTATGGCAACTTAAAATACAATAAAAAAAAAAGTCCTTCCTCATTCATTGGAATCAGTTTGATAAAAATTAATCTAAGATCTCGGTAGAAATTTCCTTCCTCTTGTCTATACTAAGCAGATAAGTTACCATTTGAGGGAAAAGTGTAGCAGAGTTTTAGCTATGAAAAAATGTCACCAAGTGTCAGTGAAATGAAAGTGGTGGTAAATCCAAAATTTTGAATTAGCATCAGAACAGGAATAGAAGGGAAATCTTCCATTTGGCATACTTGTTCTTGTGATAACTGTCTAAGAGGGGATTTCCTTCATATTTTAATGATTTCTTGTCACATCTTGTTGAGTCTACAGAACAGGAAGTGAAGGTAAATGTCTGTAATGAAGATTGCAAAAATGGGTCTATTGACCCTTCTCTACTCCTATCCAAGATTTGAAAATGTCTTTAAATATTCTTCAAAGTGGGCCTGGGTAAGGCGATGTACCTTACAGTGACACTAAACTCAGTAGTTAAATCTTAACGCATTCAAATACCTTAACTATTAACATAAATGTGCTGTATTTGTGTATCACTCAGCTGTAAATCTTAAAATCATGTCTGAATTCATGCAGACACCGTCTGTCCTTCCGTAGGGTGACTGCTTTTGTTCCCCATGGTCCCTATGTGTGTTGTGAAGTAGCCACCGCTGCAAGCTCGCTCCTGTGATGGACTACTATCGCAGGTTTAGTATACTAATTTGTATTGAGATTGTAATCCATCGCAGGAGCAAGTTTGGAGCGGTAGTTACTCAACACACAGGGACCATGGGGAACAAAAGTAGCCACCCTCCAGAAGGAAGGAAAGTGTCAGCAGAATTCAGAGACTGCTGACACATCTACAGCTGAGTGATACACAAATCGATAGGTTGGGGGTTGGCTATCTTTTTCAGAAAACTTTGCATTAAGATAAAAGCCAAAGTCAAATCTTTCTAGAGAGGATTTTTTTTTCTCAACAAAACTTAGGAGTTTAAATTCCTAGTAGTCCATATAGTCCATATAGTCCAGCACTGGAGGAAGAATCATTTTCTACAGCGTAGGTTTTTCAGCCCTTTTATTTATCTGTTTATAAATCCCAGCGAGACTGACCGTTTTAAATGAATATTTAAATATTTGTCCACTTTATACGTTTATTAACCACTTGAAGTCCGCGGTGTTAAACCCCCTTCCCATCCAGGCCATTTTTCAGTATTCAGCGCTGCAGTACTTTGACATTTATTCCATCATGCAATACTGTACTGAAATTAATTTTATACCATTTTTTAGGGACAGATGGAGCTTTATTTTGGTGGTATTTAAACACCATTGTGTTTTTAATTTTTTACTATATTAAGGAAAAATTACCGAAATTAAAAAAAAACTGTTTCCCTATATAATAAATGATAAAACATTTATTATTACCCGTCGGGTCAAAGACACCAAACATGTCAAGCATTAAAATTGCGTGTGAAACCTCAAAAAACGATAATACCCAAAATTGGCCATAGGCGACACTTTAAAAGCTTTTACCGCTCATCAGTTTAGTGTTATCAGTGATTGATGGCCCTAAAATCATTGCTCTCACTGCGACGGTCGCGGCGATATGTAACGTGTGTAGCGCAATTGTCGTTTTCGTGCACCGGGCGCATATTTACGCTTATATGTGCGTAAACGTGGGGGTGGGGGGATTTAAAGGAGAGCTATGGGGGTCAGTGTTTTTCCCCATAGTTCTCCTTAGGGTAACGGGATAATGCATAAGTGCCGTCAATCTGTTTTTTTTCAACGGGCGGACGGCAACTGGTTAATTAGTTATAATAAAAGGGTTGTAATCTATATAAGATTTCAAGTTTTTTTTCTGCTTTAAGTATTTTCTGTATTAAAAAGAGATATCTTTTTAGGGCTCTTATTGCATTGTGAGGTCTACTTTGATTATAATGTGTTCTTTCCATTTGTCAACTGCTTTTTAAAAGGCAAGCATTCTCCTGATTTTGAAAAAAACATGTATATATCTGCCACTAGACATGAATGTGGCAGCTACTTCATAAGGCTCAAGTAGCATTTTTTCCTTTTCAATTTTGTTTAACATTCATATTAAAATGTGTTATTAAAACAAAATGGTTATAGGCCCATGTAACACAGTGCAACAGTTTTCCACTCCTTTGAGAATATAAGTCAAGTGGTATTGCCTGTAGGGTCCCAGAAGGTGGTTTCATGCTGTGTCTCTGTGCAGAAGTCCAACACTGCATTTTCTATTTGAACACAGCTGCATATGTGCGAATGGATAACTCCTAGACATGAACTCTTAGGGCTGTGTCACAGTTGCAATCCTTTTGCTAGTGACAATCACTGTTCAAGGCAGAAAATTACTCAAACATTTTCTGTGTCACTTCCTTGGTAGCCAGGTGAGTAAGGGAGCGTTTCTGTGAGCGAGGGAGCAGTGCCTCGCTCATCCAGCCACAGAGTGTGGCACCATAGAAATAGGTGTATATTTCTCTCTGCCCGTGCCACCCTGTCACTGGCGAGTTGTTGTCAGCGATTGGATAGCAATTGTGCCATGGCCCTAACAGTCATCTAATATGGACAGGATAGAGAAGTTCACACTGCAGATATAGAGCTACAAGAACAAGAATGTATCATTTTATCACAACACAAACACCAACACAGCGTGAAAACAATTTTTTAACATAAGTTGCTTATTTACAGTTTTGCGTACCGTACTTTTTTTACCTTTTCGCAAAAAGGCGCAATTTCAAATTTGCAAATATTTATTTATTAACTCAATACAGTTTATCTTTTAGATTTAGTCAGAAAATTATTATTTTTTGTGCGCTGATACTAATTTTGGTGCGTTTTAACAATTGAATTGTGTATTTTTATCGGTTTAATATTAATTTGAGTAACATTTGCGCAATTATCGCAGGGCCTACAAATTTAGTATCACCATCTTTTTATTCTACCTGGGCCTGCGCTTTCAGAAAATATATGGTTTGGGGGGTCTTTTACAAACGCTAGCAACGCAGCAGTTGAAAATCAAATCAATAGGAAAAAATTGCAGAAAATTCAAAAATGGCTTGGCCAGCTGATTTGAAAAATGTTCCGGAGGGCTTGGCAGCGAAAGGGTTAAATATGTGTACGCTTTAATAGTGAACATAGCTTATTTAAAGCATTTTATGATGTCAGTACTGTACTATGAAATTATCTATTACAGTATATTGACTGTATTCATTTTTAAATATAACAGGAACTCTTCAAATTGAACTATATTACCACACCATCAATCACGGCATTATTATTGTAGCCAATCCACAGTCTGGTGAAACGTATATTTGGATTGCACTCATTAAAGATCTGTTCTTGCTCCCATAAAGCAAGAAATAAGTTGCCATACGTGGGTGGAAGATGTTAATAAAGGGGGAAGCCAGTAATGTCTCCTTGGTGGTCCTGCACTTTTTAGCTGTAAACCCATATGACTCCAATCCTCTAACAAATGGCTCATAATTCATAGTGATGCTGTTTATGCCTGGGTTCATGACGCATATGTATTCAAATAAAGAAAAAGAAAAAATAGGCCCCTGCTGTGTACAGCGTCTGAAGCCTCCAGACCCCCAGCAAGGAGCCCACATATTGGATACAAGGGGCCCTACATGCATTTGCCCTAAATATCCTAAAATATTATATATGTAAAGTCCTAGTACTCTCCAAAAATATGCTTCATCAAACAAAAAAGACCTTTATATGCAGACATCAACAAGCACCTTGCACACAAGCACAAAGTTGTCTACTAAATATGTCACCAATGTTCTGAGATAGTGAATCAAATAAAATATATACAATGCCATGTTTTAAGATCTTTTGGCTCTATCAGCAATCCAGCCAGTCATCCTGTTTGTATTATATGGAGTCACCAGTAATCTACATGCAAATGACAGGACATGAAGATAGTCACTGCTATAGTACAATGTGTCCTGGGAGATGGAAATAAAGTTATTGAATCACCTGCACTCCATACAGCGCTTAGACCATATGAAATAGTTGTTGGTGCTCGAAGTGACGACACGGACTGTGCGGTGCCACAGTCCAATCAATGATAGAAGACACCAGCACTCGCAAGTGAGTGATGGGGACTTCTATCATTGACTGGGGGATGGAAATTCAAATCCCCTGTCGCACTGCATCTTGTTGTAAAACAACCTCATCACTGTATAGAGACTGTGCTGAAATAGTTATGCTCCTCCCAATATGTTAGCTGCATGGCAAAAGAAAACCGCTATGCTGCAAGATCCATTGGTGCCTGTGTATGTTGGTAATAGGTCACTGAATGTGTTTGTGCCTGTGTCTGTATACTGGCTCTTTGAAAACCATAGTCCATGTATCATGACAATTCAGAAGTGCAGGGCTCACAATTTCACATCCTGAGCTACTAGCCAGGCCTTAAAAATTACTCGCCACCTGTTGCCCCACTTAACCGCTACCCTTCCCCGGCCTTAACTATGCCTGGTCAGCGGTGTGACGCAGAGTACAGAGGCCAGTGGTGTGACAGAGTACAGAGATCAGTACTGTAACGCAGAGGTCAGCGGTGTAACACAGAAAAAAACAGGGACTTGTAGTACACAGTTGATTTTAATTAAGGTGCTCTCTTCCTCTCCTGGTGGTCGGAAGGGGGGTGGGGGTGCAGCGATGTTGCCTCCATGTACCAAGGTGAAGCCTCCAGCGGCCTAGTTGAGCCTCCCTTCAGGTCACACGCTGCAGAAATGTACAGAGGTCAGCGGCATGACGCACAGTGCAGAGATCAGTAACGCAGAGTGCAAAGGTCAGCAGTGTGGCGCGCAGGTCAGCTGTGTGACGCACAGTACGCAGGTCAGCGGTATGATGCACAGTACGCAGGTCAGCAGTATGTATGACGCACAGTACAGAGGTCAGTGGTATGATGCAGAAGCAAGTTCACACAACGTAAAAATCACAAAACCCAACAACACAACCTATGCATATTTGCAAATTAATACAACAGTATTTATATAGCACCAACAGTTTGTGCAGCACTTTACAATATAGGGAAGATATTAAAATACATTTCAAGACAAGATGGTAAGGAGGGGGCCATTAAATCGATTTAAATACGTATTGTACCTATTTGTTGGCAGACTCTTGGTGCAGCTGAAGTTAATTGCTTCATTTTTACCAGGATGCTGGAATGCTCCTAACTATTGTTTCCATCTGCATTCTTTCTGTAATATCCAATCCCTACCTGTTTATTCTTATGTACTCTTTCAAGCATGATGAACCTCACATTTTTGGGTTTACCCTTATGTTCTAGGATAACATGTCGAGACACAGGTGATGCCAATTAAATGATGTAATGTCATAAGTATGGTCCAACATTCTCTTTCTTGACTTCCTTTTGGCTTTGCTCACATAAAACATGCCACAAGGGCAAGTGGGCAAATATACAATTTCATGTCTCACAATGTACAAAATGTTTGCTGGTTTGTTGTTTCCCACTGGGTAGCACATTCCTAGTCCCCACCTATAGAAATTTACAAAAACAAATCAGTGTTGGCAAGGCAATGTCCCCACATATTTACAGCAAAGTATCTTATTCTTGGAATTATATTCACTTCTCATCGATATATCCTCTTGTAAGGAATGATCAGGTACATACATACGTATAACATTTCATCATCACTTAGAAGATGCCAATGGTTTTTGAGAATTTTCAATAATTCTCTGTTGGGTTGAATAGAGAGATAATTTTAAATGCTTTAACTTTTGCCGCTTTTAAAAGATAATGGAGCGTTGTATGCTGGAAGTGGGCTTGATGTATCTACATCAGTAGATTTAAGCCATAGGCGTAAAAGGTGACCATTGTAAGCACCCCATCAGTATTACTGTAAATAGTTTGTCTTAATCCCTAAAACAAAAAAACAGCTAGACACCTTGGCCTGCAGTGGAAAGATGACTGATTTGATGGCAATATTGATAGGTTAAAAAAAAAAAGTAACTATGGAGACTCAGAAAATGAAAAACTACTATGTTAATGTTTGAAAGCCTGTCCTATATGATATTTTGCACATATTTCCACTTTAAGCTGGACAAAACAGTGAAAGGTCTGTTTTGTGGTCAGTTGCATTTACTGAATGAGCAGCCCAACTCATTAGTTTTGCTGGCCAAGAAACCAAAACCTAGCCTAACTTTATATGCTTAGTATTGAAGCAAAAAAATTAAATAAAATGTAAATTATGTTGCAGCTGGGCATGGCACTTAAAAAGGTTCTCCACCTTATGCAATTTTTATGATGAGGCAAGGTAATATTCTACAGGATTGTAGTCTTGCCTTCAGTGGAGATATCTATAACTTACCTTTAGGAACCAGTTCTACACTTTTTTTTTTTCCTTGGCCCTGGATCTGCACTTGTGTTCATTTGGCAGACCACTCTATACTAGAACACATATGGGCATGTGACAAGTCAGAAAAATTGCTTAGTAGTTTTGCACTGTAATTGACGGCTGGATAAATAATTTTAGCTGTAACGTCTGTCAAGTCTGACTCTAGACATCTGAAACTAAGCTGTAGTTAGTATCTGGCACCAAGCTGTCTGTAGCAGATCCCTTATGTTCTGTAAGTTGCGAGGTGGGGCCTCCATGGATGGGACTTGTTTTTCCAGCACATCTTACAGATGCTCAGTTGGATTGAGATCTGGAGAATTTGGAGGCCAAGCCAACACCTGGAACTTGTGTTCCTGAAAACATTCTTGAACCATTTTTGCAGTGTGGCAGGGCGCATTATGCTGAAAGAGGCAACTGTGATCAGGGAATACCGTTTCCATGAAGTGGTGTACTTGGTCAGCAACAATATTTAGATAGGTGGTTCGTATCAAAGTAACATCCACATCAAGGGCAGGAGCCTAGGTTTCCCGACAGAACGTTGCCCAAAGTATGACCCCTCTTCCGGCTTGCTGCCTCGCCCAGGTTAGCAACACACATGCACCCGGCCATCCACATAACGTAAAATAAATTGTGGTTCATCAAACCAGGCCACCTTTTTCTATTACTCGATGGCCCAATTCTGATGCTCACATGCCCATCATAGGCATATTTGGTAGTGGCCACAGGTCAGCATGGGAAACCTGACTGATCTGTGACTACACAGCCCCATGCGCAACAAACTGTGATGCAGACACCTTTCTGTGAGAACGAGTATTAACAGTTTCAGCAATTTAAGATACAGTAGCTTTTCTGTTGGATCGGACTACACGGGCCAGTCTTCACTCACCACATGCATTTGAGACCCATAACCCTGTTGTCAGTTACCTCAGGCTCTGTCAGCCAGTGAGTCTGATGGACAGATTTGGTTGGATCCTCGCTCTATAGAAATCAGCTAAGTCCCACTAATTTCTTGAAAGTTTTCAGGCTTAGTCATGGACACAATTCTGGCCATGGTCTTTCTTCCCTCAGGTAAACTCTAGACTGTCTGCTCCCACATTTAGAGCCTACGGTCCAGGAGCCAACAAACTATTCACTTTTGCTTGAGGGTTCTGGGCCTAATGATTTTGCTCAAGATCATTGCAACTCAACATTCTGGCAGAATGGGACAAGCACACTCGGTCCCTGGATCGCCCCATTCACTTTTTCAGCAAAGCCGGGCTTGTCCTGGTATGGTGGATGGACTGGGATTCGCTCACAAAGAATACCGGCCTGTCAAACTGGAGAGGAGTCCGTATGCCCTCTTGGTACAGGGAACTTGGTCGTTGTCAGAAGCTCTGCTCCTGATCAATATTCCCAAGATTAGGGCAATTCCATTGCCTCTTCACTACCGGATCTCTCGGCTACAAAGTCACCCAACTAGGATTCAGTCAGCAGTGACATGGCAGTGGCTTACATCAACCATCAGGATGACACCAATGTTGTGCAGCCCAATGAGAACCGGACCGCATTTGTGCTAGGGCAAAACTGCATATTCCAGGCCTGGAGATGTTTTGGAGGTGGGGGATGCAAGAAATGGACCGCCTGGCTTATGGGTTCAACAAACTGAACAGATTTGTTGCCAGACCATGCATCATCGGGCCTTCACAGTGGATCCTCTTGTGACTCTAGGATGAGTTCAACATGATCTATTCCTTTCCCCTCACTAAAGCTCCTTCCTCAACTACTCGGCAGGATTGAGATGAGTGGCATTCCAGTTATTCTCGTTGCACCTAACTGGACCCTGAGGATGTTGTACTCAGACATAGGCTTCTGGCAAATTCTTTGTGGGACCTCCCAGATGCCCCCGATCTTCTGTCACAAGGGCTAGTCTACCATGCTGCTTGGCTGTTGAAGCCTTGGTCCTGATGGGAAGGGGCCTATCGGATTCAGTTATCCCTATACTTTTAAAAGCTAGGTAATCAGCTTCTCCCAAAGTCTCTTATTGCACTTCGAAATGGTACTTTGCTTGGTGCAAGGCAAGGAAATTCCATCCCAGGAGGTTCTCAGTGGGATGAATCCTGTCTTTTCTGCAGTCTGGTCTGAGCCAGCGTTTAGCCATGTGTACAATCAATGGTCAAATCTCAGCTTAGCAGTTCTTTTTCAGAGGCCACTTGCCTCTTACTAATTAGTGAAGGTCTTTGTGCAGGGTGTCATGTTTTTTCAGGCTTTTTGGCCATTTGTTTCTTCTGTTGCCTGCCCCTCTGACTGCTTTTGGATGTTGCATGGTATCAGAATTACAATTCTGTGTCCTGTAATGTATAACTAAGAAAATAGTGTTTTTGACTTACCTGTAAAATCTTTACCAAAGTATATTACAGGACACAAATCCCTTCCCTTCTGTTTGTTATGATCCACTCCTGTTAGTGCTTGCTATAACACAGAGGCTTGCAGGGAATGGGAGGGGTTATACTGGACTGTGGTTACAGCTTTGTTTTGCCATTGTCCAGTCTCGGAAGGTGGTAGTATAACCAATGGTTTCAGAATTACCATCCTGTGTCCTGTACACTTCAAGAAAAGGACTTTACAGATATGACAAAAATACTATGCCCTCCCTCAGGGCATAGTATTCCCTACTATTATTTGATACACGTTTACTTTAAAAGGAACTGACAATCACATGTCACTGTTGAACCACTGCTTCTGGATTCCTGTGCTGTATTTTATGTATCCGTCACTTTCTCGATGACATAAAGACCATGAATTAACTGCATATTTTGGGACATACATTTTCTGAATGAATAATTAACACCTGGACCAACTTTGCTGATAAACATAGCAAATTAAGCTTCAACTGATAACAACCGTTTGTTTACCTCACTTGTGCTTTTCAGTTAATGAGTAACTCCTTAAATAAAGAAGTTCTTGTGATCGACATTGATCATGTTGATCCTACTAACACACACAGCCTGCAATAATTGCTGCATTCTTCTCCAAAGAACAGCAACTTATTTTAGAACTTTCCTTGGACTTTCATTTATGCAGTGCGTATTAAGCTATTCGAACCATGTAAATCAGCTATATAAGAACATGTAATAATTCTTACATTACCGCCAAGCTCATTTTGTGAGGCGACTTCTTATAGGAAAGTGGCTGTGTGAGCAAGATGTATTTGTGTGGTTAGTAACATTGACCACACTAAGAATAGGTATTAATGTATCCATGGTGTGGCCAATATGTAAACAGCTTTAAGCGGACCTTTCAGCACAAAGTTAACTTCCTCTCATCTTCCTCCTCCTCCCGTCCTCCCTTTTTTACAGTTACAAATAGTTTCTTTACTTTTGTGAATGTAAATACAATTTTTTTCCCTAATCATGGTGTAGCCTCCCTTTTCCTGATTCTTTGTCTAGGCGTGATGACGTAGTGATTGTCGCCCACAGCCTCCTGGGATATCCACCTCGCACATCTCAGGAGGATATGTTTCAGTATGAGCTGAAGTATGTACTATTTTGATTCTGCATTCAAGACCTGCGGCACGTTTGCACATGTGCAGGATCAAATCGGGTGTTAGGGGCTGGCTGTGAAAATGAAGAGATAGCCGGCTCTATATTACTGGAAATCTAAGATAACAGCATAGAAAAAGAGTGACCCAAGGAGAACTTCAGGAAAAAAAGAGTGCTTGGATTCCATGGCCTAGAATTTTATTTATTTTTGTATATTCTACAGGGGTACTAACTAGAGAGGCTGCATTTAGGTTTGTATAGATAAGTGGAAGGTTCTCTTTACCTGCAGGTTTTCAAATATTGAATTAGCATTACTATGCTAAGTATTAATGCAGTTTAATAATGCTGACAATGGTGGCAGCCACCATATTTCTGTCACTACATGAATAATGGTTTGCATGTTTAATGATTTCAGAAGCTAATTTAAAATGTACTGTTTTTTTGTTTGTTTTGCATTCTTTGATTAACAAACTTCGTTTTCTGATTTAGTAATGGGCCTTTCAAATAAAAAAGAAATGTTCATGAGATGCACACACAAAGTGTTGCATATAGACACACAGATATGATTTTGTAGCATAAACCAATCTACTCCCACCAGGTTTATTATGAAACAAAGTTTATTGTGTATCTGTAGACACCTTTTAAATGATCAAATACGTTTATTTACACTGGTGGCAGTAATAATAGATTAGCATTTTATGTAATAATGTAGCATGTATGTGTGTCTGAGCTACTTATGACACACTGTGGAAACATTAGCTGCTGTGTGGGGAAATGAAAGCTTGGAGAAACAAGGAAGCGCTATAGAATACCAATGATACCATTGGCAATATGACAAGAGTAACATAGTGTGTATTCTGAATACAGATTTAAAGGTAAAAGAAACAGGTTTAGCAGTGGACACAGTAAATTAAAACCTGTACAGAGAGAAATATTGCCATTTGTTCACCTCCTTCTGAAATAGGTACCGTAGTTGCTTGGTTGTACATCAGTGTAATACCTTCTGAGACCCTGGGTTTGAAACACTAAAGATAAACAGGCTGTTTACAATGCAAGGTAAATTTCACGTAGCTTAGTGAATCTCTGCTTACCTCCAATCATGTGCAAGAAAAAATATTGCTTTTGTTTTTTTTTTCCTTGGCTGTGATTGGGCATTTTTTGCAAAGTTAATTTTTGCCACATTAACTAAGTTAAGGGAAAATTCCCTTGCAAAGTGAACAACCTAGTTGCCTTTAGTAAATCAGTCCCAATGGCGCAGAGCAAGCATGCAAACATTGATGCAAAAGTAAACACAACTGATTTACATATACCAGGTCAATGATTTAAAAGGTGACTAAATCAGTTTGACAACTAGGGTGCTACCTTTTAAGGAGAGATGAGCAACTGCAGTCTTTGTGTTTCTCACATTATCAGTTTGAGTTAAGGTGGCCATAGATAAGATGATTGTTGGTAATTTGTGGTTGCTCTGTATATGAGAAGAACTGATCCAGCCTATTGCTTTTGTTGCTGGACCTGGAGGTGCATCCCTAGGAAGGA
>NW_017306502.1:210332-239390 GCF_000935625.1 Nanorana parkeri
ACTGTTGAACCAATAACACCTTCCTCCCCAGGGATGCACCTCAAGGTCCAGCAACAAAAGCATTAGGCTGGGAAAATGAAACCAAGGAAATCAAAATGATGTCTGAGGGTAGGTTAAAACTATCAACATTTCTAAAACTAAGGTACTTCCTAGATAACAAGCGCCTCTCGGTGTACTAATTCCCACCCCCCTCTCTCCTAGGGTCCAGAGAAACAGTTAGCAACATTAGGTGGAGGGCCTATTTTAAATACTGACTTTCACGAAGCTAGCATCTATGAAACATCTAAGGGGTCTGACAACACAGCGGAGAGGGGGATAGTGTATATTACAGGTACTGGTGCCTTCTTTTTTTTTTTTTTAGGGATTTGTTTTTTTTTAACAATTTGCTGATATAATGTTCCAGTTAAATTTAATACATTGGTTTCCTGCAGTAATTTCAGTAATTTTAGAGAGGAAGTGGTTAGTTCTTGGGTATTGCTATAGATAGAGGCTTATGATAACAGAAGTTCCACAATCCAGAACGGAAAAGAGTTGTTTATATTTTGCTTGTTGCTAAACTGTTAGTAAGCAGGGACTGTGCAAAGCATACCAAGGGCAAAATAAATGATATATTTCCAGTTGTTATAACTTTAAAAAAAAAAAAATCAGAAATGTTGTCAGTGGCATTGATATAAACTTGGTCAGGTTTTACATATACTGTTTGTTGCCTGTGTAAACCTGACTGCTTACAGCACTGGTCTAGACAGCTTTCTTAGCAGTTCTGTTTCTAAATGATGATGATGAGATGGAACACTTCTGGGTAATAAGTTGTGCCTAATAGCAAACCTTCTTGCGCATGTGACCATTCTCATGCACATCGATAAGGCAATGTAACTTATAATATGCAAAGGGCTTTAACCCATGGCAACCAGTTTTTCTAATCTGACTACAAATAACTGGTTACTGCACTTTGCACATCTACATTTTTCTTTGTGATGTCCACTGTAAATAATCCGATTTGTCAAATGACGCTGTTTCTGACTTAACAGGGTTAATAATTTGTTTAAGCTGTAGCTAACCCCATTCAATATGAAGCTGATTTTGTAAATGTATTAAATAAATATTGAGAAAAAAAAAATCAGACACGCTTCTGTCTGGAAATATGCATCTCATGACAGCAGAGTGACAGGGGCATTATTAGATTCTTCTTATATTGTTACATGCAGTAATATTTTTCTAGGAATTTTACAGTCTGGTAATTCTTTTATCTAGCAGTAGGTTTATTGTGTTAACACCGCATATCTTTTGCATTTAGTGAGTCATAAGCAGAAATTACATTCTCTTACAATATCAGTTATAGCCTGAAATGTTTTCTGCAGTATATTCCGTATATCACTTATTTCTGCACCAATTATTTTGTGGGCATATTGAAAGTACTGTACCTCTATTAGCCAAATGAAATGCTATATGCTGTTTGAGACGCCAGTTTTCATATTGTGGTGAATGTTTGTGTACTCCCCGTGAATTGCTTTGCCAACGCTTGCAACTAACATGCCATTTCTGAAATTCTGTATTTTGTCTGCCTTAATGCTGCCTTACTAGGACTTCTAGCTGCAGAAAGTAGGTATTCCTTTTTTCCTCTTGTGCTGCTTGCTATGCTTTTCCTGACTGTTTCTTGAATGTATAACGTGCTAACGTGATAGTAAATTGTACAGCCAGGGTATATATGATGGCGATCAGCAAAAAGATTGCTTAAAGTCCAGACTGGCCGTTAATCACACTATTGGTCACAGAGTGCCATCTTAAAGGAGAACTATGGGGTTAGGGCTTTTCCCCATAGTTCTCCTAAGGGTAATGGGAGGACACAAACTAGCGTCCTCACGTCACCCTAAGCTCAGTATACCGCTCAGTATACTGAGACGCCGCAGCTGAAACGGATCCTGACAATTATGTGTGGATCTGCCCAGCTGCGTGAGTGACAGCTGGCTCTGCCTATCTAGAGGCAGAGCCAGCTGTACCCGCCCCCTCCCCCATCCATTCTGCCAGTCAGCGCTGGAGAATCGGAGCGGGGAGAAATCCAGTGCCTCCCCTGTCACGGCTCTCTGCCGTAACGAGATCGAGAAGTGAGCGAACGCCGGTATGTGTTGGCTCACTTCCCGATCTACTGAGCCGACCTGTGACAGTCTCATTGTCACAGGTCGGCTAGAACTACGAGGTGAGTGAAAAGCACTCGCCTCATAGTTCTCTAAGACTCATTCATAAGTGCATTGCCATGCACTTTGATGCATTTTTAAGTACAATTGCAAGGCATTTACATCTATTGGTTCAAATGTACCCTTTCCCAAAATGCCTTGTCCTTTTCTTTGAGGAAAAAATGCAAGGCTTTTTTTGAGTGGCAATGTAGGAGGCAGGGATGCAACTGAAGCACTTCCCGTCTCCAGTTGCATGCCTCGCTCCCTGCAGAGCCCCGGTGCCTAGAGTTGTGTGTTGGAGAGAGCACGCTGCAATGTAAGATATTGTAACACTTTGCAGCAACACTCCACAAATAACATGCAGCTTGGTGTGTAAAATTTATTTTTTCCCTTCAAAGTGGCTTCAAAGTGACTCTAAATTCAGGAGTTAAACCTTAAAAATGTATTCAAATGCTTCAACTATTCACAAAAATGTATCTTATTTGGGTATCACTCAGCTGTAGATCTTCAAATTATCTCTGAACTGTAAGAACTCTGTACTAGATAGATAGATAGATAGATAGATATGTTTGGGCAATTGGTTCATCTCGTGTCAATCTCTCGTTTAGTTTACTAATTTGTTTTGAGATTGTAGTCCATCACGGGAGAGAGCTTGGAGTGGTGGCTTCTTTACAACACACACAGGAACCTTGGAACAAAACTAGCCACCCTCCAGAAGGAAGAACAGTGTCAGCATTAAGGGCCGGTTCACACCACAAACAGTGCATTGCTGATCTGCAAAAATGTTAGCTATCTGGCTGTCTAATTTGTCTACTTTACAAATCACTAACTTAGAGAAAACAAAAAAAATGCAGCCATCGAGGTCAGAAATCTGCATACTTGTCCCAAAGTATTGAAGACCTGGATCATCATGCCAGACAGGAATCTAGCATTTTCAGAAGAAAGGGTCAGAATTGAAGTTGTCTTAACTCTAGCATTGCATCTAACAGCTAATTATCATATAGTCTGACAGTGCTTCGGCCATGGAATCAGATTATATGATATTTAGCTTTTAAATGCAATGTTAAGGCAACTTCAATTCTGACCCTTTCTTCTGGAAACACTAGATTCCTGCCTGTCATGATGATCCAGGTCTTCAATACTTTGGGACAAGTATGCAGATTTCTGACCTCGATGCCTGCATTTTTTTTTTTTTCAAAATTAGTGATTTGGAAAGTATTGACAAATTAGACAGCCAGACAGCAAGCATTTTTGCAGATCAGCAATGTTAGCTTACTGAATCCAGTGTTAGAATTGCAGTGGGAAACAATGCATACCTTTAAAAACATATGACCTTGTTCCTTCTTTAATGAAGCAAGTGAATTGTCACAAAAATATTGCTTGATATGGCAACTCTAGCAGGCTATATACCATATCACAGCTTTACAGTTCCGGCCCCTTGTGCCTGTATGTGTGTTCGTGAAACTTGATTCTGTAATTTAAAAATAGAAAAGGTTTAATGCCAGTTTGGCTTTTGAATCTGTTTCATTAATTTTGCATATCATCCTGAATAGCTTCTTATGAATTAGTTTTAAAAAAATTCCTGTTTTCACATAACTTTTTTTTTTTTTCTTCTTTGTTAACTTTTACTGCTATTCTTTTGTTAAATGTCTGTGAATGTGACATTACCTTTTCAGGTAAATGCTCTCATTAATCACGCTAGTGAATTGTTTTTTATTGTACAAAGGTCATTTTGCCATAAAGCTTTGCTTCCTACCTTTTTTTTTTTTTCCCTTGTTTGCTTATAGGAGCGGTGTCACAAGTACTGGACAGCCTGGAGGAGATCCATGCGCTCACAGACTGCAGTGAGAAAGATCTCGATTTCCTGCACAGTGTTTTCCAGGATCAGCACTTGCACACACTACTAGATGTAAGTTTTATATTTGTTTGATAATCTGCTCCTTCAACCTAGCTGCTTAATCATGATTGTGTGCCAGTTTCATTTGCTTCATCCATATGGATGAACATTTTGAAAATCAAAATTGTTGCATTTGTTTGTCAAGTTTAAAACGTTTTGTAGAGATGTAGCATATAAGTTGTGAAATGGAATGCCTCGGAAGTTTTTGGAAAGGAATATTTTGTTTTCCTAGTTTCCTTTTCCCGGTTTCATTGCTTCTTGTGTGTTTGCCAGTAAAACTTACAGCCACATGATTTTGTTTAGCTATCTTATTAGCTGACCAGTGAAAGTTGATTGTTTTCCCGATCACTATGGGTTGCTTCACATCATTTAGCTTAACAGTGTTCTGAAGAAGAGCATATGTAGTTTTACAAAGTAACACAAACATCTTTTCCTATCATTGCTAAAAAGTTAGATGAAATTGAACTTTACTTTGAAAGACTTTGGGCTTGTTCACACCAAATGCAGACCAGATCTGCATGAGTTTCTGCACACGCAGTGCAGTGTGTTTTTGACGCGTTCAGGGGCATTTTTCTTTAAAATGGACTTTCAGTGCTTTTGCATGCGTAAAATAAGACTTGCTGCAGTTTTTTTTACCTGCTCTGGAACTGAATGCTGCGGTGTGAACTAGAGCCCAAAATACCATTGGAATACATTGGATACAATTTTGATCCGGTCTGTAACTGTGCTCTGCTCTTCTCCTGGAACGCGCTTGGTGGGAACTAGCCCTAAAAGCCCAAATGACCCTTTTTAGTTTTTCAGCTAAATGCATTTCAGGTGCATCTAAACAAAAGGTATTCAAAGTCTTTCAGTTCATTGTATTTCTTAAGCAGCCACAGCCTGAATAGAAAAGTCTGTTCCCTGCCAGCAGCTACAGAGTGGAATCCTTGTTCCTTGTGGGAAAGCAGTAGTCTATTTGTAGAGGTCCAACACACACCTTTCTGAGTCGAACCTAAAGTTCGGCAATCAGCAAACCTCAGGCTCTGACTTAGCAGGGAGTGTGCCAGACTCGGGCTGTGGCTGATATTTAAAGAAAACAAACTATGAACAGGGCATACACTAGTAGAAGGGTGATTTAAAAAAAAAACTAGTTTTCTGAACTTTTTTATTTTTTTTTATTTTAATGGGATCATGGGAGTTCCCTCTGCCAGTTATAGCCAGCTTAAGACAATGCACAACAAAAATTAAACAAAAATTTAAGTTGAGCTTTAGGCCTGGTTCATACTGAGGTTTTTGTATCACTTTTTCTGCCCTAAAAAAACGCTCAAATATGCCCCCCACTGTCGCTGGAAAAAGTGCATGAGCTTTTTTTTCAGCTCGTTTTGGCCCCATAGACTCAATAGGAAACGCATGTTTTTGCGCATTTTTACTCGCGTTTTATGTGCAATTGCTCATTAGCATCAATTAACAACAATCTGCTAACAACGTGCAATTTGATTTATGCGCATAAAACGTGCACAAAAACGTAAACCAAACTTAAAGCAGAACTGAAGTAACTTTCGTACTTCATATGTATCCACATGTGCCATCTTATAGAGTTTGTATCCATATGCCATCTTACACCAGGTACCTTTAAGAAACAATGAGAGAGGTAGGTTTGTACATTTCTCCACACATAAGTGTGTATTGAGCTATAACTGCCCATACAGTATACGCTTGTTATAAATTGGCTGACCAGTGAAAGTTTCATTCTTGTTTATGGCTAACAGCGACATAATGCAATTTGTGTCCTTTGTGTATGGCATTTTGTTACGCTCTTGCAATCTAACAGCTTTGAGGTGTCTACTGTGGGATCTTAAGCCGCTAATGTCACCCGTTTCTTAAAAAAAAAAAGTTATATATCACTCTACAATCTAAATATATATTGTGAGTCTCCTAAACTAATGTTTAACTTTCTGAAAGTTTTTTCCTTCGTTTTCAATATTATTGATTCAAATTCATGTTAAATATATATATATATAGTATTTAAACCAAAAATGTTGGGGGTTTTTTTCTAATCACTGATCGCTGAGTGTTTGTACCCACTCTTCATCCTGACAACTGTCACAGGAGGCTGGGCGGAGTGGGAGGAGAGCTCAGCCTCCTGTCTCCGCCAACACCGCCACTCTCCTGATCTGTGACAGGAGGCTGAGCGGTGCAGCGCTCTCCTCCCGCACTGTTTAGCCACCTGTGACAGTTAGGCCCCGTTCACATGTAGCGACGTATTGCGCGATTTCCGCCGCGATATCGCGCAATTTTGCCACACGATTTTGAGCAATTTTGTTTTTTTCTATGGAGCCCGACGGAGAAGGTCGCGCTACCGTCGCTGGATCGTCGCCCCGAAAGTCGCGCTATCCCGGCCGCTGCAAAGGTATGTCGCTACATGTGAACGGGGTCTAACTCTCCTTCCCACTGGGATACAGAGCAGTGGGCAGTAGAGAAATCACTGATGCACTGCTATTTCGGCCAAAAAATTGCACTTTTGGCATTTTGCCAAAGTGCCATTTTCGGCCGATATATCTGTGCATCCCTATATATAATGTGTGTGTGTGTGTTCTTTAAATTGGTATTTTCGCAACCCTGGATATATGTGTAACTAATATGAATAGCTTTAGTTCTAGTGGCTGTAAGCTTTTTTTTCTGTGTATGTGTCTGTCCCAGAGATTTGATATCTGTAACAGATTGGTATGGTTTTTACAATTTGCTAGTAGACTTGTGCCTCAGTATATAAATATAAATCAAATATATGTTGACATGAATGTGTGTAAATAAAGTTGAGTTTCTCTAGCTAATTTTGCTAGTGTCGACCTTATCCGTGATGTCATAGTAGAATGAGTAATATAGTTTAATTCCACCCTAGCATATGGCTTTTGCAGCCAAACCTGTAAGCTAGTATTATCCAGACTATTTTACAATCTTTCTGTTGCAGATTCTTTTATATTGTGCTGCATCAGTTATTGAAATTGTATTTTAATCTGTATGAGAATCCATTCCTTAGCTAAATAAACATTATCTTAGCCAACAAAATGTATACGGATCGCAGCTTGGCAGTTTGCAGTTTAAAGTATTCATTGATGGGTGTCTATAATTTAGACGGCAAACTGAAGTTAGGCATGCGAGAAAAATCCTGTATTTTGTACACTCAAGCATATTGGTCACATTCCAGGAAACGTTTTCTGAATACAGATGTCAACCATTTTACTAGTTATATTTCCCTTGAGCTGAAGAACAATATCTCCTTTTGTTGACTGGGGGCCAGGCCAGGATACAACATTTGTCTACTTATGCTCCACTTTCCCTTTAATGGTGAAGCAGTTATTTAGTATGTGGCAGATAGACTGCATGAGCTCCTCTGTCTGTTGATTGTCAGGGATTTCGATTTCATATTCTTCTGGTGAGTGGCTGCCATTTTTTTTTAAATTATTATTTAAAATCTCTTTAGGAACGTGATGTGATTAGTCTTACTATTATATAGGACATGGAGTTTTTGTAGAGCAAGTCTGCAATGAATAGCAAAAAAAAATTTGAAGAAAAATTTTTGTTTCTTAATCATTTGTATTTACTGTTGTCAAATGACCACACCATAATCCATGTCATTTATTCAGATTTCGTTGTAGGATTACTGGTAATTTTGATTTACCTGCAGGTTTTATAATTTGGGGAGAAAATGTTTTAGTCTCTGTTTAAATTGAAATGGTTTTATATTTCTCATGTATTTGGCTCTATGCACTTGAGTACAAAATCACTTTTCTTAGGATTATTAAGACATTTGATATGAGTTTACTCTGAAACAGACAAAAATTCCCTCATTAAAACCACCAAGTGTCTCCTCAGTGTCTTTCACGTGCAATGCATTATTTGGCACTTGCATAACTAAGTGACATATTTGTCCTTGGCCACTTTGTGTCATCTGGGACCAGAGCACAAGCTCTCAGGAGCATGCCACTGGCAGTATTGGAAAATATTAATGTATGTTATTTAGGGAACGGCTGTGGGTAGCATTGAGATCAGTGTGAGGCCTGCAAGGTGTCAATTGTACCAAACAAGAAATAAAGCATATTTATGTAATTTTTCTAAGTACATGACAAACATTTATGAAGCAGATCATGAATGTTTCAAAATATTAGGTTTTCTCCAAGTAACAATTACGTGCATTCTTTCAGTCTCTTTGAATGCCTAATTACATTCTTCACAATTCACAAATTGCATTTTGTTTTTTCAATTGCACTGATATACTGTTTTATAGGATTAAAAAACATATGGGCAAATAAAGAGGATGTGAACTCAAAAAAATGAAGAGCGCGGGCGGGATCATTGGCATCTCCTACCATTAATCACACACATATATGTACAGGGGATTTTCTTTTATAATACCACAAACATTTCATGTTTTAACTGAGACTTTTAGCAAGAAGTCTGTTTTTTTTCCACTTCCTCAAGCATGCAATACTTGTTACTGTATAAGGGAAATGTTATAACCACCGTTATGTTGCCAATTAAATTAGGCCATTACCCATAATATAGTAAAGGTTTTGTTTTTTTATAATTATTCAATGTCCTTATCCCTACAGTTTGAAATATTCTGAAGCCTAATTTTGTTAGATTATCATACCAATCTGAAATTGTAGCTCAAATTTTAAGGACAACTTGAAGACCGGGGTGTTAACAACCCTCCTCCCCTTCTGTCCAGGCCATTTTTCAGTATTCAGAGCTGAGGTACTTTGACATTGCAGTGACATTCCGAAATTAATTTTAGATCATTTTTTGTTGACAGAGTTTTCTATTGTTTTTTTTTTCCCTACTATATATAGCCACTGTACCCATTCAAGGTAATAGGGTGACAACAGCCACATCTGCAAGCAGCAATCTGCATCTACATGGTAGATACATGGCAGAATAAATGTGCCCAGCGACAGTCAGTCGTCTATTCCAAACCACATGTAATCGTACAATGCCACTTACAGATGCGGCCACTGTCACCCTGTTGTTTACTTGAATGGGTACAGTGGCTCCTTCTAAATAGGGACGCCTGGGATTCCTGCCCCAAGAATCTATACTTTCTTGCTACAGGAATCCCAGATTGCCCTTTCCAAATGAGGCTGAAGGCTTTTGTGAATTGGGATAAAATTATTAAATGTAGAATTTAAAAAGGAAAACTATGGGGAGATATTCCTAGGCATCTATTCTGCATCCAGCAACAGTCATCTATTCCAAAACGGCATTGAATCATATCATGTACGATTACAGATACGACCGCTGTCACCCTGTCATTAACTACAATGTTTACAGCAGCTACGTCAGAACGGGGGCACCTGGGATTCTTACTGAAATAATCCAGAGGTTTCTACCACAGGAATCCCAGAAAGCCTTGTGGAAATGGGCCCTTAGCCTTGAATTAGTCTTTTAGGGACACGTCACTTTAGTAATCCTGATGCCTGTGGCAATTTGCTAGTGATAGGACTGATAAGAGACCACTTACTTGCTCTTATGGTTGTACTTCTTTGTTGGCCCAACAACAAGGTTCTACCTTGCTGGTGAACAAAATTCTGCAGCGTTAATGGCCAGCGAGAGAAGAGCATGGTAGAATAAGGCAAGTGATCACCTTAGGTATTCTGTTGTTTAACAGCTTCCCCCCTCTGTTCTTAGCACTGCTGAAACCCATCTATGATCTCCTTAAGAGGCAACTTTGTCTTCTCAGTAGCAGATTGCATGCATAGAGCCATGGAACTTGGGAGAGGAAAGATTTCTGATTGGCAGTCTTGTCATGACACCAAGCTAGCAGCAATTCCTGTAGTTTGTGTATAATATAATTATAAAGTGAAAGAAATCCATAATAGAGGCTTTCTCTATGCAGATTAGACCCAGGTTTTCTTTAAAACTCGTCATAGACATCACCACCCCTTGTCCAATCAGGGAACACCTAGTATTCATTCAGAAAAATACTAGGTGTCCTCTGGCTGCTGTGCTGAGCAAGTGACTTCTTGTGTTTTAACAGCACAGGGGAAGCTGCTCAGCAGCTGTTCCTGGACCTGGAAGATGCTGTAATACACTGTAGTGGTTGTGGCTACTTCATTGTATTACACAATCCCTGTGGTCCTGCCAGGTATCCTTTATATATACTGTACATTGCACCAAGCTGGACCAAAGTAAGTATATATACATTTTTAAAGCTGGTGTTCAGCTCTAAGAAAACTGCATATTGTCAGACACGATGCCCAACTTGCTAAAACTCGAATTCGGCTTTACATGCACTTGAATTTATTTTAGGATTTTTTTTAAGCGTAAAAATGACAATATGTGACTTTAGAAATGGAACATAAACCCCTCTGGGTTGCTTTTATTGCTGTTTTTTTTTTTTTGGGGGGGTTGTTCTTTTTAGGGAAAGTAAAGTGGTTTTCATAGCATCTTTAGTGGTTTAATATTTTAGGATTTTTCTTAAGGTACTTTTTGAATTTTTAACGTAAATGAGAGTAGACTTTCATTGTTCCCTATTGAGTTACTTCGGCAAGCATGCAGGCCAAGTCTAATTTTGATAACGGGAAACAAAGCCATTTGCGAAATAGTCCCTGACCACACATAAAGCCTCTGTGTATACTGTTGTGCAGTCCCCTAAATTGCACTGCATATCGTTTAATAAAGCAAAGATCAATCTGTGTTTGTGCGAGTAACCTACAGTAATCAGTAGTCCATTGTTCTGGCAGTGTTAGGCTGCTAAAGGAGGCAGTATTTAAACAGTTGTGCGTATTATAGAGACTTATGGGCATATTTATAAAGCCACAAATCTGACATTCTGCAAACATTCTCTGCAAGTGAATCTTCCCGCTGCATGTGAGTCATTGATTCTCCACAAGAAAATGTTTGACTAAATTCACATTCACCGCTTTATAAAGAGACCCATAAGAGTAAAAAAAATAAGCTTTTTAAGTTTTGCTTAAAAAAAAAAAAACTATTACATAATATTAGAGATGCAAACATTTTTTTTTATTTGGAGTTTTTTGTTTTTTTTATTTTGCCTTATACAAAGTTTAGGTGCTGACTATTCCCAACTTTAGAACCTCAAAAAGATGGCCATCCCAAAGGGGACATGCACGTATCGTGCTGTGGGGATATGCGCTGCACACTGCACACTTTTATACTATGAACCTCAAAACCAACCATCCCCCCCTGCCCCCTTCCCTGGCAAATGGAACTTCTAGAGAGTGCACTGTTGATCCCCTCCTCCCTCAGTGCTATAGTTTAGCGGCACTTCCATACAGACCTAAGGGATAGCTATTGGCAGCACAGTGACTCCTCTCTAAGTTGGCCCTCTACGTATGCATGTGAGATCGGGACCGTAGATTGTAAGCTCTTTGAGGGTAGGGACTGGTGTGAATGTGCAACTATGTAAAGCGCTATGTAAATTGTCTGCGCTATATAAATACCTGAAATACATAAAATAGCTATGCAAGAGCCTGTTAATTGCACTGATCAGAGTTGTAGTGGTCTGCATGCCTCAATAGTAAAATTTAGTAAATGCACATTTTTTTGTTTTTGGTGCATTTACTACATTTTCACAAAAGGTGTACTATGCCATTCAAAAAAGAACTTAATGTGGCAACCAGCATGGGAATGTTAGAAGAGAAGATAAGATACACCTTTGGGGGTTGCGGTGAGCAACCCCAAGTTGTAAAAACGGTATTTCATGTGATAAAACGGTTATTCCCCATGGGGAGGTAGCTGAAAAACTGAATAAAGTTTGTTCGAAAAAAAAAATTATTTTAATTTCCACAAGAATGAAAGATGAAACCTGATTGGTTGCTCACACCAACAGATCCTGCTCTCCATCTTTCATGCTCCAATTAAATACAGCAGCTAGTCTTCTGTGGGTAAGAACTGAGAAGTCATACACCTCCAAATACAGAGACCATCACACAACAAAGGACAGACATGGATATAATATGTCTGATTTGGGGGGAAGATAACTGTATATTGCTGCTGTACAGGGTGAAGCTGTATCTGTGGCTGCCTTGGGAGATTTTTAGAGCTGTGCATATGGCCTCTGTGAGGTGGGGAGAGTTGTGTGTGTGTATATATATATATATATAGCTGCAGTGGGTGTTGGGAACTGATGGGTTATATTGCCACCTACCAGAGGTTTGGAAGCTTCCAAACAAAAAACTTGTGGACCACTCCAGTATAACCCCTCCTACTCACAGCATGCCTCAGATTTTTTGCTAGTATCCAGGAAAATGGATGCCTTTTTTCTGCTCTGCTGACAAGTGTTCCATTTTGCTAGCCATTTTTGCTTTAACCACTTGCTGCCCGGAGCAATTTCTTTTGCACACACATGATGCAATCAGAATTTTGGGCTAGAAAACACCTTCAGACCCCCAAACAATTATATATTTTCTAAAAGCAGAGGCCCTGTAAAATAAAAGATGCTAGTTTCATTTTTTTATATTGCAAGGTATTTGCGCAAATGTTTATCAAACAAGTATTTTGGGATAAAATGCACAAATTAAATTTAGTGCACAGAAACAGATTATAATGCCCAATTGTTTGGTAAAATATAAAAGATGGGGTCACACTGGGTAAATAGATACCAAACATGTCAAGCCTTAAAATTGCATGCGTCTGTGAAACCGCAAAAAAATACAATAACCAAAATGTCCCATAGGCGGTGCTTCAAGGCCTGGTTCACACCTGTACGTTTTGTAGCGCGTTCAACACTCTACAAACGCTCTACAAAACGCTCAAACATGAAAATCCCATTGTTTCCTATGTGTATGGTTCACACCTTGCCGTATTTCAGCCTGTCTGAACGAGCTACAAAACGCCCTACGCCTGAAAAGGTACATGAGCTTCTTTGCGGCGTTTTTGTCGCGCGTTTCCATTGGGATACAGCCATGTAGCCCTCGGAAACGCACGTTTGTTGCGCGTTTTTTTACTGCGAATCGCGGTAAAAACGCGCATCACGAAACGCGCGACAAACGCGCATATTCAATACGCCTAGGTGTGAACAGAGCCTAAGCTCTTTTACGGCTCATCAGTTTAGTGCTACCAGTTATTGATGGGCCTTGAATTATTGCTCTCCTCCTACACTTGCGACGATATGTAACGCGTGACACACTTTTTTTTTTTTGCACGTAGGTACATGTGAGGCCCGTTTGCGTTGTATGTGCGTGCACGTTGGGGGCAGGGGACTTTTTTTTAAAAACTTTTTTATCTTTTTCGAATTTTTTTATTTTTTTACACTGCGTTTTATTGCTATTGCATCAGGGGCTGCCAAGCTCCCTATGTAATAGCAAATATAATGTGACAGGTCCCCTATATGGAGACAGCAGGGATCTTTCAGACCCCTAATGTCACCTAGGGACCCCAAAGAAGCTGATGAAGCAGAGATCTGCTTCACCAGCTGCTTCTTCTGGCTCTAGGAGCCAGAGAATGTGCCCAGTGACACCGAAAGTGATGTGAAACATCACTTCCGGGTCCAGTGATCAGAGGAGAGATCAGCGCCTGGAAGCCGCTGATCTCTCTTCCGATTCCTCCTCCAAATCATCAGGGAACACCATCCACGTCGGTCCTGGGCTCACACGGGGGACAGTGGAGCCTGGGAAGCCAGCGGCGGCACCGGCAGCGTCGGGGCAGGGGGACACGGAGCCGCATCCGTACAAGCAATCCGGCGCCTGATTAACGCCGGATCTCTTGCATTTAAACAGCAATCGCCGGCTGTTTAAAACTGTAACAAGAACACAGCTACAGCAGCAGCAGCAGCAGCAGCCGTGTTCTTGGTATAACCACTGCCGGTGGAGGACACACATTTATGTGAACCCACTGGAAGTGGTTAAGCAAGTTAATTTTTCTTCTCAAGATTCCTTCACCTCTCTTGATCAGGGTACCCTTAGACACCGCTTTGGAAGCCGTACCCAGACCCTGCTGCACTAGATGATTTGTGGGGTTTACCTCCAATGTGTCCTTCCAGCACTGGGCTCTTTTTTTTGGGTACTTTCCAGACCTTAATATACTGGTTGGTTAGCTGTGGATTGCTTTCTGGGTCTAGAGCCATGGCACAGACTCAGATGTGACTCGCACCTTGTGAATAGGTTAAATATCTGCAGCTATCTCATTCTTTTGTTTGCTGGGTGCCATTCACATTTTCATCAGTTTACTACAAAAGGGGTTACCATTTATGGACTAAGCATTGAATTACCCACTGGGTGGAATGCTGTGCTTATGTGCCTTCATTCCGCGGCTCTTTATTGCAATTGACATGTGGATCTTCCTAGATTATTGTCCTCTGATCGAAGCCCTGCCTTCTTCAGAATCTCCCTTAGCTCTCTAGGTCATATCCTGCTACTGGACTTTATCCTGGGAATTTCCCCCTGGAAATTATGCCCTTCAAGGATAAGTGCACTCTAATACAGTGCATTCATCATTTTTGCCCCTTTGCTAAACAAAAAGCCACAGTCAGTTCCCATACGAGTCTCCTTTCTGTGAACATAAAGATAACTTTTTGGTGGAATTGTTGGCCTGCAGATCTGGCTTGCAAGAAACTTCTGATTCACATGCACTTCTAGGAACAACATGTCTTCGAAGCTACGGGACACCTCCATCAATCATGTGACTAGGGGAAAGTACTCATTTTCATCAACAAAATAAACCTAACATTCGGCTTGGGAAAGCCCACCCTCCCTAGGAGGCCAAAATGAATTTCATTACATCCATGCCTCAAACACCACACTTGGCCCGCAGTCTGCCCTCAAACCTTGGACATCCAATTCTCCCAAGCCCCCCCTGATAGGTCTTCACTTGTGTAAAGGGGTGACCCCTGCTTGCCCTAATGTTGGGCGCTGGATGTCTGTTCGCCTTTTGCGGTCATTTGGACAGCCAGCATCTCAGATGCTTGGGTGCAAGAGAATATTTCCAGGGTCTACAAACATATCAGTCCACACTCTACACAGATTTATCTGCTACCAAGGACCAGACTGTCCCTGGTCTGGTGGCTCAGGAATCCTGCTCTAATGTTCGGGAAGCCCTTCCTACAAGTCTTATGCAAGATCCTTATGATGGATGCCACTATTTAGGGCTGGGGAGGAGTCCTGGCCACCTTGCTGGTGCAGAAAACTTTGACATTGGCAGAATCTAATCTACCAATTAATATCCTGGAGATCCGAGCAATTTGGTTGTCCGTACACCGCTGGACAGCCCAACTGGAACGTAATACAATCAAGATTCCTGGGTTCTTCCACCTAGTCTGGATCTTCTGTCTTAAGGGCCAGTTTACTTCCCAATGCTTACAAAGCTCAAAGCTAGCAAACCTACTTCCTGCAAGATATGCCATGCCATGCTTTCAGTTGGACGTGGACCAGCAGTTGACCCTTAGCACCATCAAGGGGTAGATCTCTGTGCTTGCAATCTTGTTACAGAGACCAATGGCCTCCCACTCTATGATTTTACTTTTGTACAGGGTGTCTCCTATGTAGCTCCCCCTGTGTGCTTCTTCGTGACTCCACAAGATCTCAGTTTTTTTTTCAGTTCTCCAAAAACCTCCTATTGAACAGATAAAGAATAGTTCCCTTTCACCAGATTACATTTCTTTTTGCTCTAACCTCCTTGAGGCAAGTGTCTGAGCTGGCGACCTTTTCCTGTAAATAACCCTTTCTTACACAGGGACAGTGTGATTTTGAGGCCTGGAGCCTCATTCTTTTTTACATCTTCCATTCCTGGATGTAGTTTGTGCTGTGCCTGTCTATCTTACAACCACTGCTTCTATTAGGAAGACTGATTCTTTGTCAGAGGTGGTCTCCATAAAGGGCAACCTGCTTTTTGTTCCACCGTTTCATTGTTCAAGCATGTGGTCTTAAGGGTCAGGTTCCTCTCTTTCCGGTTAAGGCGCACTCTATTAGATCGGTGAGTGCTTCCATTCACCTCAATCAACCTCCAAGAAATAGACTTTCAGTACATATCAAAATCCCATATATGGCTCCTTTTGGCAGGTAAAAACTGTATAAATAGTTGGTAGTGAGAGCTTATGTATGGCTGCCCTAGGGTTTGATTGCTGTTTATATGACTGTTGTGAGGAGTAAAGCCACACTATTGCTGCATGGTTACTTTTTGAAGCTGGCAGCTACTTACCCTTACCACCACCTGCACAGCCCCTCCAGTCTTATACACGCCTATCTCTTGACCAGCAAGATGTCTCTGACATACCTCCTCAGCACTGAATGTGCGCCACACTCATTATTCTAACCTATGTACTGTTATAGAGTAGAACCAAAAGTAGAAATGTTTGTGTTAAAGCTCCCCCAATAGACTAATAGGGTTATTCACTAAAGGGAGAAGAGTTTGGAGAAGGCAGGAGAAGTGAACAATCTAGAACAAAATAGCTGGTTTGGAAAAATTCTCCAATTCCGCTCACTTTCCAGTTCAGCTATGTTGTCCTAGATTGTTTACTTCTCCTGCCTTCTCTAAACTATTTGCCAATTTTGTGAATAGCCCTGCTAATGTATAGCTACCGTAGCAGCACAATAAATGCCACATAGCCTGGTGCACAATTTGAAATCATTTGCTTAAGAAAACTAAAAAGCCCAAAATGTCAAACATCTCATCCACCAAGAACAGAGAGTGGTAAAGGGACTACAGGAATGGCAGACTTTCTTATTTGAATGATCTGCCAATGCACCACAATGGGCCAGAAAACGCACCAGCACTATTTTCCTGACACACTGCAACACACAGCAGTGCATTATCTTGCCTTGTGATGCTTGTGCATTAGTGCAGTGGGGTGACATTGAAAATAAATGGCACCTATACACACTTATTGTGTCTATGGTACATCACCACAACACATAGGATTGAAGCCAGCTTTACCTGGAGTTACCTGGTCAGTCTTCACTCATTGTGTAAAATACAAACAGTAATAAATCACTCAGGAATCTAAAACAGTTTGGCATGCAAATGAAACCGCAATGTTCTCCTGCCTTCTCCAAACTCTTCACCCTATAGTGAATAACCCTTTAAATTATTTTTATCTGGTTTGTTATTAGGTGGCCAAGCAACGACTTGCAGGACATCTATTGATTTTGTTAAGATTATTATTATTTTTATTATTATGCCACTTTTTTCAGATGCCTGTAATAGCAACGTTAGTCAAAAATTAATGGAACTTGGCACAATGGTAGAGCCCTATGCTCTGCATAACTTATTGCAATATAAAGATCATAGGTCACATGATGTGGCAGCCATTTGGTTTTTGCAACAATTTTTGTGAAATATTCAGATACCTGCTTCTCCGGAAACACTAAAGCTACAGATGTACAAATTGCTGTGTGAGGTTATGCTGTGCTCTAGTGTCACATTTGTTCATTATAAGTCTATTGGCCACATGGCTTGGCAGCCATATTGGGTTGTGCAATATTCTGCAAACAACTTCATCTCTGAAACCATTTATCAGAATGATTCAAAACTTCACACATATTTTCAGGGCTACCTCTTCTACCACGGTTGTAAAAACAGGTCAGATACCCAAATCATTATGGCCACTGCAAACACTGTTACTCAAAAACTTAAAATAGATTTGAAAGATCTGGCAAATTTTGAATTTGAAAAAATATCACAATTCATGAAAACATATGCAATTGTACAGGTCTATTGTGAATACATAACTTTGCTATTTATCTCCCTAACTACAATATCTTCCCATGTGCTATAACCAGGCTCTAATTCTTTGCCACCTTTATTGCTCCTTGCAGCTATATTCTATAGTTGTCTGTTACTTGAAGCATGATGATTTAAGCCACCACTTTCCTTATTAATTCTATTTAGTGTTGAAGAGCACTACACCCGCTCTCATGGTTGATAAGATGATAACGATTGATATGGGCTTTTGTCAATTGCAAGAAAGAAATTTACAGCTTTCCTTTGGGGAAGACAAAAAGCATAAATGGGAACGATTGCTGCCCAGGGTCATTACACAGCGACAATATAACAAGAATCAGTGTTCTGGCACTTAGTATTACACGCGTCATAAAATACATTTAAGTAATTTGCCTTTGTATTCTCTTCTCCGTATACACTATCCATGGAAAATAATGCTATTCATTTTAGTCATGGTGTGCTTCTGTTCTAAGGCATATTTACCTTTTTTGCTTTTTGGATACTGCTTAATTACATTTGAATGCAATTATGATTATTTTGAACATAAAAACGTTGAACTTTGAGCTGATAATGTGGCGTTATCTGATTTTTAGCCTTTAAATTGCACCTTCCAGTTGTGCTGTGTGCGCCAATCAAACCACAACCCTCCCTGTCCCTACTGTGTGCCTGCTGCAGACCAAATCTAATACTAGAATAAAGCATATTCCTTTACTGAAAATACAACACCCTTTTTAAAAAAGAGGGGGAAAAAGGCATTCATTGAAAATGAAAAGACTAGCCAATTGATCAACTTGCCTATAAAAACATGGAAGACCAGCACCAGTAACTATTAAACAGCATACCCTAGATCAGTGCTCCCCAACCTTTTTATCGCCGCGGACTGGTCAACGCTTGATAATTTTACCGTGGCCCGCTGAGGGGGGGACGTTGATTGTTTGTTTATATTTTAGATTGTTTTGATTTAATAATTTGAATTTAAGTGTATTTAACATGCCTTCAAAATAAAATACAGTTACACCAAAAAATGAAAGCGTTGGAATTCTTCACCTATTCCACCACCGAAAAACTGGGCGAGATTACGTTAAAATGTGTGACCACGTCACTGGTCACACATTCTAACGTAGTCTCAAACTTTGATAGATCACATGCCTACCTGTAATCATTTAATCAGAGAAATAGATTATAATAGGGAACATTACAGTGTAATATTCCCCATTATAATCCATTTGTCTAATTACATAAAATAGCAGTACACAACAGAGAAATAGATTATAATAGGGAACATTACAGTGTAATATTCCCCATTATAATCCACGTCTAATGACATGATGTAAGACACCCCCCCCCCTTCCCCCGCTCAGACTCACTCTTCCAGGAGTAGCAGCCATGTGTCGATGTGTGCACTCACTGCAGGGGGCGGGGCGTGTGACACACACACGTCTCCTGTGACTCGCCTCCCCTCCCGCCGCCTGTTACTATAGACGCGGCCGGGAGGGGAGTCACAGGACCCGCCCCCTCACTGTGAAGCCCGTCGGCAGTGCAGGGCCCCGGTGTTCGAACACTGGGACCGTGCACTGCCATATATTGCATGACCGGACCGCACTGAGACTGTGCGGCCCGGTACAGTAGTCCGCGGATCGGGGGTTGGGGAACACTGCCCTAGATGCTGTGCTATGTATTTTGTGGCAATATACCACTTCATCGGGAGCTGACACAATCCTCTTCTTTCGCAAACATTTAACTTTAAGTAAAACAATGTAATATGGAGTGCACATTCTAGCATCTAATATTCAAATACCTAATCTGTGGCTGTTACACCCAAACTAAAGCTGCTACGCAGGTGAAACAGTACTCAACAAATAAATATACATTATAAAATACACTGCGCTCTAGCAAATATACTAGAGCTAGAATATATTAGATCTAAAACAAACATTAATGTGCATGAATCAGCACTGCTACTAATACATCAGAAGTGCTGTTCAATCCAGCTGCATAGTCAGTTCAAAAAGCAAAACTAAGTTCAAATATGCTCACTTCAAAAGTGCTGCAAGTCTCAGGTTCCGGTGACCGTCACCACCAAAGTGCACTTTTCTAAAATAAATACCTCAACAAATGGCGTTGCCCAGCAGTTGTAAAAGTAAAAAAGGGTCAATCCATATCTTCTCCCTTCATGGGTCCACACTCTCTTTACCACATCTTTGTTTGTAATCCCTGTCATTTTAGCAACAATGTGTAAAACGGTCACATTTATTACATGAAAGCATATAAAATAAAACTGACAATACAAAGTGCCTTAATGACACCATAAAATGTGCTTGGCTAACAAGCCCTATAACAGCAGGACTTCCAGGATGTGTATTGACATCACTGTGCCTCTGCCGACTCAATGTGCTTGGTCAGTGATGACATCATCAAGAGAACGCCATCCTGTCTCCTTATGCTATGTAATAGACCTCATTCTCCACATACTGTCTAAATAATAAACCTTTTCTATACAACAAGCCACCAGCCTTCTGTGTTACAACTAGAAGATGTCACTTATCCAATGATTCCAGCAATAACTGAATAGATATTATTTAATTTAGCCTTTCAAATACGGAGTTATGTAAAAACAATACATATATTGGACCATACATAAATACAATAAAATAATTTTAAAACATAATAATCCCCCCCAAAACACAACACTCAATGCCTAAAGGGAGTTGCTGCAGTAGATAAGTAATAACATTTTAGTTTAGCTGCTTCAGGCCTGTGACAGGAAACCTCTGTGACCCCAGATTTATTGCATGGATTGTGGAAATTTCTGGCCATTGCACAACATCATGCCTGATTTCTAGTTGCAACTTGAAATACTGTTTACTGACCACCAGATGATAGTTTTTGGAAAATGCCATTATTATTTTTTATTTCTGCAAATGCTAATATTTTTTAGTTAATACTGTTCTGCAGTGATCGTTTGCTTTCAGTATGCCTTTCATTGGGGCAGGTATATGAAGGTTTTAGGTCATCTTATCCATACATTCAGTGTAGACTGTTGTATATCTAGCATATAGAAGTGTAGGGTTTGTTTTGTGACACTTGTTTTATAAAAACAGCACTCATTTGGTTATAAAATTATGGGCTTTGACCCATTTGAAATTACATTTTTGAAATGCCCAGGTCATGATTATATGAAGCCCTTCTCTCTAAGGCCACTTCTTTTTTACTATGATTTTCCTGCAGGGGGCAAAACACTGTACACGCATTATAACTTCTTTAATGCCTATTAGATCTAATTACATTTTGGATAGAGTATGGGGAGGGTTAAAGGTGCTCTAAAGTCATAGCATATACTATCTGGTTATAACATCAGCATTGTAATAGGAATACATACTATAATTGTTTTTGATAATGCAATCAAAGCTTACTTGAAAAACCCCTTTTATGTAGTGAGTGCTGCCTTCTGTCTGCCCATCACTTTCATAAATTTCCTGATTTCCCAGTATGTTTTACATCTCTCTCCCTGCTGCTTGAAATTATGCAAATTTGATTTCCCAACACTACATATCCCATCATGCATTGCTTCCAGCAAGCAATGATCTTATAGGTTGTTCAGAGGATGTGCATATCCACAGGGCTTAGTGAAATTGTCAATGCATTGAGGAATGCAACCTATTGGCATCTTAAAATATACATGTTTATTAGATATTTTTGACCATCGATACACTTTAATAGGCTCTCTGGTTTGTTTTTTGCCATCTCTCTATCATTAGAGAGATTTCTGTTCATTTCCAGTTCGAAACATTAGAAAATATCTTTTCAATGTGAGGAAAATTCACTGCTACACAGTTGTCACAAGAGCAAGTGGGTCCCCATTGGAGGATTTCCCCTGTATACCTGTTCCGATGGCAACTCAATATTTTGTATGCATGCTCCGTTTTATTGCTGCTGACATTGGTGATCAGGAGAATTCAAGAAGGTGGATCTCCCTAAAGGGCACAGGCCGCAATTAAAAACAGTGGTTCTAAACTCTCACCACATGGAATCTGAAAAACATTTTTCCTTTAGTTATACTTTAAGCTTAGTAGCTAATAATATGAATGTCTGTTCCACTGTGCCTAGTTGAAAGCATACCCAGACCAGTGAGTTAATCACTGCAGTGCTCCTGCAGTTTGAAGAGCACCTTAATCAGCAGTGATCACATGAAATGCATAGTTCCTGATATAGATGGGATGTAACATATCCACTTTCAGAATCAACATTGTTTGTGCAGCAGTGATCAATGCTTTACAAACCACTTGCATACCAGACAGCTATGAAATGGGATTTTGTGATGTTATTTGTAAAAGAGATAAGATTTTCATTGGTAGATTATTTATACACTTTTATATGAAACATGCAACATGCATGTCACAGGTCGGCTCAATAGATCGGAAAGTGAGCAAACACATACCGTTGCTCGCTCAGAGAGACGTGACTGTCACGGCTCCCTGCAGGGATTTCCCCCCCCCCCCCCCCGTCCGATCCTCCAGCACTGACTGGCGGAACAGACGGGGGGAGGGGCGGGTACAGCTGGCTCTGCCTCTAGAAAGGCAGAGCCAGCTGTCACTCACGCAGCTGGGTGGCTCTCGACAGTGATATCCCGGCTGCTGCGTCTCAGTATACCGCAAGCTGTGGCTCGCGGTATACTGAGCTTTGGGTGATGGGAGGACGCTTGTTTGTGTCCACCTGTGACCCTGAGGAGAACTATGGGGAAAAGCCCTAACCCCATAGTTCTCCTTTTAAAATGTATTTTTAAATGCAGTGTAATTCCCTACATATTACTTAGTATACGCTGTTTGCATTCTGCCTGGAGTGAAGTTTAACTAATATGTAAAGATAGTTCATATAAAGTCTTATCAAATGCAGTCTTGTATTTTTTTTTTTTTTAATTAAAGTGTTACCTTGTTCAACACCCGCCATCCACTCAACTCAGGTTAATTTGTTGCTTAATTTCTTGAGACTGTCTACAGTTTTTAGGTCTTGCTTGGAACTTGCATATGATCATTGAAACAGCGTATTTGTGCATTGTAGTGTTTGGAATTTCAAGCATGTTTTCCATTTGCAGGCATACAAGGCATATTTTTGGATGGCTAAATAGGCATTCTGAATATTTACCTACTCAAGTATTTTTTTATTTTTTTTTATGGCCATCCTGTCCCCAAATTTTCACTGCACCCATATTTGTAAGCTCACTTTGTTTCTACTGCACTTAAGCAATATAGTTAGAGCAGAAGCAAACTAAAGGCTCATGCACACAGGCACAAATATAGGCATGTAGGCATAAAGTGTAAAATGCTCCTATGTTTGTGGCACCCGGGAGGCCCAGCTGCAGTGTTTTCCTGTCCATAGGATTGCATGGACAGAAAACATTGTACGTGTATGTATACATTTAAACGCAACTATCACGTTCACGAATGCAGATTTTTGCATTTGGAAACTTGTGTGTGTGTAAATGACGGTACCCGCATTTACATGCATATACCCACGTACAGTGTTTTCTGTCCATAAAATCCTATGGACAGAAGAACGCAGCAGTTGTGGCTTCTGGGCATTGCAAATACAGGCTGCATGTTTCTCATTACCCCACCTGCACTGCAATGTACACAACTGTCCTCCTAGGGCTGGCATTCCATTTCCCAAATTTTATTTTTTCCTGGTTGCAGCTTTATTGCTGAGCTGAGAAATGTTGAGCGTTAGGAAAAAGGAATTTGTAGTTATATGCTGAAACCTCAGCTATACTATGTGTTCATAAACCTTTTTAAACCAACGTCTAACCCTAATTTGCTCTAAAATATAAATGGTTACAACAGATTAACCTAGACCTAAAAATAGCTGTCCTGTGATATGGTATATGATCTGTTTGCTGCTACCAAGTTCATTTTGCAGCCAAGTCATGAAGTTGCTGTAGAACTTTGTGTTTCAGATCTGAATATGTACTGTAAGTAAATAGTACATTTATTTATTTTTTTGGTTTGTCAAATATTAATTCTAAATCCTTATGTTTTTGTTGGAAATAACTTTTTTTAGTTTGATCACTAAAGAATTTTCTGTTTATGGATACTGAAGATTAGACAGGGTCGTTGATATGACTTTGTTAGTCACAAATATAACAATGTAGATTTTCGTTTCTTGTTTTATTTGTGTTCTTATAGCAGACCTGAAGTTTCAGATGGGCATTGGTCCTTCACAGCTTCACTGCTGTAATGAAATACAGGACTTCTCAGCCTGGCCAAACAAACTGTAGCCCCTGAAGGGGCTTTACACTTTTTATGACCAGAGGACATTAATGCCTAGATGCCCAGACCAGATTGTCTGCCTGCATGGGTTGGTTACTTTAACAAGAACGCTAATTTGCACGCTTAAAGAATTTTAAGACTTTAGGGTTATTATGTGGTACTCTGTTTTCATATTAAATCTGCTCTTTAATTGTGGCCTGACCAATGTGCACAACATGTTAAACAATGTATGTATTTTTTAGCATTTTACTATTGTTTTTATTATTTTTAATATTGCAGCTGTATCTGACAGTTGCACTATTAAATAGATTACTTGGTAGGTGCAACGCTGCATCCTGAACATGGCAGTGACCATCAGAAGGACAATTTCTTGTGGTTTCTTTGTATCATAAAAACACATGGTGATTGTAGAACCGCTATTAGTGAAGACTGTGTTGTATTTATTTAATTGTTTCATTGTGACTACTGTACTCGTTATGTTCCCCTAAAGTACCCCTACATCAAAACCTTTGCAGCTTAGTCTAAATGATAGTCAGATATTAACGTATTCCACTTCAAACGCTTATAGCCAAAATGTGGATGGTCAAAAAGCAGTGCCAACCATCGGGATCATCCTGGGTCCAAAAGAAATGGAAAATGTAACAGATGTTTAAATAACTGTATCTAATCATTAATTATCGGGTATACCAATTCGGCAATGGTAGTAGCTGTCATCCTATAGGGTTCTGTAAGCTTCTTACAGTGTGTATTAGAAGCTGAAGCAAGGAGGATACAGCCCATCATTTCCTGGCTTGAGGATATCCAACATGATCTAGCCCTTTCCTGCCCAACTTGTCCCTGCCCCTCACATTTCAGTTCTTTAAATCAAGGGGGCTCAACATCACATGTAGGCATTATCTAAGGCGGTCTTTATGCAAATGCAGTCTCTCTAGGACCACGTATTCCTTCAAACTGCCACCCACCTATCAAGGCTTTTTTATATTTGCATATCTCCTCCCAAGAGCCAACCTGCTGCTTGCAGAGTACTCATGAGAAGAGTATTGAGGTAGCGTGTGGTGATTTTTTTCACCCCTACCACCAGCCATGATTTGCCTGCATTGCAAAGGGAAGCGCAGAGACAGAAAAGTGAAATGTAGAAATGTTATTAGTATACTGATGGGGGAGACAAAAGGCAATACAAGTAGATTAAACTTCAGCTTTAGGGCCCATTCACACCACATCCAGATCATACCAGATTGTTTCCGGACCCAAAATGCATCCTAATGTATCCCTATGCTATTTCTGGCCTCTGTTTACACCAGCGCAGTCTGTACCAGACCAGAAAAATACTGCATGTCTCATTTTGTCTGGTCTGGAATGCACTGCAACTGTGGGCAGGTTCACACTATTTTCCAGACCAGATCTGGTCCAGAAAATGGTGTGAACCAGCCCTAACCATATGCTTTGCTTAAATCCACCAGTTGCCCCTCTGTACATTGAGAGGAAATTTGCACAGCTGTAGGAGATTGATCAGTAATCAGCATTTCTAAAGGTGCCCATACACCTGACTATTATCGTATGATAATTGCGGGTGATCCCACGATCGTACGATAATCGGCAGGTGTATGGGCAGCGTGCGACCTCATCTACTGCACGGTCGCATGACTTTCGTCTTCCTAGCACGCTGTAAAAACCGCCGAAAATCGTACGATTTTCGGAGGGTTGGTAGCATGTTTGGAAGACGAAAGCCGCACAGGCCGGTGTGCGCAAGCTCACCATGCCCGCTCAGCATTGCAATCATCGGCAAGCCCTCCCCTCAGCGGGGAGGGCTTGCGATGATCGCAAGTACGATCTGCCTGTCCAAGATGGGCAGGTCGTACGAAATTCTAATGACCTTACAACCATCGCACAACGGAAGTCGTGCGATGGTTATAAGGTGTATGGCCAGCTTTACAATTACAAGCTTATTTGTTAAAATGGTTCATTAAAACATTATGTCCCAACTCTTTATCAATCTTTTGTCAACTGACTTCTATTTTTACCTTGCTTTGCGCATAAGTGATTTGAGGGATCGATTTTAGTTAGAGGTATGGCCTTACCACAGCAATAGCACTGCTTTAAAAAGTAGTGGCAATTTTCTAATGCACATGTGCTTTGGAAATGTGCTTGTCTGGCAGTCAGAAGAAGAGCTCATCCACATGACCTGCCAAACGCATGTGTCCAACCTCTCTTCGAATCATCTCTCATCACCGAAGCCTGCATTTTATGAATGGAGTGTAAAATTCAGGCCGCAGTGGAGTTAACTTTGCAAAGTATATTGGATGGCGATTTCAACCCTCTTGCAAATGCCACCCTTAGTGTTTGTCAGGGATCCTTCTGGCAGCAATCCAAGTAAATCTTACTGACCTGTTCATTATACGAATGAAAGAATCCTTATAATTAAATATAGATACTCGGTGCAAGAATCTGGTATTTATTATAGGGCAGAATAATTGTCTGTTAAAAAACAGAATACTTTTGTGTATAAAAACCTGGTATGTATTTATGTCAAGCTTGAAGTCTTACGTACACCTTTTAAGTAGATTATAAAACCTGGTATTGTGAGCACTCATTGTGCTGAATGTCTTAGTAATGATCCTTAGCATGGCTTCTATCATACTATCCATGTGAAAAATAAATTCACTGGTGTTCTAGTTCATAAATGGTAATAGTGAAAGCTGTTGAAGTCCAATCTTACGTCCCCACATTCCTTTCAGGAAAAAAAAACCCTTGCCAATGCTTAATTAGGGATTTTCATCACTTCCTTGGGACAGCTATTACAGCAGGAAACTTTCTCATAGTCTACTGCATTAGCAGACTTGCTTTTTTTTTTTTTTTTTTTTTCTCCTCCTAACGTCTTTCTTTGCTGGTGCCCAAATAGCGGTAGCTTTTAATTCAGTTTCAAAGAGTTTTCACTGCTGGATTATTAGAAGCAAGACTTTTCATTTTTATCTGTGAATGTTTAATCAGCAAACTGTGCTTGATTGCATTATTCTTGTCCTTTGATTTCAGCTTTATGACAAAATCAATACGAAGTCTTCGCCACAAATCAGGAATCCACCGAGTGATGCTGTACAGAGAGCCAAAGAGGTAATTACATTTTTTATTTCTTCTTACTGTTTATGCATGTGTTATTTCACCATTTGAATTTATATGCATTTAGGTGTTTCAAGATTGTTTTCTAAATACATTGAACTGACCAGATGTACTTGGATCAGACTATGCAAACTGTCACTTCAACACTTTCTCATGGTGTTAGATCATTCATAATCATTCCATTATTCAGCTGTAATCTGACATCAGCGTGCTAGGTGGCAAATCAGGGGGCACTTGTTGTTGTACAGAGGACCTTCATCACCAAGAACATTTACCCATTTAGTTTTAATCTAATTAAAGCAAGCTAGCAAAAAGAAAATACACCAAATAATGAAGTGCAAGCACTTTTAGAAAGTTAATCCAGTTATCATTAGCAGTGTAATTGGGCCATGCATGACTGACAATATTTTTATTTTATTATGTGAACAATGCGAGTGAGTGCATGTGAGGAGCAAAATTGACCACATTTTTGGTTGTAATGGTTGTAAACCATTGTGATTTGTAGCCATTTAAAAACATTTGGAAATGGTTACATGTCTTTATCACTTCAAAATTGAATTTTTTCTTTCTCTTCATAAAGAAACTAATTTTGTGAATTGCTTGTTCTCATAAAAGGTCAAAAAATACATGCTCTGCATGCATTTATAAAGTTATAAAATGTCTAAACTCGAGGTTTCTGTGCTAATTGGAGACAGAGTCTAGATACAATAATAAAATAAGGTAACACAGGTTAAGTGGGTGAAATAAAAGTCCCCTTTTATCATAAATTGTTCTACTTTTTGTCAGATATGTAGCTTGACTAGAGGGAATATGGACAAGAAAGAAATGTTAAGGAGATTGTCCACCTCTTAATAGTGTTAAAGAATTAAATGATTAAAGGCCAGAACATGTTTTATATTTATAGGCTGAATAGGTCCGGTTAAAATATTTTCTGTTTTGACAACCAAGAAAGATATAAGCATTTGCCCACTTATTTAGCATTCCTTAGTTTGGGCCTGGCTTTTGGAGCCATAGGTCAGAAGTCACCTCGGGTCTGCCATACCAAAAGCCTGACTTCAAACTAATAACACATGCAGTTTAACTGCTCCTAAGTGTGCATAAACGTATCAGAGACATGACTTTGAGAGAAATGTAAACCACTACAAAACTTTGGAGTGGTGAATTTGTCTTGCTCCACTCTGCACCGATTCCTGAAAAACCTCATGTCTACATGGGTGTCTAAGGCTGTACTCTGTGTAAATATAAAGGCCAATGGCCAAGGTAAGTCCCTTGTTGGCTTCTTGTCTCTCAGTGGCTCCAGCAAGTCCTCATTCGCATGTCCGTTTTGCGCCGTACACTGACAAGAGTAAGTGTAAATCTCCAGCGAGTTCCACATGTATTTGCAATCAGCCGCTCAGCCGGTACAAGTTAATGACGGGCTCCATGTCTCTTTTTGCACATGGAGCAATTACCTGCAGTAAGGGACAGATGAGCAGCCCTGGATGCAAAATATCTGCATCCAGGCTAATTCCAGTTCATTGAGAAAACATTGAAATCAGAAGATCAATATATTGGTCCAGGCCTGTAGCAGTTTTAACCAGTTGACATCCGCGGTGTTAAACCCCCTTCCCATCCAGGCCATTTTTCAGTATTCAGCGCTGCGGTACTTTGACTGACATTTATTCCGTATAACTATACCTGCCTTCATATTTCTCTCACAACATGTTCTCATGTAAGTGTCTGCACCCATAACTGCTTATTATTGTTGACATAAAATAAAATCCTGACATTGTTTGTGAAGTAGAAGGGTATGCTTTGTGCCTTACATCTTAAAGAGTATATGCACAGAAACTGATTTTATTTATTCATGGACTCCGTTTGGTTTCTTATGTCCCAGGACGTTTCAACAATTTGATCACATTACAAAGGCTCCTGGCTTTGCTATTCCCCCCATAGGGTCTAATTTCTTCGGTAACGCGAG
>NW_017306502.1:239444-268294 GCF_000935625.1 Nanorana parkeri
ATTTGTGATTCATTGTGATTCAACTACTGGCATCTGCCAAAAGAGAGAATTCAAGTGTATTGAAATTTAAACAGTAAGGGGCAGGTTGAACTATGGTCCCTGTATTCCATTCCAGCATCGCACTGAGGCTCATAGTGGCAAACTGAAGCCGAACTATGAACTACAGTCAGTAGGGATGGTGGTTGTCACTGCTGTGTTCTGGACATGTGATTTACTAAATTCTTTTTCGAGTTTTATTGGAAGCTTTATCTTTTTTCAAATTCTTGTTGGTATCAAAATTAACTAAGAAGGAAAAGTAGCTTCCTTCTGCAAAGAGCAGATGTATTTGTACAAAGAGGCCTGCGCTCAGTAATAACTAACTCCTCCTAACCTTTATCCTGCTACCTATTGTAGGTTTTGGAAGAAATATCTTGTTACTCTGAAAACAATGATGCAAAAGAACTGAAGCGTATACTAACACAACCTCATTTCATGGTAAGCATAGTATTGCTTTAAAAAATTTTGTGAATTTCTGTTTTAAAACATAGACTATGTAGTTATACAATTGTGCCAAAGCTGTAGACACATTATGATGTATCATTAAGGGGCATATCTTTAAAACAGTCAATCTGAGGTCACTGCAGGTGAATTTTCCATAGTGCATGCATTTTAAATGACAGTGATTGATTTACCATCAGTGAAGGGTGGTGATCATTGTTTTTATAAATTGCCCCAAATGTTTTTTTTTTTATTATTCAGAACAGTTGCCATTTGACCACTGCAGATTATTATTTGTAAAAGTTTGTGCATTCTTAAATCATCCAGTAGAATAATTACTTGTAGAATGAGAAACAAATGTGGTCTTGTATGTAACAAAGTGCTCCATATATAGGTGTGTTTGCTTAAAATCAATCAAATAGGAAATTGCTTAAAATCAATAACATTTCTAAAATTGGTTGCTAATAAAACAATGCTTATTCTGTTATTACTTCTTTGGAGTTGCCTAAATTATCACTATGATTTTTAATATGTAAATAATGTGTCCTACATCTATTTGTGGTTTTGTACAAAGCCATAATTATTCAAACATGTAGAAAGCGGGAAAGTGCTAAACTGAAGAGTATGAATCAACAGGACAATTGTCAATTATACCTTATCTTTGTATGCATTCTACCAGCACTTCTTAAAGCATCCCTGAGAATTTTAAACAGTTACACTGATTGTTGATGAATACTCACTCAAGCCCTGGGTAGTGCATTTTGGGAAGGGGTGTGAAGAGGTTTGGGGGGGAGGAGGCGAGGGGGGTTGAGGTGCCACTGGTCAAGCAAATGGAGAGGTAACTGATATCTACTGATGGCTTATGCTGTCGGCTAACTTGCCTTGCTTTCAGTTTCCAACTTTCCTCCTGCTCCACAGGCATCCTTTCAAGAACAGGGTGACTGAGACAGCCATAGAAACAGTCAGCGTCCCCTCAAACACATTTTAATTTGACATTGCTAACAAACTAAAGAAACTCATACATCTTAGATAAAACATGTCCAGTTTTGATCAAAATCAAACGATCTCATGTCTATAGAGTCAGCAGGATGCCTGCTGACTAATGGCTCCCAGGTGAGACATTGGTGAAAGTTAGAAAACATGTCCTAAACAATATTTTATTCTCACCTGATAAGCTGTACCAGTAGTGTCTGTCTGCACCAATTAGTTAATTTATACTCCTCTCTGCATGGACATAAACTTGGTAGGTCAGCAGAGCTGATTTAGCATTTTTTTATGGATAACTTAGATTTGCTGCCCTGAGGATAGTTGGCTCGAGTTTAGACATCCTCTTGTCCTCTAAAATATTGCCAGTGTAAATTCTTGAAAGTAAAAGTAGCAGTTAAAATAACAAACCTAGCTGTAGTGATGTTTGATTTGCCATATTGGCAAGGCCCATGTATTAACCGTGTATGAACACTCTACTGTGCTCTATTTGGCTGCCCTCTACTCTTTTAACACCGCATTTCAAATGGACTCCCATGTTTTATTTAGGCAGCCCTTGTAGTAGGTGGTGGAATATAGTTAATTATTTAAAACTGTGTATGTTTACTTGGTGACACAAATGAATATGGTTCATCGGTTAGTAGCAAAGGGGTGGGGTTAGGAAGAGTTGGGTAATGAGGTTTCTGTGGCACACGGGGGTGGCCGATATTTAACACACTGACTACAGTTGTAGTGGGCCCCTTTCAAACGTGGCTTGAAAAAAGGGTCTAACCCAAGGGGTCCAAATGTTGTCGAAATTGTGCATCCTACCCAATAATGTTGCCATAATTGTTTTGTATATTAGTCTCCTTCATCCTGTTCTTCATGAACGTTGAGCACAGAGGTTCCCAGGATTTAGCAATAATCTGCTTAGTGGCCATAAAAATAAACGTCCACAACTTAAACGTATTGGAAGAAATTTAATAGACATCATTTTACAATATATAGTGCTGCATATTCTAGGAGTTTATATATGGGCTCATGTACGTTAAGGGCACAACAACCACAAATTTGTCACAGGCGCCTTTGAGACCATAGGAATAACATAATCACCAACTGTAGCATAATAAATATATATATATATAGAAACATAGTTTCATAAATACAGTACCTTGCATTCATTTTACTTACATGATCTGAGAATTGTAGTATTAACAACCCTTGCTTGAGTTTTATTCTGATTGAGGTTATTCGTTGAAGTTAAGCATTCTAATGATCATGGTACCCCTGTGAGGTTTAGATGTTTTTCAGTTTTACTATTGCTTCTGGATTTATGTACTTAATCATAGGATGCAAATATCAATTTGCAAGCACAGCCATATTGTGTGTGCCTGATCTCAGATAAGGAAATAGTTAAAACATTTTCTTTCTGAAGAAAAACACAAGGGAAAATATCTGGAGCCAGTGCCAGCCTGGATATAAAACGCCTCTACAAACAATAGTTCCCATTGATTCTGCATCCTTTGGGAAACGCTGCTAAGTGCATGTTACCTCTTTGAGAGAATAGATGCAAGGAAGGTGTTGGTATACAAAAGATTAGCTCAGAGACTTAGCATTAGGAATGTCAGTATGAAGTTGTATCTCCAATATGTGATAAATCAGTTTGAATAACTTAGTTTGTGGGCTGCACAAAGATAAATTACTTTTTTCTTCAAATTACTAAATTTGTATTCAATCATGTTGTGTGACTTAAGACTAACTCTGGTTTAAATTCATTTTCTGCATTTTAATTAGACCAAACAGTACTTCTTCCTTAGCATGTTCCAAAGATGTCCCCACCGCACTCCTTACTGGTATGTCCCTTTTAAGGTGGGCTACAGTGATAGTGGATGGCGCCACTTCAAATCCAAGTAGTAAAATATATCACCAGCACGTAAAAGTAAAATCTTCAGCGAATGGTCATTTTATTGATGTACACACACCTCGTCATAAAGCAACGTTTCGGGGCAATTCAGGGTCCCTTCATCTTCCTTGGCATGTCACAGAGTAACTTTTGCAGGGTGTAGGCAGAATGATAATCTAGGAAGCTTATTTTCTGAAATAAAGAAATGTGTGACAAAAGTTTGTAAATCACAGATCCTTAACAGGTGTAACAGTAAACATACATATATTTCAACTCTGTATATAGCTCTTTTCCTGGGGTCCGACTTAAAACTAATATTCAAATACACTGCCTGGCCGGAAAAAGTCCCACACTGTAATATTTTGTAGGACTGCCTTTAGCTTTGATTTATGGCACGCATTCGCCATGGGATCATTTCGATTAGGCTTATTGAAAGTCAAAATGTTTATTTCCATCCAGAGTTGCATTCATTTTTCACCAAGCTCTTGTAGTGATGGAAGAGTCTGACCACGGCGTAAAGTCTTCTCTAGCACATCTCAAAGTTTCTTGATGGGGTTAAGATGTGGACTCTGTGGTGGCCAATCCTTGTGTAAAAACAATGTCTCATGCTTCCTGACCCTCTCTTTCATAATTTGAGCCCGATGAATCCTGGCATTGTCATCTTGGAAAATGCCCTTGCAATCAGGGAAGAAAAAAACCTTGTCATTCAATATATTCAGGGAGGCAGCTAACCTCATTTTTTGGGGATATAACATTGCAGAACCTACACCTATTATCCAATGGAAAGCTCCTTCCTTTTTTGCTTAGCTAAATCCAGGTGGTGATTTTGTTTTGGCCAGGCAGTGTATATTCCTCAATAATCACAAAAGTTTATAAATCCACTGTGTGCACCAAATGCCAAACCCAATTATTACCTTGCTAGCAGTGTAGCAGTAGCAGTGATATCATTACTGAGGCCAAGTTCCACACTGGATTACTGCACAGATCTGGAAGAAATACACAGAGTACACCAAAAATTAAGAATACACTTTCCTTTTGTGTTTAGGCAATATTTGCTTATCCCAGAGCTCAGCTTTAAAAGAGAACTATGGGTTAAGTGTTTTTCCCCATACTTCTCTTTAGGTTCATGGGAGGACATATACCAACCTCCTCCCGTGACCCAAAGCTCAGTATACAGCGGGCTATTGCCCGCGATAAACTGATAGCGCCGCAGCCAGGAGGAATCTCGACAATACTGTTGAGATCCACCCAGCTGCGTGAGTGACAGCTGGCTCTGCCTATCCAGAGGCAGAGCCAGCTCTACCTGCCCCCTCCCCCATTTGTTCCTCCAGTCAGCGCTGGAGGATTGGAAAGGGGAGGGGGAATCCCTGCGGGGAGTGGTGACTGACGGTCACCGCTCACTGCAGGGAGACTATCGGGATGTGAACAGATCGGTGGATGTTTCTGCTCACTTCCCGATCAATAGAGCCGACCTGTCACAGCTTCTTTGTCACAGGTCAGCTCTAACTGAGGATGAGTGGAATCACTCACCTCATAGTTCTCCTTTAATAAAAGCCTTCGCATATTTTAGGTTTGCTAGAGTATTTATATGCCACACCAAATGTACACAATACAATATGCATTTTCTTCATGTAATTTGAAACCTAAGTCAACTCGTTTCAGGGGCATCAGGGATAACCCCTTTATCAAGGTGCCAAAAGGCTTATTTATATGTAGGGATAATGGACTCTGTGAAGCAACCCAGTAATAGGAATCGATAAGGTGGTTTAATGGTTCTCACAGCTGGTTTAGGCAGCCTTTTTAAATTATCTTAATTTAATAACAAAATAAAAATATGGCAGCAATGTACACAGAGTGTATGTGTTCACAGAAACTTAATTTTTTTTTTTAGTCCTCTTAACTTCCTAATGACTTATTTTGAAATGGCCGCATGTGTGCTTTGCAAGCTGTGTAAGTGTAACACCCTCTCGGAGGTCTCTCCCCCCATTTATTAGTATTCATAGTGGCAAGCCTCCCCCACCTCCCCCCACTTCCTAGACAGTGTATCGTGTCCTGGAAAGACAGAGCACGGTATGCAGAGATCTTGTTGCTATGAATCACAGGAAGGGGGTCAGCTGCTTTGCAATCTGACCCCAGTGTGAGATTGAGTTTCCTGGGGAGAAAATGTTACATTTGTAGCACTCAGGCCTACTAAAAAGTCCAATTAAAAAATTAAGATATCCAAGAATGTGAGTCATGGTAATTTGCACACATATACATCATTGCTGCACCTCCACATTACCACAAGACATGCTAATTACTTACATAGGTGGAAATGGGCTTTGAGATGTTGAAACTTTAACAGGAATTGTCATACTCTCCTTAATTCTGTAGATTTAAGCTTTTAAGTCAGGAAGGGGCAGGGTTAAGAACGATGGGAATCTCACACAGAGAGATCTAAGAAGAGTTATTCACACCGCAGACTTCTAGCCATAACTGCAAAGTCAATTTTTGCTAGGCTGAAACTTTAGCCTTTGCTGTTTTTCTCGTCATTCAGCAGTTTCTTTGCTGTAGCTGGTATTTCTGCCAAATTCCCAATTTCTCAATTGCTGCCACTAAAGTTATCGTTTTTTAAGATAAATGTCCCTTTTCTCAGTGGAAACATAACAGTGCTCAGCTTTTATATTTCAAGATATATTGGTAACTTGGGATGAATATAGTCCGAATTGGTTTTAAAAATGCTTTCTTGATACTTACCTTTTTATATTGTTATTCAACTTTAATAGCTCTGTGTATCCCTATATTTTATCAACGCCTTCTCATATTTTCCTAAATCTTTGCAGTATTGTATAAACTGTTTCTTTAAATGAGGAGCGTAAAGGAGATGAAGGGATAGACATATGTCCACTGCTATCTAATTGGGTTTGGTCCTCATCCATTATTTATAGTACTATTGATCGCAAGGAAGACGAGCAACAGAAGCTAGTGAAGCATTTGCCAATTCTGTTTCTCAAGCAAAATGTTCCTTTCATATTTGTAGTACTAGATTTCAATATCAACATCCTTCCTATGTGTTATCTGATTCAGCATATCCTTGTATGCTTTTCATCACAGTACTGCCTGTCTAGCAAATCACATGTTTGTATAGTACTGTTGTTGTTTCTCTGTCAGTCTCCTTCCTTCTAGTTGAACAAGTACAATGTGTTTACCTCACTCGCATTTGTTTTGGTTTCCTTTCCCTTTGAAAACATGACTGTATGCATTAAATTAATACAACTGAATAGGAGCATTAGTAGAGGTTGTACATTACTAGCGTTTAATAGCTAATAATTGAGGCTTAATTGTGTATGATTGAGGTATAATTTAATTGTTGTATGCCTTTTACACCAGCACACAATATTTAAACAGGTCAATCTATTATATATTTGAATAGGTGACATTACCATATTGATTATACCTCATTACATTTTGCATAATGTTGACTAAGGTCTAAGTCATAAAAGCAACTTGGAGAAGGTTGTTGTGTATTCTTCAGTACCATTCTCTTAAGACAGTGTTCATACTAGATGCATTTATTTTAGGTGCTTGTCGTCCCCTCTTATCTCTGTGCATTGATGTGCTTCTTTTCCTTTTTAAGGTAACAAAGTACTTTTTCTAAGGCACCTCCATGTAGTGCAGTGATTTTTTAGAAAACGCATATGTTTTGTCTGTACTGAGATGTGTGCTCAATATACAAGTTTGTGTATATTGAACATGAATTAGCACATAGTCGGGTTGCCCAAAAAAACTTAATTCTGCAGAGAGATGAGCAAACTGATATTTGCTGGTCTCCCATTCTCTCTTAGCTGCCACCCCCTGTGCCAAGTCCCATGCCCACAGAAGAGCCTAGTATACATGGGTGGGAAGGAAGGGAGGGCCCACATTTGACAGCCTGTGGAAGTGATCTGTTGGCTTTACAAATGTGAACAGACTCCCAGCTGTTTACAGGGGCCTGTTGTCACCAATATATGGCATTTCTCAACAGCAGCGAAGGGTTTAAATCCTGACTCCAACTAACATCTTTTAGGCAGGTAAAGCGACCGTTTTTTTTTCTTTCTCCTTTTGGGCTAAAGGTTTTACATAAATTGATAAGTTGACCAGAGTAAGCACCCATCTGTGTAAAATTGTATTAAATTACAATGTATCTAAATTCAATTCGTAAAATCCCATATAAGCTGTTGCCTATTATTGTATTCCAAAAGTTGTCTCAGTATTTTTAAATCTGCAACTTTAATGATGATATCTGTGAACCTGCCATGAAGGTCCCAGTTCAGGTACTTTCTATAATATGGGGTGATACCGTAACTGTGTTCTTGCTTTGTCACTCTGTCGCATGAATCTCTGGTGGTGATTACAAGCTACTGTGCCTAAACGTGACATAGGCATTGTTGCCATTGCAATCATCACAAAGCCAGTCCAGAGCAGGGATATGCAGCCAAAGCTGAAGAGAGTACATATGTACGCAGGAAGTAGCTCAAAGGTTTTAGGAAATCAGCAACACTGAGATACAAAAATAAAGATTAAAAAAAGGTAAAAAAAAGTAGTATAAATTAGTCAATTAAAACTATTACTTAAGCAGCTTCAGGCTCCAGAATTTGGCTGCATTCTGATTTTAGGTCTGCTCCAGAAACCAGTCTTTACTACTGGAACTTATCTAAAACATGAAGATCTGCAATACAGTTCAAGGTTTTTGCCAACCCTACTAAAGTGTCATGGTTCATGAGGCCGTTCAATATTATTGTATATCAACTGCGCCCCATAGCTTTTGTGTATTATGAAATTTAAAAAATGTCTATCTTTTGTGGTTACTTGATTTGTAGGTACATTAGTCAGGCTATCACGCTACAGTGTAATTCTTTATTTCCAGCAAATAAATAGAAAGTTTGTTAATTAGTTGCCACCCATACCTGTGTTTGACAGGAACTAAAAAGAAGGCTTGTAGGTACTCTTTGCAAATTGAACACAAATGCATCACTGAGGTTTCTTCAGACTTGATTCATAAGGAATCAGATTAAATTACCATTGATGGTAGGAAATGACTGCTAACCAAAACACCCACTGCAGAACTGTGGAGGTCTAATTAAGTGCAATGCCAGTAAGCAGCCTGTACCCACAGCTGGGACTTGTAAAACATTGATCATGTAAGAGCAGGATCAATGTGCTCTCTTCACACAGGAATATCCATCTAAAACCACAGTAGTAATGAGTAAAAAAAAATTGTAATAAGCAGAAATCTCATTTGGGTTACAATGAATGGAATATAGTGCTTTGCATAAGTTTTCACTCATTGTAGTTTTCTACATTTTGTGGTATTAACCTAAAATTAAAATGGATTTTTGCATATAAAAAAAAACAATCTAGCGGTGTCCTGATTGGCCTTATTCATTCATTCTTTTTTTTTTTTGTAAACCCTTCCCACCAGCCATCTGTACTTTAACATTCCACGGCACAATGCCCCATTTTGTGGATGCGTTTCCAAAGCCTTCAATAGTAGAATTAGCACTTGTGCTTCAAGATGCTCGGCTGCAAGATTTGTTACAATGCTGTAACTGACAGCCCGACAATCAGGAAGTCATGTGGTCCCTATATCATAGTGGTCACGTGGAAATGTTTACAAGCAAGCTGGTGCCAGCTTGATGAACTATAAATGTGCCTATCACCGAGAGCTGCGTTTTGGCAGGCTCCAGCTCTTACGGTCTATTCACACTATTGCAGTACTTTAGCTAACGGAGAACGCGTGTTAACGTGCATTGTATTAAGGCAGCCCATTCAAATGGCTACACCAAAAATTACGCAAGTACCATTTCTTTTCAGACAGTTTTTATTGATTTTTACATTTTAATAAAACATGTACAACAACAACTAACAAAATAAAAACAAACATAAACCCGTACAGTTTAATCAAAACAGTGTTTGCCTCTTATTTTTGTGAAGCATGGGGATAGAAAAATACAAGTTACAAAACAGAGTAAAATCAGTGACATAAAATATGAATATTGAGGATCACTTGTTCCAAGGATTTTGCTTGTTTAGATATGTTCTCTAACAAACTATGGGGCCTTCCAAAAACAGGTGTTTGTTTAGAGATTATATGACCTATTGCATGCAAATGGGTTCCATTTAATTACATAGGTTTAAAAGAGACATGTCAGTTAACTAGTTCTCCTGAAAGCAGCAATTTGCAAAAAGAAGGGTTTTAGGGGGTTATACATCAGAAAGAGTGAAGACTTACCTGCACACCTACCAAAAACTGAAATATAACTTTTAAGTTCTGAAGCTGAATGTTAAGACTTGTAAATAGCAGGAAATGTGTAAACATTCAGTTTCTGCTTTTTATGATACTTGTGCCATTTTCCTGGTTAACTGGGAACAACTTCTTCATATTTGCTATTATCCCACAAATGGTTTCAGAGCAGTAATGGTTACAGGGTATTCAAAGAAGATACTTATCAAAACTGAAGCCAAATTTAAGATCAGAGTGGGGTTTTTTTTATGCATTTTGTTAGCAAATTATTTTTTATGCAAATAATTTTTTATTAAAGTGTACATGTGTTTTCCTTCGTAACACTTTTAATATCCACACACTGGAAAACAAGTAGAATCTCAATTACTCTCCACAGAGTGTGTGCACACTTAAAACTGTTCTTCAACTGACGCACCCTAAAGCTAACTTCCCTACTGGAGACTTCCAGTTGGGGAAGTTTCAGAAGTCGCTGGATATCGTTTAGTTAAACATACAGTAGATCATTGCCTCGGGAAGTGTGTCTCCTTTTTGTGAAGGGAACTTTCTCAAAATACACGCTTGCTGGTATGCATTAATTATTCATACAAGTCAAGTGAATGTGTGAAATGTCTCAGATTTACTGCACATTTGTCAGGTTATATGGATGTCCAGGAGGGCATGTAGTACCATTTTCAATGAAGTTATATGCTGGTGATCTACTTTATTTTTGACCATAAATGTTGCTTGACCTTGCAAATGTTAAGCTATATTGAACCACTAAATAATGGTGCTTACGTTTCTATAAATATGCCCTTGTAAGATAACAGAAAAAAAGGAAATGCATGTACAGTAGATAAAACAGTAAATTTTTTGGCACGTAGGTAGTCGATAGCAAACATGTAATTTTATGTTTGAATTTATATAGTGCAAGCATATTCCACAAAACTCTAGGCCCTGTTCAGACGTGCACTTGAAACTGCACATGGTTTCATTGCCATTTTAAGATGCTCTTTTACAGTCTTCATAGTATATTACAATGCTTATGCATCCATTTTGCTTTTTTTTTTTCCTGTTTCTTTTATTTTCTCGTGTGTTAAAATGTTTTGCAATGGTATAACTGCACTAAAATGCATTTAGCCTACTATATATTTTTACATTATGTCAAGGAAAAGGGTGGGGGACACAGAAGCACAAATTCCATGCAAAGAGTTGTGGTTTGAAACGGACCTAGGACTACAGCACAAGGGAACCAGTTTTGCCACTGCCTTGCGCCATATTAAGTAAAATTTTCTGGCTACTAATCCTGCTCACTAATCTACTAAACTTTTATGGAGCTTTAACCCATATATGCTTTTCTGCTGGGAATTTTTGTTTTGTTTTTAAGGGCACGGGTAGTAAAGCCATGTGTTTTGCTTTGCCAGATGTTTTATTTGTTAAGCTTGCAATTTGAAAATTATTAAATGCTTTCTTAATTTTGGCCATTTTTGGTCTTGCAATGTTTGAAAGCAGTTTGACATAACAATGTTGTTCTTCTTTGAGGCCTTACTACAAACTCATGATGTGGTAGCCCATGAAGTTTACAGTGACGACGCACTAAGAGTAACACCCCCTCCAACATCTCCCTACCTGAACGGAGATTCTCCAGAAAGTGCAAACGGTGACATGGATATGGAAAATGTTACTCGGGTGAGATTAGTTCAATTCCAGAAGAATACAGATGAACCTATGGTAAGTAGTTTGAATGTCAAACTTAAATCTGAACTCCAGGGTAAGCAATACATTATCTTATGTATCACCTTCTATGGTATAATGCTCCCTGTTCCTGAATTGCATAAGATTTGTGTGTTCCCATATATGGGCTGGGATGGACACTGTAGCAATTTTATATAGGGATGGTATACTTAAATCATTACAACTGCACACACAATTTGACCTCCATAATAAATTATTTTGCTACCTACAACTTCACCATACTCTGCAAGCGCAAGCAAAAATCAAACCCATACAGTTTGATCCCACTCCAGTGTCAGACACTGGTCCAGGCGACCAATACTAAAGGTTTTATTTTCCATTTATGTACACGACTACATGTTAAATATTTTTGTTTACTTTCCACAACAAAGAAAAACCATTCCTGAGGACCAATAGGAAAATTAATGTAGTCCATAAGTTAACTTTCACAGGCAAGCAGACTGTCACAGTTGTTCATCAATATTAGGACATAATGCACACCCCTATTCTTATTTAGTATTGGCTGCAAATAGACTCTAGGCTACCTGGACATGCCCACTGTAAACCAGCACGCTATGGATGCTGAAGGAAGGGCACTTTATGTTGCACAGAAGCGAGTTGCTAGGAAATGCATCTTCCTGTCCCCTCCTACATTAGCAGACTGGCTTCAAGAGATATGATAGGTACCTTGATTTTTTTTTTAATTGTCATATACTGATTGGGGTTGCTTACAGAAATTTCAAAAACTGTGACTTGAAATAGTTGATGACTTCCTGGGTGCTAGTCCCTCTCCCGCGACGATTCCTATTTGACTAGTCCACCTGTAAAAACCACTTCCTAAATGCCCTCTTCCTATGTGATGGAATATAGTGTGGAACATGAAGACTCGCAGATAACATACTTATGACTGTTCATTAAACTATAGTGTCGCTCTAGGTCGGTCCATTCTTGTTCGCACAGCTCATCACTGGTAATACTGTTGCCAAAAAAAGTGGATAGGGGCACACCAATATTTTCCAAAAGCAACTTCTTTATTATACCATAAAACGTGAATAGGCGCCTTGTAATAGAATCATTCAAGGTGCATGCAACATATTGGATGTTTCTGTTCATTTACTGTGTAATTGATTTTATGACTTAACAAGGAAGTCTGTTTTGCAATATATCTATGCGCTGCCATCCACCTTTTCTCCAACCATACTTTGAACTAGTGTTTATTGATTTCTGCTATACCAAATCCACAATAAAGGGCCTTAATAAGGACAATAGCATTTACATGTTCAAATGATGGTTGGTATGTTCTACATTGATAACCCCACTTTATAATGGTTCAAAGATTCTTCTCTTTTTGTTGCATGTTTAAAAAGACTCTCAACTCTAGGCAAACAGCTAAATACACAGACAAAATACATATATGATAGCTTTTCTTTACCTCCGGGGTACCCTCCTCTATCCTGTCAAGAGAAGAGTTTACTGCTGTTATGATGGAATTTATGGGGGAAATTTCTACACTCGTGAGTCCTCAGACTGCAGGGGGGCATAATCAGGCGCCCCTTCTTGCTCTACAGAGTCCCCCTCTGACCTTTCTTTGCCTATTTGTGTGCTTCCAGAGGAAGGAGATGATAAAGATGAAGGGCTGCTTCCAGTTCTGTGGATTTAGCCCAGAAAGAGGACTTATCTTCTGACATCTATTCTAAGCTTAGGGACACTATCTATGTCCTTGTGGACACGGTGCATGAATCTTTACTGTTAGCCACCTGCATCAACCTCGTCAAAGGTTACTAGTCTTAAAAAAGTACAAACCTACTAAAACTTTCTCTGTACATGCTCTTTTTTTTTTTTTTTTTTTTCTGTCAGTGACTGGGATAACCATAATAAACTGTTTCTGCTTGACTGTTTGTTCAGCAATACCCAATTGAAGAGGGTTTCCTTAAGAAGTGAGCTGTCCTCTTTTAGATCCAACTGTCTTTTGTTTAAACAAGAGGTTAACTGGCCCTGTAGAGAATGTTCCTGTGAACAAGGTTATAAGCCCAGTTTAAATCTTTAATTGCAGGCCCTGCTATGCAACCTGCTGTTGCCACCATGGCAGTGTGTCTCCTCTAAAAAAAAATTTGCAGCTCTTTGCTGTGGCCTTGATCTACGGTGTAGTTGGCCTGGTAGATACCCTTAGTCAAATCTCAAGGATTGGTCTCCTGTCTGTCCATATGTGACGGACCCTAAGGCTAAAATGCAGGTCTGCAGAGCTTCTCTGCAAGAAGCGTTTTAAACACATGCCCTTTACTGAGGAATGCCTGTTCGGTGAATCCTTTGATACTTCTATCAAGGAGTTTACGGGTCAAGAGCACCTTGTTATCTCAGAAGATGTCCAAGCCTCTGGAGGCTAAATCTTCTGCTCCCTCCTTCAGGATGGGTTCTTCATCCCTCTCAAGCCTCAGTATCCGAATCTAAGCTAGGCTTCCAATTTCCTGGTACTCCAAGCCTGCAAAATTTGAAAACAAACCCTCTTCATTATGAAGGGACATCCCCACTTTCTCAAGTGGGGGATGTCTGTGAGTCTTCCTGGGTCTAGAAAATCGTAACCAAGTGTTACAAATTGGAGTTTTGCTCCTTGCTGTCTCCTTGCTTTCTGCTGTCAATCTTGCCAAGAGTGCCCCAAAGTTGAACAGATCTTCTAGCTGCATTAGGTCAGCTCCTTTTCCAGGGGGCCATAGTCGATGTACCTGAGAAGGAACAGTTCCAAGGGTTTTTACGCTAACTTGTTCACTCACTGTCCACAAAGCAAGGGGGCATTCATAATCTCAAAACCCCTCAATGGGTTTGCCAGTCCAGAAATTCTGGCTGAAATCTACCCACTCTGTTATCACCTCCCTTTTCCAAATTTATACACCCCTATGTTTCCTGGTCATCAACACTACCTGCATTTTGCTGTAGGCATGCACCACGAGTAATTTATCATTCTTCCATTTGGGCGCTCCTCTGCTCACTGCATCTCTGGTATTCACCAAGGTACTGACCCCTGTTGGCTCTGCTTCATTGTCAGGAGATACCCATAGGCGGTTACCTGGAAGACCTTTGCTTCAGAAAACAGTTGGTGTAAGCCAACAGTCATTGAATGATGCAGACCCTGCAGAGCTTTGGATCAGTCCTTAATATTCAGTAGTTGTTGCTGGAGCCCCTCCCATTGCTTGGAGAACTTGGGCCTGGTCTTAAATACAGCCCTGTTCAGGGTCACCCTTCCCCAAGAAAAAAAACCTCTCCACTCTCATACTCAGACCTTACAGCCCAGGAGTCATCCAACTGTTTGATTTTTCATAAAGCTGCTGGGCTTTGTGGTGGCCTTCTTTGAGGCAGTTCTCTATTCTCAATTTTACTCCCAGGCTGTAACAGCTCAGCATTCTGGATGCATAGAACAAAAAGGCTCAGTACCTGGAAAGTCCAATTCGTTTGCCTAGTAAGACAACCCCAACCCAATTATCTGGATGGTACTCATGATGGATGCCAACTTATTAGGCTGGGGAGGAGTCCTGGGTGAGCCCTTGGTTCAAGTGATCTGGTCAGTGGAGGAATCTCATCTCCTGGTCAACATACTGGAGCATACGGCAATACATTGTTATCCCTGCAATACTGGATCCCCCAGTTAAGGGGGCACCTGACCAGGATTCAGTCAGACAACGCCACAGCCATTAGGAATACTCTAAAAGTTGCGCAGCTCTGTAAACCAGACCTGATCCTGGCTTGGGCAGATCTCCACATCCAAGTCCTGTCCACCCCACACATCCCTGGCAGGTGAACATCCTCAGTCACCATCATTTGCATGCTGGAGAAGAGTCCCTTGACCCAGAGGATTTTCCGGACGCGCGCTTCTCTTCATACTACTGCTTTTACTGCTGTAAATTTGCTAAGCACCATGATCCTCTGTATGTAAAATATAAAACCATCTATGGCATGTTGTGGGGCACAGGATAATGTATACAGTGCAGTAGCCTGGAGTATGTAACAAATATCATATTGTACGTGATGTGCAGCAGTCCACACAGACCAACTCATTTACAGTATACACAAAACCACTAATGGCACAAATAAATAGTTCTTACCCTTGTGGTCTTGCTTTCCTTAAAGCAAAAGACCCCTGTCACACTTGTAGTCTTGGCACTTAAGAGTCACCAGCAACAGGATCACGAACATGTGCAAGGAAAACACTTAGCTGCTTGTATATGTCGCTTCCTCACCAGCTGGATGAGTGAGGCATCGATCTCTTGTTGCTGAAATCACTGCATAGAGACACACATGACACACACATCGTTTATATACACATTGGATTTTCTTATTTTTTTCACATTATGTATTACAGTGGATATAAAGTCTACACACCCCTGTAAAAATGTCAGGTTTTTGAGATGTAAAAAAAAATCAAAAAGATAAATCACTTCAGAATTATTTTTTTTAAACCTTTTTTCTGTGCCCCTATAATCCGTGCAATTCAATTAGATCTGACTGAAATCTTCAAAGGGAGAACAATAAAAAAAATAACCTCACAATAATGTGGTTGAATAGATACATTTGCACACCCTTACACTAATACTTTGTTGAAGCACCTTTTGATTTTATGACCGCATTCAGTCTTTTGGGGTAGAAATCTATCAGCATGGCACACCTTGCTTTGGGAATCTTTGCCCACTCTTCCTTGAATCTTTTGTGAAGACCTGTGAACATTTATTATGCCTCCAAAGAAATGCCTTAAAGAACTGTAGCTGCTGGCTGAGCAGAGAAAGGGAAGGACAGAACTGACAGTGTACATACATTCCTTTTTCTCGGCAGAGCACATCTTTGTTGCAGGTACTTTCTTGGAAGGTATGATTAGTTTGTGTTCCATCCCTCCCTATGCTCAGCTTGCTGCTGCTGATCTTTTATGATGGCATTCCTTTGAGTCATTCTGTGATAAATCTCAGCACAAGATGGGTAGTTTTCCTCTTAGGAACTGCTTCGATTTCCAGTGCACTGCTGTCATCTGTGGGTTCACAATACCTCTCCCAGTCTTTTAGTTTCCTAGGCATCCTGAAAAGGTGTGAATGCTAAGCAGTAAAGCATGTCCTTTATGCTCTGTTATTGGCAGTGCTGAGAAGAAGCGTAATTGCTCATCATGGGTATTGGGGTAAAACGGCAGGACAGAGCTGGGGATTGACATTTATGATGGGAGCCTGAACAAATTACTGACATGTCCCCCTCTTGGCCAAGTGGGAACCCTAATTTGGAAATGTATTTGGCCATGGCAGTACCCGAGGGCCAAACCACCACCCTTATTACGCCACTGATTGGAATACAGATATTTCATCACTTAATAGATTATTTTGCACTCATGATACAATATGTATGTAATGTGCACTTTATATATTGCTGCTTGTGACTATAAAGGCATTTACTAGATCTGGATCTTTTTTTCTTTGGAGGGAATTCCCTGTCAAGGATTCTGCCTTTCAAAGTGATAAACAAAATTATTCCTTATATAAAACATAAGGGATTTGGTTCCATTAATTTGTTGATAAAAAGTGCTTTAGTTATTGAAGATATTTTGCGTCTTGTTGACCACTTTTTGAGACCAATACATGGGTTTTGTTTATACTTTCCCTTCCCAGATCCTCTGACATCTTTAATGTGCAGCCTGCTGGGAGCTGCACAGCTACCACTTCAAAAGTCTCTTAGCTGGGCTCTTCCCCAGATGCACACTGCAGTCTTTATTCCTATGCTAAAGCTGTCAATTTACACATCTACAGTGGACAGCCTCTTCATAGGAAGGAATAGATATTGTACCGTGAATGCGCAGAAGAGCCCAAAAGGGGTCATTTTTTAAACGGTAGCTGTGTGACTCCCAGCAGGATGCTAATTGAAGGTCTCATAGGAGCAGGGACAGGCAAGTATAATGTTTAGGGAGAGTGTGGGGGGAAGTGGGTTTCTTTTGGTTCAATATGATTTTATTAAAAGTGTTTCAACTTTCAATACAAATTACAGTAGACATGTTTACATAGGAAATATCCACATAAACAAAACAATAACAGACAAAAAAAGGGGGATATAGAAGCGGAGAAGGTTACACTCCTCGGGGTACAGCTTTTAACAATAGTAACATATCCCTTGACAGACTCAAACTCCGGACTGGATCTATGGTCCTATAGGTAGAAACAAGCAGTGGGTAGGCACATGGGGTAAGAGGCAATCATGGTATATGGTAATTCTACTATCATAAAGTGGTATACATATTTCCCTGCCTTACAGCTCTAGGGGTACTATTGTAGGACCACATATGTATTCGCCTATCATTTTGAGAGTCCGGGAACAAGGCCAGGGGACATTAAGACATTGGATTCGGGTACAAGCTGAAGCACCAACTAACCAGGTGAGAACCCCCAGCGGGAGAAGAGAGAGCAGAGAAACAGCACGACGAGGTGAGTAAATTAGTCATAGAAGGAACATGAAAAAGAACAGGAGAGAGATTAAAGAAAGAGAAGAGGAGGGAGAGGATGGTAAGGGCGAAGAGAATAAGTCAAAGGGGCATCCGTACAGTGTCATGTATTCCTTCCACCTCAGCACGCCAGGGAATTAGATGGAAACAGCCTCTGTAAAGGCATCTGATGCCCTGAATGTGATCCAGGCCGACCAGACATGTACATAGCCAGGGCCATTGTTTCGCTCCTCTGCCAGGAGGCCCTCCAGGTCTGCTATGCGGTCCATCTCCACAGCCCACTCAACCAGTGTGGGTACCACCTGTGTTCGCCAGTGTCGTGGAATGACCGACCTAGCAGCTGTGAGAAAGTGTCGCAGGAGGCCTCGCTTTGTCGCTTTCAGAGAGCCAGGAAGCATCTAGAGCAGCAGTATCTTATGGTCATTATCTATTGCAGTACCCGTCACCTTGAGGTAGACCCTCAGAATCCCCTGCCAGAACTCCTGAAGCAGAGGACAACTCCACCAAATGTGGGTCATATGACCTAGAGACTCCCTACAGCGTCAACATTTATATTCGAGGTAGCCGGGTAGATTCGGTGGAGAACCTCCGGGCACCTGTACCATCTGGTTAGGATTTTCAAGTTTTTCTCTTGGGCTTTACTGGCAATTGAGAGGGAGTGCGTGAGAACAAACGATCGCTCCCATTCCGCCACGGAAGCCCCCAGCTCTCGTTCCCACGCCTTCGTGTAGGCTGGAAGAGTGGGAGAGGCTGCAGCCAATAGGATGGAGTAGATGAGGGATACCGAGTGTGTCGGGGCGTAGTGGCCAGCAGTAAAGAGTCAAAAGCTGTGGGGTATGCAGAGAAACAGTGCGCCGCGGGGAAGGATGCGACAAAGGAGCGAAATTTGCCCCTCTGCCAGCCAAGTTCCCCGGATCAGACCAGGACACATAACCGAGCCCGTGTGTTGGGTCTTCAGGGCAGAGGCCAGGAGCCGGTGGGTGGTTCTATCCCAGCGGCCCAGTGTGGTCACAAAGTGGGTTTCTTTTAAAGGAACACTATTAACGGACAGTTATCCCTTCAGTTAATGTCTGTGTATGGGCTTGTTTTCAATGGGTGAATTTCAATGCTTTCCCAGTGTAAAATCTGACCATATCCTCTACAGATATTGCATTCCATATGCAGATGACTAGACAATATGTCATGATTATTAAAACAGATTAGACCCTACTGGTAAACCAAGCCTGTGTGAATGAGATCTAGCAATAGACCTCTTATGAATATATTAACAGCCTGATATGCCAGTTGCTTTTTTTGTAATGTATATCTTGTAGCTAGAGCTTATATTTGAATGTAAGGACTACATGGGCAGTTTTAATATAGTTCGAGATTTAAAGAAGAACTCCAGGAATATAAAAAGTTAACCTTTGCAGTGGAGCTAACCCCGCTGAAAGGGTAAACTGCTTCTTTTTCCTCTAGGGGCCAGCATTCAGAAGATATACTCGCCTGGCTTTCGGTCCTGTGGCAGTGAGCACTCACCCTCTCCCTTTTCTCCAGTTGTGCCATGTCCCTTGGCGTCCTCACCATATAATGCAGGTGAATGGACTGCATTAGAGATGATGACGTCAGCGGGGCCTAGACCGCAGGAGCTCGGGGAAGAAGAGGGTGTGGGGACTGAGGATCAGGTGAGGTATATTTTTTTTATTTGAGCCCCTAGACCAAAACAAGCAGTTAACCTTGCAGTGAAGTGGTAGGCCCACCACAAGGGTTAACTTTTTACATTCATGGAGTTCCTCTTTAATGCCAAATTTCAGGCAAACCACTCAAAACAGTGACAAATACATATATACGAGCTATTTTACCTGCCAAAGGATTTGCATCTCTGTCCATCCAGTCCTATCTCTTACCATTCCCTATCTCTGCCCATCTCTTCCCCACAGCACAGTCTTATGAAGCAGAGGAAGGAAACTAAGCTTTCTCTGCTGCAATTTCACCCTGTGACTGGACAGTAGAAGGAGAAGAAGCACACTGATGAGCTTATTCCTGTTTCACTCTGAGCTCTCCTGTTGTTAGGATGCTTCTTGTGTTGCAGGGTCATTGTGCTGCTTTTCCTTTCTGAGCTCTGCTGTACACACTGTACAGTAGACTGCAAGAGACTGATGCCAAGTCAAATTGAGTTGTTTACCTAGCTCGCACGTAATAAAAAAAAAAAATTGGTAATCATGTTTATATACTTTTATATCTGCCTGGAGTTAAGCTTTAAAACTCTCTTCTGGGCCATAACGTTCTTTGTAAAACAATGAAATAATATATGTCAATACTAATATGCTTCAAATGTGTTGACTACCAGCAAGCTACAAGCAACAAGGTTAAGTTGCTCAGTAGCGTGACGTTGAAAATTCTAATTTAGCATATCGCTAGTAGCAATTTTTCAATGATATACGAGTTGTAAATAGATTTGGGGATCCTTATATTAAAATAGATATTTTATTTTTTTTGTAGTATGACAGATTTGTAAAAAAATTTTTAAACTTGTTTTCAATAGGGTATAACGCTAAAGATGAATGAGCTGAACCATTGTATTGTTGCAAGAATTATGCATGGAGGAATGATTCACAGACAAGGTACTGTACCACACTTACAGATCTTATAATTTTGTAACTGCCTAAGCTGTCATGCTTTTCACAGTATTTCAAACTCTGTCATACCTCAGTGAGCTTTTACTGTGAGGTTATGAATGAGTGCTGCTTGAATGATGGCTGAGCAGAGAACACTGAGAATCCCTGCTAATCAGCCCAGCCTTCAAACTCATTTGTAGTCAGCCCCATTGTTATGACTCTACTGTTCACACTTTAGAGCTGGTATTTGTGAAATTAGTGTAAAATTAATACATTTTCACTCAAACAACCGCTGAGAGCCTTGGCACTTTAATTTTATCAAGCAGAGGCATGAAATTGTGCATGAACATTGTTTAATAATACAATTCAAGCTCTGTAATGTAAACAGAGAGTTTTGATTATTTTAAATAATTTATAGGCTTCTGGACCTAAATTGCTGTTTTCATCTTTGTTAAATGGAAAATGTCAACATTAGAATTTCAAATGTCATGTCTGCCATTTGCATATTAGTATTATCATTTCAAGTGTCTTATTAAAGGAAACCTGTACACGGGGGGGAAATAACGGCTGCTATTGCTAACCACTTCAGAAAATGCTGGTTGCCTGGCTTTCTCTGGCTTTGCTGCTTTGAGTCAGCTGGAACAAGCAAGACACATAAATCAGGCCAGAATGGGAGCTCCTAATGTGCATATGTTGTGCTGGGTCTATAACTTGGAAAGTACTGAGGCCAGTGGGTCACAATGACAGACTAGGGACTGGTATTTTCAAAGCAGTGGAAGCCTCTGTACTTACTACCAATTAACATTAGGATGAAAATGTATCTACCTTCACAGACATTATACCATTGACCCAGCACGTGGCATTCTGCTACCTGTGACCTGTGTGGCAGGAGCCCATTGCTTGCTTTTATTTAAATTTCAGATTTATATGACCTCTATATATTTAACTATATAGAGCATGTAGAACTATTCATATCAGTCCCTGACCCCATAGTTTTACTTTACTTAGCACAGTCATGTAAACATAAACACTATAGGGTCAGTTTTAACATTTTTAGAAATTAAATCACTGGCATATAGTATTTTCAGAGGAAAGGGTTTACAGTATCTGCCATACATGCACGCACATTTTATTTTTCGTTGACCTGGGTACAATAGAGGTCCTGTAAATAGTTATTTCTTCTGTGTAAACAAATCTCACGAGTTAGGTAAGAGATTGCAAAAATTAAAGCCTGAAATAATATTGCACTTCAGATGTGTTATGGTTTCGCTTGGTATGATAACAGGATTTTCTATTCAGCTTCTCTATAATGTGTTTTGTAACCGCTTAAAGACCTCTTCAACCATGCCTCTCTGTTTTGAAATAAATCGAATCCAGAAGGAAATCTCTTGAAGTTAAGGTGTCTGATCATCAAAGGAAGTTGTCCTGATGAAAATAGCTCTTAAAATGTGACTTCATATAGTCAACTGCAACATCACCAAAAATGTAAATGCTACGTTTAAAGTTTAAATGCAAGCAAACCATGAAGCACACTGTTGAATTATATTAATGGTTTTACTTGACAAAGTTTTTGTAAGTTCTTGTTCACACCGAATGCGGTGCGTTCCAGAGCCGTAGTTGCTGGAACGCACCACAATTGCTCACGAAACTTCCCCCTGCGTTCTGGTGGCGTGTCGGTGCATTGAATTCAATGGCACCTCTTCCACAACCCTCCCCTCTGTTCCACTGCAAACGCAAAAAGTAGAGAAAGCCCTAATTGATTCTCGGATCCAGATAGTTAGCCAAGTTGGTGACCCCACTTTTATCCGCAATTGAGCAGTAAACCTTAGTCATTAACCTGTTCCCAGCTTGTGACTGGATAGTGTGGGAATATGGTTGCTTTTGGCAACGACTCATTTTGTTTTGCAAGGTTTTCTTTCATTTGCTTTGCTTTAACAGATTGTATCCAGTCTGTGAATAACAATTGTAGCAAGTTATTTTTGTTTGCAGTCCAGAAATGGTGGTGCTAAGAGGTATAGATTTTCTAGGTCTTGTGATGTTAGAGATGTCTTGGACTAACCTGTTGTTTTATTTCACAGGTACCCTCCATGTAGGTGATGAGATACGGGAAATCAATGGAATTAGTGTAGCAAACCAGACAGTGGAACAGCTTCAGAAAATGCTGGTCAGTTGATTTAAATTATGTCCTAGAAGTAGCAGTTGGAGTGACAATGCGTTCTGCCATGAGGCAGCTGTCTCCGTCAGATTTTGCTTGGTTCAATAATAACACACACACATTTTGAAGCTTTTAAAAAAAACTAAAATCTTTTACTGCCATCCGCTGAGATAACAGCCCACCACATTAGGTATAAAGCTGGTATTCCCATAGCAAAAGGGCCCCAACTAAAAATCCGTCTCTACATGGGCCCCTATTAACATACCAGCTTAGATTTGATGGATGCTGGTCTCATTTGTACCTACCATAACAAAAGAAGGTGAACTCACAGGGTGACCTGTTCACCACCATGCCTGTGAAAACTCCATTCCTTACTCTCATAAGGACTATGTTCACACCATGTCTGGACCAGATCTGTAGCAGATTTTCAAACCCAGTGCAGTGCATTTTTTTTTGTGCCTAAAATGGGCTTTTAAGCTGCAGTCCAGTGCGTTTACATGGGTATTGGTGTGTTCCAGACCAGAGAAATTGAGACTAGCAGTATTTTTTTTGTCTGGACCGGAACGGACTGCGCTGGTGTGAACAGAGCCCAGAAATACCATAGGGATACATTGGAATGCTTTTTTGGTCGGGGAAAAAACTGTTCTGGTCTAGATACAGTCCGGACATGATGTGAGCAAGCTCTTAAAGAATATAGAGGGAAGCTGCAGCTTTTGTCAATTCAAAATGTGCCACGCAAATCCTCCCTGCATTTTTTTGATCTTTGATTTGAGCTTCTTGTACCAGATTAACGAATCTCATAGAAAATAACTATAGTAACTGTGACATGGAATTGTGAGGTATTCCCTCATTCCTGGTCAATAAAAAAAGAAAACTTCCAAGGGGTGAATAATTTTTATAGCCACAGTAAGAATCCATAGTGGTTATGGGGCGTGGTTTGGGCATACCCAAGACCCAACTTAGAGCTGAGTTGGGATTAGTATACAGTTGTTGCCTCAGGTTTGTTGTTCAAATGGCTTGCTGATTTCCAATTTTAACAAGTCTACGGGACTTTGGGACAACGTTGTGCCTATTATCGCAATAAAATTTAGTCTTAACATGAGTTTATAGTGAAATGGAGATTTACAGGGGTATTAGTTAATATCTTTAAACCAGGTTCATAGCTAAAGAACAACTCCATGCAGTTAAAAACGTTACCCATGCAATGGGGCTACCCTCGCACTGCAAGGGTTAAGTGCTTGTTTTGCTCTTGGGTGTAAGATAAAAAAGATATATGCACCCAAACTTCGGCCCTGTGACAGTGACCGCCAGCTCCCTTCTCCTCTCTGGCTGTGGTATGTCCCTCGGCATCTTTACATATAATACTAGTCAATGGACTTGTATTACACGTGATGTCGTCTGCTGGGATTAGACCGCCAAAGCCCGGGGAGAGGCGGCTGCGATGACCAGTCTAGCAGCCAAGGAGAACCATGGTTCGGATGAGTATATTTTTTTTTTTTTTATTATTATTATTTTACACCCTAGAACTAAACGAGCACTAAACTTTTGCATTGTGGTTGTAGCTCCACTGCAAAGGTTACGTTTCTAAGTTCTTCTTTAAGCAATGCACCGTAATCTTCTGCTGCAATGGTATATTCCTTGAAGTAGTGATAGCCATTTCCTGTAAGCGATTAGAACACAGAATGGTTAAAACTGTACAGGTAAATGATTACAAATTCACATGTTTATTTTGGTATCGGATGTGTATCTTTAGCTTATCATGAATATTTTTCGAGGTCTTTTTCTTTTCCATTTTCAGAGAGAAATGCGGGGTAGCATCACTTTCAAGATTGTTCCTAGTTACCGCACTCAGTCTTCATCCTGTGAGGTAATAACTTCATACATTAGGCCGTCTTTTCTTCTTGTATCTTGGTGCTAATCACTTGCTAATGGCTGACTTTTTTTTTCTGCTTCTTGGGAAGTTGTTTCTGCCTGTGCTAGTAGATCATGCACACCAATTTTACAACAAAGATAACGGAACCACGATGTCTCACTCCCTTACAACATTTTTAGTAAGAATATATTTTGTTATACTGTAGCACCATTTCGTAATAGATTAATAAACCATGAAATCGTATGTGAACGGCATTTTAAGAGTGGTGGTATGATTTTAGTTTAATCTTTGCAAATGCAGACTGGGAAGAATAGATTACTTTACCCTTATTTAATAAGGGCAAAGGCAGCAATCGATCAGATTTTAGCTTTCACTACAGTAAACTGAAATCTTTTGGTTGCTATTGGTGTCTGCTGTTTGCTCATTAAATAAGCCCAGGGGTGTTAGATTCATAAATGGTACTGTTTAAAACAAAAGCTGCAGAGTAGTATTTGATTTTTTGTCTATGCCATTTACCTTTTTAGAAACTACCTGTGAGCTTTATTTTCCCAGGGACTGGATTTCAGCCTTCTCCGGATGTTTGTTAGATTGTCTTACACAAGCCTCTATAATATGGTTGTGTGATCAGTCTAATGTACCATTAATTTTGTAAGGCACATCAATATTGATGAAGGCTGTTCACTCACTTGGAGCCTCCGTGTCCTAAATGGTGGCTGGTGAAGTTTAGCAGCATAATTGTTGGCTGAGTCTATAAAATAGCTGCCTCCATTAAAAATGTGTATCCAGCACAACATATTCTAATGTACGCAGCATATTACTTGTGGTTGTGTTTATCAAAAATTAGAAAAAAAGTTTTGGGTCTGTACTAGAGATAATATCCCACCTGCGTTTTATAACTGTTGTGGACCATGGTGACCAGATCTCAGCACTCTAGTTCTCATATCTGCCCACTTATTGTGTGCCATTACAGAGAGTCCCACCTTTGGCGACAGGATCTCAGCACCTGCGATCCCAGATCTTCTCTTTTATTGTGGCCATTGAAGGGGCTCTCAATCTTACCGCTAAACTTTATCTCTCTTTGTAGCAAATGCACCAGGAGAAGTGAGACTTTCTTTGCTTAATAATGCCTGTAGAAGTTTTTGCTAAATTTGGGCTTTCATAATTTAAAGAAATAGATTTGAATTTTAAATTATGTTTTAGAACTAATAAGTTAAACTTGAGGAATGCCGTTTAGTTTTTATTCACTGATAAAGTATTCATTTTGCATTTATTGGGCGGTGATGTGGGCAGTCACTGTGTGAAATTTTGCTCACCTGTGCAGCCCTTAAAGTACAGATGTTTGTCTAGGCATCTGAGGATTTCAAGTTGAAATCAGTGGAGACAGCAGCTCTGTCTAAAAGAGAAGAGTTTGAAACGGGTCACAGGAGGCTCTTGACTGCTCTGAATCTTTCTACTTGTGCTGCAGAACCTAGAGAATCATTGACCCAGCATCTAGTGTACTGTGTATTTAGAGAAAATGTGCTGCTCCTTGGTCTCATTCTGAATTCGGCAAGAGATGGCCCCTAACTAACTTCCTTCCCTGGAATTATTGAGCGGCTGACTTGCTGAAGTTGATCATGTTTACATAGCACAGATTGTCATTTTGCAGCCCTTCTCTGAACTGTTGCACTGGAGGTGCACCACTTTTCACCAAAGTACACCACACATTATGGCACTGCTCTATAAATACTTGAGCAAAGAAGTCTAGAGAAAAGCAGAGTAGCTTCCCATAGCGGTCAGGTTCCATTTTTCTTTGTACAGTGAATGAAAGATGAAACCTGGTTGGTGACTATGGACAATGCTTAATTTTTCTACATGTTTCATTGTTCTAAGTGATGTGTAAAATTCTACTTACTGTACATTTTAGCCATCAGGTGACTGATTCTCTACAAACTGTTACACAGAAGTTGAAGTCATCACCCTCCTGACAACCTGGCTGCTCATTATGGTCCTCTGGTTAATTTGGCAATTCATAATAAATTGGTATATGGCATAGTGTGTATTTAAATCTCTGGAAGCATTTATTTTGTCATGCCATGTCATCATTACTTACAAATGGTTGTTAGGCATAGTATAGACAGATGCATGTTTTATTTCCTAAGGATTCATTTTGGTTGCCAGGTAAAATGGATGTGTTGCAATACATCTGTATCATTTTCTCTAAATCTCTGTGAGAAACCGATGCATTTTCAGCTGTACTGCTGAGTGGTAAATGGAACCTGGAGTGTGCTGCTGTCTGGACCATGAGCCCCACTAGGTGGAGATTCTGGGAACTGCAGTTACTACTGCTTACTTTTTACTACAATACACCAAACATTGTAGAGATTCTTCTTATTGTTGTTGCCTTGGTGATTGTACACTATTGTGACAGTGAAATGTGTTAATATAACTTGTGTCTTATTTCAGAGAGATTCCCCCTCTACATCCAGACAGTCCCCAGCTAATGGTCATAGCAGCATTAACAATTCTGTTTCGGTAAGATCAGCAATTGCATATACTCACAAAAAAGGGTGAAAGGGTGAACTACCAGTTTTGTATCAGCATCTGTGTTCTTAAATTCACGGATAAGCATTACCATTCTAACATAGCTAAAATTTCGTTTGAGGATTTCTTTTCTTTTATATATTAATATATTTTTATTTAGTTTTGACATTCAGTTTATTAGTACATTTTCTTTTTTATGATTTTTTTTTATTTAAAATGTTTTATAGTTTTTTACAAAAACATTTACCCTTGATTTTCACACCACCCACAGTCAATGGAGGCAGCCATTTCATTCGCTGACGATATTGCAAATAATGCACAAAAGTCAGCACTTCTTTTGTAATTAGCATTCCCAGGAGGTGTGCTCTCTACAGCTTGGGTCAGCTTCTAATACTCACTACATTGCGCGAAAAGAGAAAGCAACAGCATCAGTAGAATCCTGCTCCTAGCGATTCAGACAGCCACTCTGTCATCCTTTTTTTTTTAATCATGTAAATGCCATTGCTTTCCTTCTTGCGTTATGCATTACAGATGTAATTATTTCCTAGTGGATTGATAGGCTGTTTAATAAGCCTACAAAAAAGGCTGTTATCACTATGTGCACATGATGAATCCACTTAAAAACAAAATCTGGACATCTGTATGTATCCAGAAATGTAGTTTCCGCTATCTGAGTTAATGAATTGGTGTGCCCTCTGCTGTTGTGTTACTTGCACATATTCTGCAAATCATAAGCCTGGCCTGTTATGTTAAGCTCTCCTTACTCCCTTCTGTGCTACTGGGGCTTATATAAAAGAAAAAAAGTTCAGTAGCTGCTGTAACTGCTCTTCAAATCTTTCTCTGAAACATCTTTAACACAAATTGCTTGCTATATGATGCACTTAAAGCTGCTTTTGCAGACACAGCTCTTTCAGTAAAATTGCAGATATATTGAAATTGAATTTATCTATTGTTAACTGCAGATACGTATGTTGAATGTTTTGGCTTAAAGAAGTCGTAAACATTGTCAGAAGAGCACAATGTTAAAAATAATTTCATGAATCTTTATGGAGCCGCACATCTCAAGATATTTAATGATATATTCTTAGCAGTATGTTTTCTAGACACTTCATCAATTAGGCTCTTGAGGAAAGCTTGAGAGAGATGTAAGCTGTTCTAGCTTACCTTCAAGACACTTCCTAGAAAATCATGTACTGCATGTTTTTTGTAACAATAATCATGCTATAGGTTGTTAGGTAAATGTTATGAACATGCATTTTGTTTTATAATTACACTAATATAGATATGAATGTCCTAGGTGTAATAGTATGATGTGCACAGTTGAGCAGACTATTGATGCAGCTTACAGTTCAGTCTGCATACACGCTCGCAGTCCTATACATGTATCTTTAGTCTCACACTTTCCATTATTTTGCTGATGCATTTGTGTTGAAGATGGCGATAGTTACGTTTTCTTTTGATTTATAATGCATCATTTGTGTGCTTTAAACGTTTTCTGCTTTTTTAAGCTTCAGCTAAAATTCTTGAGCTTGGTTTTGGTTTTTTTTAAAACAACTCCATGTTTATTGGTTACAATTCTATCCTAAAAACTACTTGTGATGTATGACGACAACAAATATTGCTAATCAGTAAGATGAAAATATATCTTCTTCTGGGTTGACTTTATTCTGCAGGACATACCGTCAACTACCCAGACAAAAGGACGACAGGTGAATAGAATTTCTTTATATAATCTGTTGCTGTTAGTTTATTAGTAAATCCCATTTTCTTGTTTTAATAATAATCCATCCTAGTATTCCTCTGTCATCGATCTCATTTTACACATTCATATCATACGCTAACACAATTTTCTCTTTTTCACAAATGCCCTTGTGACCCTTAGGCAGCTTATCAGGAGTCACTATTTGGGAAACTTACTTTTTATATATAT